>NW_027363157.1:1200000-1745159 GCF_046119375.1 Phyllobates terribilis | reverse complement strand
GGAATAAATCCCTGGATGTTTGGTGCTCAAATCTACGTTGATGTTATGTGGTGGAAGATCGGTAAGTTTGTCACAGTCCGGTAAATAAGAAAGTCCAGTGTAATTGTCTCGTCCGATTAATGGAAAGCTTCATTCCTAGATGTTACTGGAATGGGGCTGATTTATATCAGCCTAATCCTCCTGTAAGGAGAGAAATATATTCACAATAAAGAAAGTTAGGCGATTCTGCACTATCATAAAGTCTGAGTACAATGTTGCGAGTTGCACAATTAAGAAAGGGTTCGTGGACCACAGTAGTGCTCAGCTAAATACACCCCAGACTGGGGAAACAATTGCTGTCCAAAAATAGAGAAAAGCGTCACTCACCGTATAAAATTACTTTTTCATTAATGTGCTTTAAAACATATTGTCGGGTCTGTCTGACCAGCCACACCTGCTCCTTCTCTCTCTCCCTGCTGATATGTTTTAAAGGACATTAATAAAGAAGTAATTTGATATGGTGTGCGCCGCTATTCTCCATTTTAAGACGAGAAATATACACATCTGAGAATCGTCTCCTCACATATATAATGTATACCGGGGGGATATAATGATAAGGTGTATAGTGGATATGTGTGTTACTGGGCATTGATAACACTATGGATGTCCCTATGTGCTATACTTACATCATCGCCCCATCGGAATGGTGGGTCGGCTTCGCCGGACTCCACGTCGAACCAGTATATAGGGTAGAAGAATGGGCGCTCTCGGATGAAGGATGATATAGCATACCGGGCAGATGGAGATTTGCAAAGAAGCTGGAAAATGAGAGAGACCATTAATCATTATATTACGGATTATTACTGATACGTTATTACACAATGTCCATGGACTCTCCACATCATATCTTATAGCTTTCCTTATAGTCCTTCATCTTCCTTCTTTCTCTGATCCTACTTACGCCTTCTAGGATGTCAAGGGCATCGTTGGGCATCCACTCTGGAATATCTGGGACGTCCTCCTGCAGAGACCGGTGGTATTCCTCCAGTGTGCCGCTGCCATAGAACGGTTGGCTCCCCACAATCATCATGTACAGGATGACACCAAATGAAAAGGAATCTGCCAGATGATTGAAGGCTTCTCCATCCATTATCTGTGGGAACATAATATAGGAGATGAGGTGAATATACCGGGGAGGGGATTTACACACAGAGGCCATGAGGACCAGTCTGTGATTAGATATGAGCAGGATACTCAGATTAATACTCAGTCCTACTATCGCCATCAATCACACTGGGATGTTTTTTACCTCAGGTGCGATGTAACTGACGCGCCCCTGGGCCTGCTGTGTCGCGCAGCGTCTCGCGCACGGGGGCTTACCCGGAACCGGATCAGATGAGGGTTGTAGTCTCCGAGTGGCGGGGACCCGGTCCGTGCCCAGGGGGTCAGACTCAGTGTGTGGCAGTCTTGATAGATGTTATTTGAGTGTCGACTACGCCACCCGTTGATTTGCAGCTATGGAGCTGCCGCTGCAGGGCAGACCGCTGAGGCCGGTGTAGAATTGTGCAGCGTGATAGTATAACCCCCAACGGGAGGGGTATGGCCTCAGGGCAGCCGACGTGGAAGATGGGGGTAGCAGGAACCACTCAGAGACGGTGCGGTGTAATTCAGGGTCTTTACTGGTAACAACGATAGACCCTCCCGGAGTACTTGCTAGCGAACGGGGCCTGGTCAGTCCTTGAGCAGATGGGATCTCCCCTGGCCAGGCGGAGTTGTAGGCCTCCCAAACTGACTGTACTCTTCTGGCTACCTTGCTAGAAGCGGATATAAGTAGCCCACGTCCCTGAGTGTACCGTGTGGTGCTCACCCGTATGGCCGGTGACTCGGGGCCTTCTATTGGCTTCCGCTCCACGATGGCGGTGCTGGTCCCACACGTGTGACCGTGCCTTCAGGTTTCTGGGCCTGAGGACCTGAAATCCCCTGCCGGTCGGCTTCTGCTGCTGGGTAAGAGTTAGTCCCCACAGCCTCGGACTCCGGGTCCGGTAAGAAATCTTCTCAGTCAGGGCGAGCTCTGCAGCTGCCAGCCCCTGACTTGTAGTAGTATTGCTCCCACTGAGCTCCAGCTGTTTCTTCCTGTGACTGTTTCTTGTCTCTACTCTCCTTGACTGACTAACCCTGCCTCAGCCCAGGGTTTATACAGGGGAAGTTCTTCCCCTCCCAAGACTGGGCAGGAGGTGTGGCATGCACAGGATCCCTGACCAAAGGACCTCCCACCTGCTCTCAGACGTAATATCTCTATCACTGTGGCAACCAGACCCCTGGGGTGTCACATTCCCCCCTAGTGAAATTTAGTACTCCGGGACTAAACATATTTTAGAAAAACATAACAAGATATAACAACAATAACAGTACAATAAGAAGAAACACATAAAGGTGGTCACGGCATGTCCGTAACCGGGTGCAGTCTTTGAAGAAAAGCAAGGTGTCCATTTCACCAAAACAGGGAGACGTAACCAGGTAGGGGTTTGTCCTGCCCCGAGTCCTTAACAGTCTTTAGTCCATCCTGGGTTACGCTCCAACTATGTACAAGGGTTTCCCGGTAAATCCACCAAGGACTCCTACAAATAACTAGAAACACAAAATTATACACAAGCAACAATACACAGGTAACCATAAATAAAACAATTTATACACTTCAAATCCTCCAGCGTGCGGGTAACTGGCCTCTAGTGGCCCTAGTGGACCTACGGAGCTGACTGTCTGGCCCTGAACTACAGGGTGTAGGAGCTGTCAAGGGTAAACTGGGCAGCTGTCTACCGGCTCTTTGTCTCACTAGGGGTACGGCAGGCTCACTATAAGCAGAGGGTTGATCCTCCTGTTCTGCTTGTGTGGAGTCTTCTGCCTCCTGGACCGGCTGTTCTTCCAGCTCTACCTGTTGATCCGTAGGTGCTTGGGATGCTGGTTGGAGGAAGGTGAGTACGGGTACCACAACTGCACCATTGACTTGAGTCCAAGACCGAGGGAAGTCCCCGAGCACAGTACTAACCATATCTTCCCTTTCCTCTACGGGTCGATGGTCTTCTTGTTCCTCTTCAGGGTTCCTCAGTTGTTCGGGACACTTCTTCAGGTGGTCCCGGGATACAATGGCTGTGGTTTCCCCTCCGTCTTTACTGATGGTACAAACCTTCGGGTTCTCGTGGCTTGAGGGCAGTACGGTGTACGGGTCCTTCTTCCACTGGTCGTCCAACTTGTGGAGCCGTCTCTTCCTCTTCAAGACCTGCTCTCCGGGTACCAGGGGAACAGCGGGAGCATACTGGTTGTAAGTTTTCTCTTGTCTTTCCCTAGCCTGACAGAGACTTCGCTCCACGCTCTCCTGTACTCTCCGGTACTGCTGCTGCCTCTCTGTGTCCCAGTCTGTTTCTGGTGAAGTGTCCTCGAGTGTCAGGACTCCCATTTCCAGGTCAACAGGTAACTTACCAGGTCTTGCCCTCATTAGGTAAGCCGGGGTACAGTTGGTGGAACCTACCGGGATGTGGTTGTATAGGTCCACCAGATCGGGCAACTTCTCAGGCCACAGACTGCGTTCTTCCAGGGGCAACGTTTTTAGAAGATCCATTACCACCTGGTTCATTTTCTCACAAAGTCCATTAGTTTGCGGATGGTAGGGTGTCGTCCTTATCTTCCGGCAGCCATACAGATTGCAGAATTCCTGGAAGACCTCCGCTTCAAAGGCAGGTCCCTGGTCCGTCAGCACTTGGTCCGGGTACCCGTGTGGACGGCAAAAGTGCTGCTGGAAGACTCTAGCTGCTGTTTGAGCCGTTAAGTCCTTGACGGGGACGACAACCAGAAACCGGGAGTAATGATCCACGATGGTTAACGCGTAGACGTAGCCACTTCTGCTTGGGGTCAGTTTTACATGATCCAAGGCTACCAGTTCCAACGGTTGCCGGGTGACGATGGACTGCAGGGGAGTCTTCTGGCTGGCACGGTCCTTCCTTCTCAGGTTGCACGGGCCACAGTCTCTGCACCACTTCTCGATGGTTCCCCTCATGCCTACCCAGTGGAACCGCTCGCGCAGCAGGAACTCCAGCTTCTTCCACCCGAAGTGTCCAGCTCCGTCGTGGTATGCCTCCATCACCATGGCTGCGTCTCTTCGTGGCACCACTACTTGCCAGAGTAATTCATGCGTCCGGGAGTTAACCATTCTGCGGCACAACTTCCCTTTGTAAAGGAACAGTCGACTCTTCTCTGCCCATAGTTGTTTGGCTTCCTCCGGAGCATCTGGTTCAAGGCGAGCCTCCGGCCGAGTCAGCATCTCCTTCACCAGTCGGACGGCAGGGTCGCTGTCTTGCGTTTCCGCCCAGTTGTAGTGGGGTAAGGGGTTCAACGTAGCAGCCTGCTTACTCCTTACCCGGTGGGAATACTGGATAGTCCCATGACGGTGGAAAGCAGGGAGTTCAACTTCTTCCAGTCCCTCCGGATCTTCTCCCCCGTCCGGCAGGTTGGGCATCCTGGACAGGGCGTCCGCGTTGGTATTGGAGCGTCCTGCCCGGTATTTGATTGTGAACTCGTAGTTGGACAGACGGGCCATCCACCTCTGCTCCAGGGCACCGAGTCTTGCCGTGTCCAGGTGTGTCAACGGGTTGTTATCCGTGTACACGGTGAACCGGGAAGAAGCGAGGTAATGCTTAAAGCGCTCGGTGACTGCCCATACTACGGCCAGGAACTCTAGCTTAAATGAGCTGTAATTCTCGGGGTTCCTTTCGGTGGGTCGCAGTTTTCGGCTGGCGTAGGCGATTACTCGTTCCTTCCCCTGCTGGATCTGGGACAGTACGGCTCCTAGCCCGATGTTACTGGCGTCGGTGTAGAGGATAAAGGGCTGGCTATAATCCGGGTACGCCAGGATTTCGTCCCCCGTGAGGGCCATCTTCAGCTGGCGGAAGGACTCTTCTTCCAGCTCCTCCCATTTGAAGGGCGGCTTCTGGTTCTTGGCCTTCCGGGACTGGCCTATCAGGAGGTCCTGCATAGGTGCTGCCTTTTTGGTGAAACCGGGAATAAACCTTCGGTAGTAGCCTACCAACCCGAGGAACTGCCGCACTTCTTTTACGCTGGAGGGGCTTGGCCATTCCTTAATTGCGGTGATCTTATCAGGGTCGGGAGCCACTCCGTCAGCGCTCACCACGTGTCCCAGGTACTGCACCTTGGGTTTCAGGAGGTGACACTTGGAGGGTTTCACCTTTAGGCCGTAACTTGCCAGAGCTTCGAACACTTCCGCCAGGTGTTTCAGGTGGTCCTCATACGTCTTGGAATATACGATGACATCGTCCAGGTACAACAGGACCGTCTCGAAGTTTCTGTGGCCCAGACAACACTCCATTAGTCGTTGGAAGGTTCCCGGTGCGTTGCAGAGTCCGAACGGCATGCAGGTGAACTTGCTAAGTCCCATCGGGGTGGTGAATGCGGTCTTCTCCCGGACCGCCTCTGCTACAGGAACCTGCCAGTACCCGCTAGTGAGATCCAAGGTAGAGAAGAAGTTAGCAGATCTTAAAGCAGCCAATGACTCCTCTATCCTTGGTAAGGGGTACGCATCCTTGTGTGTGATACGATTGATTTTCCGGTAATCTACACACATCCTCATGGTGTTGTCTTTCTTTCGGACTAAGACTAGTGGAGCTGCCCAGGGGCTACAGCTATCCCTGATCACCCCAGCCTCCTTCATGTCTCTAAGCATCCCCTTGGCGTGTTGGTAGTGGGCAGGGGGTACGGGTCGATACCTCTCTTTTATAGGAGGATGGTCTCCCGTTGGGATGTGGTGTTCTACCCCCTTGACTCGCCCGAAGTCTAACGAGTGTTTACTAAACACTCTCTCGTACTCTTGAACCACCCGATAGACTCCCTGTTTCTGATGTGAGGGAGTGGAGTCAGTACCCAAATGTAGTTGCTGACACCAGTCCTCCTTTGTTTTCTTAGAGCCGTTACCTTCCTCCGGGTGAGATGGAGGCAAGGGTTCCACAGATTGTATAGCATTTTGGTTAATGGTATATAATTTGGCTAGCGTGGCATACCGGGGCAGGTACACTTCCCTCTTCCCGATATTGATTATGCGAACGGGCACCCTCCCATGGCGTACATTAACCACCCCCCGTGCTGTCAAAATGGTGGGCCTACTGTCTGAGTAAACTGGTTCTACCATTGCCTGGTAATCTCTACCTCTCAGACCAATAGCTGCCCGGCACCAAATCATCATTTCACTTTTTGGGGGCATGGCAATAGGAAAAGGGTCACACATTCTTACGCTACCAATCTCACCGCCGGAGAGTTCCACCTGTTGCCGTCGCATCAGTGCCCGGATCTCTTTCTGGAGCACCCGCTGCTCTCCGGAGCTGGCGTTCTTGGCAACCTGCTGTAAAAGGAAAATCACCTCTGCAAGACAATTTTCAATTACATTAGTTCCTAGAGTTATTTTTGGGTGACTCTCATGTTTGTCAATATCTACAATGATCAGTCCCTGTGCTGCCAGTTCGACTCTACCGATTTTGATGGTCACCTCTTTAAATCCGATCTGTGGCACGGGCTGGCCATTGCTGGCGATGATACTCAAGTCGTCGTCAGGGTAGCGGGTAATATCCGAGTCATTCCAGTACTGCTTAAAGAGCACGTACGGGATGGTGGTGACCTGTGACCCGGTGTCCAGTAGGGCACTCATGGGAATGCCATCCAGTACCACAGGCAAGACTGGACGTCCTCCCACATATCTGTCGCGCCAGTTCGATGGGCCTGGTGAACTTTTTCCTGGGGGTTGGCCCTCTACCCCAGGTTGTGCCCGTTTAAAGAACAGTACCTTGCCATATGTCCAGGTTGATTGCAGCGGCGGCAGATGGGTCGTCCGTCCTCGCTGTATCGGTCACTGGGTCTTCCTCTGGCCGGTGGGGTCCTCCTTGGTCGACGCCACGGGATGTCCTCCGGTCCGGATGCCAGCTGGATCTTCCCTGGGGTGGAAGCCTGTAAAGACTGCACAGTTCGGGTTAGCGCAGCAACGCTCTTAGCTAGCTCTTGGACCTGATGGTGTAGGTCTGGAGCCGGGTCATTGTCCAAAGCCTGCGCATCAGCTCCCACAGGCCCTGCCGACAAGGGCGCCGCCTCCTGGTGGTAAGTGATAGCAGGGCGCTTGTGGGTCACAACGCCACCCGGTGCCAGTTCTCGGAGCACCCGTATGGCTCTGTCCTTGAACTGTGCAAAGCCCAGATGGGGATCCTGTAAGGCCATTGCCCGCAACTGGGTTCGGTGGGTATTACAATACAGTCCCTCTATAAACTGTTCGGTCAACAGCCTGTCCTCGTTTCCCACTCCATCAGGGTCGGTCTGCTTAATGGCCCTCAGGGCCTCTTGTAGGTTTAGTGCATAGTCCCTTATACTCTCATGCGCTCGCTGCTTGCACCCGTAGAATCTAAGCTTAATCTCGGCTGAGGTGCGGGTATCAAAGGTGTCCTTCAGCCGGGTTAGTATCCCTGCGACAGTCTTCCTCCCAGGTGGCCAGGATTTTACTTCCCTTTTGGCTGCCCCGGTTAGTTGGGCCACCAGGATGCTCACTTTTTGCTCTTCTGTGAGGGGGTACACCTGGAAGAGGCTATCCAGCTTTTCTCTAAAGTCATGCAGGGTATGTGACTCCCCTGAGTACTGGGGTAGCCAAGCTGCTCCCGGGATATAGGGCATGGTGAAGGGCATAACTGCAGCAGCGGTAGCGCTGGCGGGGGTTGAGGCAGTGAAGCTCTCCTCCGTATCCGACATCTTCCTCCCCCCTAGTGGACCGTGGCCTACCTTGCGATGATCCTGTTCCGTAGGCCGCGGCTCCGCAGTAGATCGTCAGGGTTGAGGACCTTCCGTCGCGCTCCGGTGACGTCGGCGTCTGCTGGGCTCCTTCCAGGACCTTACGCAACGTCCGGACGTGAGGCGGGGCTTCAGTTCTCGCGCGCTTTCGGAGTCCACGCCCCTCTTCTTCCTGCGCGGCGTCCTCAAGATAGCGTCCAACGGCGGGAAAACTCCACGGATGGCGGGAAGAAGGCTGAAGATGGCGCCGGATGGCGGGAATCTTCACAGATGGCGGGAAGAAGGCTGAAAATGGCGCCGGATGGCGGGAATCTTCACCGATGGCGGGAAAACTTCACGGATGGTAAGTTTTAAAAGTCTCTTTTTTCAGGCACGCAGTACCCGGTGGTTGCGGGCACGAAATCCTGCCGACTACGCCAAATGTTGACGCGCCCCTGGGCCTGCTGTGTCGCGCAGCGTCTCGCGCACGGGGGCTTACCCGGAACCGGATCAGATGAGGGTTGTAGTCTCCGAGTGGCGGGGACCCGGTCCGTGCCCAGGGGGTCAGACTCAGTGTGTGGCAGTCTTGATAGATGTTATTTGAGTGTCGACTACGCCACCCGTTGATTTGCAGCTATGGAGCTGCCGCTGCAGGGCAGACCGCTGAGGCCGGTGTAGAATTGTGCAGCGTGATAGTATAACCCCCAACGGGAGGGGTATGGCCTCAGGGCAGCCGACGTGGAAGATGGGGGTAGCAGGAACCACTCAGAGACGGTGCGGTGTAATTCAGGGTCTTTACTGGTAACAACGATAGACCCTCCCGGAGTACTTGCTAGCGAACGGGGCCTGGTCAGTCCTTGAGCAGATGGGATCTCCCCTGGCCAGGCGGAGTTGTAGGCCTCCCAAACTGACTGTACTCTTCTGGCTACCTTGCTAGAAGCGGATATAAGTAGCCCACGTCCCTGAGTGTACCGTGTGGTGCTCACCCGTATGGCCGGTGACTCGGGGCCTTCTATTGGCTTCCGCTCCACGATGGCGGTGCTGGTCCCACACGTGTGACCGTGCCTTCGGGTTTCTGGGCCTGAGGACCTGAAATCCCCTGCCGGTCGGCTTCTGCTGCTGGGTAAGAGTTAGTCCCCACAGCCTCGGACTCCGGGTCTGGTAAGAAATCTTCTCAGTCAGGGCGAGCTCTGCAGCTGCCAGCCCCTGACTTGTAGTAGTATTGCTCCCACTGAGCTCCAGCTGTTTCTTCCTGTGACTGTTTCTTGTCTCTACTCTCCTTGACTGACTAACCCTGCCTCAGCCCAGGGTTTATACAGGGGAAGTTCTTCCCCTCCCAAGACTGGGCAGGAGGTGTGGCATGCACAGGATCCCTGACCAAAGGACCTCCCACCTGCTCTCAGACGTAATATCTCTATCACTGTGGCAACCAGACCCCTGGGGTGTCACATAACCCTGAGTGCCAACTTGTTCTTCTAATAGGTCATCCTCGCCCATATTCATGACTGATAAGCCAAAGTCAGAGATTTTTATATGTCCCATGTCATCGATGAGAATGTTCTGTGGCTTCAGGTCACTGAAGGGAGAAGGAGCAGATACTGATTGTGAGGATAATTCATGAAAATAACTTTATACAATAGATATGTAAGGAGACAACAGAGATTTATGAAGATGAACTGATTACCAATGTATCACGCCATGTTCATGGAGGAACTGGAGTCCGCAAACCATTTCTGCCGCAAAGAGTCTGTGGAGTAGAAAGTAGAGGATGGATCAGTGGTTACATACACTCTAGGACTACAATGTACGGGCAGCAGATTATTAGGATTTGGCTGTTAGAAGTTTACCTTGATGTTTCCATATCAAATGAATTAGATGGAGCCAGGTGGTGAAACAGATCTCCTCCGGCCATATACTCCATGGCTAATATATATTCTAATGGTGTTTCCATAAACCCCCGCAGAGATGTTAGGAAGCGGCAGCCAGTGGCCATACAGAGGATGTCTAATTCTGTAGAGATTGTGTCCTCATCAATACGACTCTTGTCCATCATTTTAATAGCCAGCAGTTCTCCGCTGACCGGATCTGATGCCAAGAGGACCTGGAGAAAAATCAAAGGAGATCAGACCAAACTCCCATCTATTATAGGGATCTGTGTAATGGATCACTGGTTTATCCCAATCACCATTACATATGAACATCCTGTAATGAATATGTATATCCTCCTGTGTATCTGGTGCAGGATACATTGAGGAACACAGAGAAGGAGAAATTCACACTTACCTTTCCAAAGCCTCCCACTCCAAGATCTTTGTGGAATTCAAGGCTGCACAGGTCAACAGGATTTTCCATTTTAACCAGTTCTCTCTGGGGTAAAAGAAGGGATCTGGCATCAGCATGTGCTGGCATGTCTGCTATGTCAGAGGGCATCATAAGGCTTCCACCTGCTGAGATGATACAAGATTTGTTAGTCTCTTTGAGAAGACATAATGGAAATGTTTGTCATGTTGTGTGGTAAGTGTATGGAGCGGGCTCAGTCGCTGAGCCTGCATTTTACCAGGCTGATACCGGCTGTATTACATAGCTGCCACGTGCCAATAAATACAGCGACTGGAGCACACTCTGATTACTGCGGTTTAACCGTTTCAATGCTGACAGTGGTATTTAAATGAAGTGATTGCCAATTTGCTACCAGCACCCATTAGCCCCCACCAGGTCACAATTGCAAGAGGTTAATTAACTGTAATGACTATCTGGACCTACTGAAAACCCATATCTTTCACTTTTGTCCTCCTGTTTAGACCAGCCTGGTTTAATTTCTTATGATAACATATAATATAGCCATATACAGCGATACAGTTCCATTACAGCACATACAGGTGCTTCTCACTAAATTAGAATATCATCAAAAAGTTAATTTCTTTCAGTTCTTCAATACAAAAATAATACCTGGTTTAAAAACAACACTATCACTGTGCTTGATTGGCCAGCAAACTTGCCTGACCTTAACCCCATAGAGAATCTATAGGGTATTGTCAAGAGGAAGATAAGAGACACCAGACCCAACAATGCAGACGAGCTGAAGGCTGCTATCAAAGCAACCTGGGCTTCCATAACACCACAGCAGTGCCACAGGCTGATCGCCTCCATGCCACGCGGCATTGATGCAGTAATTGATGCAAAAGGCGCCCCGACCAAGTATTGAGTTCATTTACTGAACATACATTTCAGATTTTAAAATCATTTTTCAAACTGGTGTTATAAAATATTCTAATTTACTGAGATAATGACTTTTGTGTTTTCATTGGCTGTAAGCCATAATCATCAACATTAACAGAAATAAACACTTGAAATAGATCACTCTGTTTGTAATGACTCTATATAATATATGAGTTTCACTTTTTGTATTGAAGAACTAAAAATAAATTTACTTTTTGATGATATTCTAATTTAGTGAGAAGCACTTGTAGTACAAGCGATCAAAAAATTGCAGGTTCAAGTCTTCTAAGGAGACTAAAAAATTAAATAAATTAAAAAAAATTAATAAACCCAAAAAATTATTTAAAAATATAATTTGAATGAAACAACTTTCCTAATGAATAATAATAATAATAATAAAAAATGAAAAATAAGCATAACTGGGATCACGGCATTAGTATAAGTCCGTTATACAAAAATATAAAAATAATTTTCCCAAACAGTAAATACTAAAATGAGAAAAAAAAATATCTAACAATAGCAATAAAAAGATATCGTAATGTCCTGTCTACCCAAGAAAGGATCATTAAAAGCTACAGCTTCATACACAATAAAGAAGCCTTTACACTGCGCCATTGAGGTATAACAATCACAAAGTTACAATGTCTCAGAATATGGAGACACAAATCAATGTTTTTTATTACATTTTTAATTTTCTTCCACCACTTATGTCAAAAGGAAACCCATGCATGTTCAGCATTACCACACTTGTCACTGACATGGAGAATTACTTTATGAGGTCATTTTTACCACACAATGAACACAATAGAAAAGAACAATGTCGGAATCCCTCCCCCCGTCCCACAATTTTACCACTCTTTGATTTTTTCCCCTCTTTTCTAAATAATTGAAAGACAAAATAAATAGTGTTCTTCAAAACTGCAGCTCGGTCCACTAAAAAAGCAAGCTCACATGCAAATAAAAGAAAAGTTATGGCTTTTCGAAGAAGGAAGAAAAAAAGCGAAAGTTTTTCCGGTCAAAGGGGGGTTAATAGATATAGCTCCAGCGCATATATTATAATTTTAAACAAAACTATGTAAATGAGCAGGAAATGTCTAATATTTGGTCCTTCATTTATCAAAACTCTCTAATAGCAAAACTGACCCTGTTGCCCATAGCAACGATTCACAGCACAGATTCTATTTCTCAACATTCTATAGAACACTGAAAGGTGACTGGTTGCTATGGGCAACAAGGACAGTTCTTCCATTAGTCAGCATTTATAATTGAGGCCTGTACATAATATTAGGAGTATAATCCCCCTCACCCCCAGTCTTATTATACTGAGTAAGTTTATTTCTTACCTGGTTCATCTTTATCCATTGATCTGTCTGGTGAAGAAACACTCAGATGGAACAGAAAATCCGGGATGGAGATGGTTTTGGTTGATGAGTGGGATCTCCATAGGGCACCATTCCCATTAATGATGGGTGTAGCATATCTCAGATGTCTCCTGCATTGGACAACCCAGTCTCTGCTGTTCCTCATTCTTTTCTGGGCTGCAGCTCTTTGCAGGTTCAGGGTGTCTTGGCTTTCAGCCTTGGATGAGACCTGTCTTGGAGTTTCTTGGAGAACTTCCTCCAGCTCTGTCTCTGCGCTGATGTTTCTCTGCTTATTGAGGATGGCTTCTTTATTCCTCCTCCTTATTTCAGGGACCAGATCTCCGATTTTTTTCAAGGAGATAATAAAGGCCCTCTGAAGCTCAGCGGAGGAGGCAGAGTCAGACGCCATGAGGTTCTCCATGTTCCTTCTCTGTGTAAGGATCTCTTGTCTTTTGGACTTTCTCATTTTCTCTAAATGTTGTCGTTTGGACGCCATTTCTGAGGCGTCAGGGTCCATGTCCGGTAGATTAATGTATTTTCGCCCTAAAGCGAACAACAGTACCTGCTCTTCATTTATTCCTCTCCTTTCTCTCAGAACCCGATCTCTTTGGGCTCGTCTTCTCTCCATTTTAGAATAAATTTTTGCTTCGTTCGTCACGAAAAACAAAAGGTACTCCCTCACCCTTGTAAGTCTGTGAGGCAGTGATTTCCCTTGGGCTGTAACACTGGGATATAGAATGTGATGATGTCATCACATCACTGTGACTTACTGTAGATTTTACCCTGATGTCATAATGAGAGAGTGATAGGCAGATAGATAGACAGACAGGTGTGAGCCTCTCAAGTATTAACAAAGTGAACATAGTGAACCTTATATAGTATAACAATTACAAATAGTGTTAACAGTAATTATACAAATAGGAGCATATCATATAATGGAGATACGATATACAAGGAGTGAATGGCAATTCAAGTATATACAATCAAGTTAAAGTTCATTATAGTGCCTGTGCTGTGAAGATAACATACAAAATACATGAAAAGAGTCATTATTATTCTTTAAGAACAGCTTTATATGATTGATCACTTGATGACTCACCCCATACAATTTGTGAAAAAAGCGCCAACATCGGCGTCCTGCTGGGTACAATGCGCATGTCAAAACAGAAAGGTAGTGGAAAACAAACACTTTGCGCATGCGCGAGCATGCTATGAAGCTTCCCAGCGTTTTCTTCGTAAGGGAAACATCTTAGAATCATCGGCGCATGCGCAAAACAGCGGTATAGCGCTATTAAATCACCGTCAAAGATGCAGGGAAAGTAGCCTAATTGCATACAGCAATCCTTCAAACTTCACTAGCTTTTTTTTCACCAGGTTTTATTTTATTTTTGCCTGTACATTTATTCTATATGCATTCTAATAAAGGACAATTCTTATTTTCTTCCAATCCCCATATATAATGCTTAACCCCTTTACAACCTAAGGTGGTTTACACATTAATGACCGGGCCAATTTTTACAAATCTGACCACTGTCACTTTATGAGGTAATTACTCTGGAACGCTTCAATGGATCCCCCTGATTCTGAGATTCTTTTTTCTTGACATATTGTACTTCATGATTGTGGTAAAACTTCTTCGATAACACTTGCGTTTATTTGTGAAAAAAAAGAAAATTTGCAAAAATTTTGAAACTTTAGCAATTTTCAAAATTTGAATTTTTATGCCCTTAAATCAGAGAGATGTCACACAAAATAGTTAATAAATAACATTTCCACATGTCTACTTTTTTTTTATTAGAGAGCTATAAGGGTTAAAATTTGACCAGCGATTTCTAATTTTTCCAACAAAATTTACAAAACCATTTTTTTAGGGACCACATCACATTTGAAGTGACTTTAAAAGGCCTTTATGACAGAAAATACCCAAAAGTGACACCATTCTAAAAACTGCACCCCTCAAGGTACTCAAACCACATTCAAGAAGTTTATTAACCCTTCAGGTGCTTCACAGGTAGTATATAGAGGATCTGCCCGCTCTCCTGTGTGGTGTAGTATATAGAGTATCTGTCAGCTCTCCTGTGTGGGGTAGTATATAGAGGCTCTGTCAGCTCTCCTGTGTGGTGTAGTATATAGAGGATCTGTCAGCTCTCCTTTGTGGTGTAGTGTATAGAGGATCTGTCAGCCCTCCTGTGTGCTGTAGTATATAGAGGATCTGTCAGCTCTCCTGTGTGGTGTAGTATATAGAGGATCTGTCAGCCCTCCTGTGTGCTGTAGTATATAGAGGATCTGTCAGCTCTCCTGTGTGGTGTAGTATATAGAGGATCTGTCAGCTCTCCGTTGTGGTGTACTATATAGTGGATCTGTCAGCTCTCCTGTGTGGTGTAGTATATAGAGCTCTCCTGTGTGGTGTAGTATATAGAGGATCTGTCAGCTTTCCCGTGTGGTGTAGTATATAGAGGATCTATCGGCTCTCCTGTGTGGTGTAGTATATAGAGGATCTGTCAGCTCTCCTGTGTGGTGTAGTATATAGAGGATCTGTCGGCTCTCCTGTGTGGTGTAGTATATAGAGGATCTGTCGGCTCTCCTGTGTGGTGTAGTATATAGAGGATCTGTCAGCTCTCCTGTGTGGTGTAGTATATAGAGGATCTGTCAGCTCTCCTGTGTGGTGTAGTATATAGAGGATCTGTTGGCTCTCCTGTGTGGTGTAGTATATAGAGGATCTGTCAGCTCTCCTGTGTGGTGTAGTATATAGTGGATCTGTCAGCTCTCCTGTGTGGTGTAGTATATAGAGGATCTGTCGGCTCTCCTGTGTGGTGTAGTATATAGTGGATCTGTCAGCTCTCCTGTGTGGTGTAGTATATAGTGGATCTGTCGGCTCTCCTGTGTGGTGTAGTATATAGAGGATCTGTCAGCTCTCCTGTGTGGTGTAGTATATAGTGGATCTGTCAGCTCTCCAGTGTGATGGAGTATATAGAGGATCTGTCAGCTATCCTGTGTGGTGTAGTATATAGAGGATCTGTCAGCTCTCCTGTGGGGTGTAGTATACAGATGATCTGTCAGCTCTCCTGTATGGTGTAGTATATAGAGGATCTGTCAGCTCTCCTGTATGGTGTAGTATATAGAGGATCTGTCAGCTCTCCTGTGTGGTGTAGTATATAGTGGATCTGTCAGCTCTCCTGTGTGGTGTAGTATATAGAGGATCTGTCAGCTCTCCTGTGTGGTGTAGTATATAGAGGATGTGTCAGCTCTCCTGTGTAGTGTAGTATATAGAGGATCTGTCAGCTCTCCTGTGTGGTGTAGTATATAGATGATCTGTCAGCTCTCCTGTGTGGTGTAGTATATAGAGGATCTGTCAGCTCTCCAGTGTGGTGTAGTATATAGTGGATCTGTCAGCTCTCCTGTGTGGTGTAGTATATAGAGGATCTGTCAGCTATCCTGTGTGGTGTAGTATATAGAGGATCTGTCAGCTCTCCTGTGGGATGTAGTATACAGATGATCTGTCAGCTCTCCTGTGTGGTGTAGTATATAGAGGATCTGTCAGCTCTCCTGTGTGGTGTAGTATATAGAGGATCTGTCAGCTCTCCTGTGTGGTGTAGTATATAGAGGATCTGTCAGCTCTCCTGTGTGGTGTAGTATAGAGAGGATCTGTCAGCTCTCCTGTGTGGTGTAGTATATAGAGGATCTGTCCTGTGTGGTGTAATATATAGAGGATCTGTCAGCTCTCCTGTATGGTGTAGTATATAGAGGATCTGTCGGCTCTCCTGTGTGGTGTAATATATTGAGGATCTGTCAGCTCTCCTGTGTGGTGTAGTATATAGAGGATCTGTCAGCTCTCCTGTGTGGTGTAGTATATAGAGGATCTGTCCTGTGTGGTGTAATATTTAGAGTATCTGTCAGCTCTCCTGTGTGGTGTAGTATATAGAGGATCTGTCGGCTCTCCTGTGTGGTGTAGTATATAGAGTATCTGTCAGCTCTCCTGTGTGGTGTAGTATATAGAGGATCTGTCAGCTCTCCTGTGTGGTATAGTATATAGAGGATGTGTCAGCTCTCCTGTGTGGTGTAGTATATAGAGGATCTGTCAGCTCTCCTGTGTGGTGTAGTATATAGAGGATCTGTCAGCTCTCCTGTGTGGTGTAGTATATAGAGTATCTGTCAGCTCTCCTGTGTGGTGTAATATATAGAGGATCTGTCAGCTCTCCTGTGTGGTGTAGTATATAGAGGATCTGACAGTTCTCCTTTGTGGTGTAGTATATAGTGGATCTGTCGGCTCTCCTGTGTGGTGTAATATATAGAGGATCTGCCAGCTCTCTTATGTGGTGTAGTGTATAGAGGATCTGTCAGCTCTCCTGTGTGGTGTAATATATAGAGGATCTGTCAGCTCTCCTGTGTGGTGTAGTTTATAGAGGATCTGTCAGCTCTCCTGTGTGGTGTAGTATATAGAGGATCTGTCAGCTCTCCTGTGTGGTGTAGTATATAGATTATCTGTCGGCTCTCCTGTGAGGTGTAGTATATAGAGGATCTGTCAGCTCTCCTGTGTGGTGTAGTAAATAGTGGATCTGTCAGCTCTCCTGTGTGGTGTAGTATATAGAGGATCTGTCAGCTCTCCTGTGTGGTATAGCATATAGAGGATCTGTCAGCTCTCCTGTGTGGTGTAGTATATAGAGGATCTGTCAGCTCTCCTGTGTGGTGTAGTATATAGAGGATCTGTCAGCTCTCCTGTGTGGTGTAGTATATGGAGTATCTGTAAGCTCTCCTGTGTGGTGTAGTATATATAGGATCTGCCAGCTCTCCTGTGTGGTGTAGTATATAGAGGATCTGTCAGCTCTCCTGGGTGGTGTAGTATATAGAGTATCTGTCAGCTCTCCTGTGTGGTGTAGTATATAGAGGATCTGTCAGCTCTCCTGAGTGGTGTAGTATATAGTGGATCTGTCAGCTCTCCTGTGTAGTATAATATATGGAGGATCTGTCAGCTCTCCTGTCTGGTGTAGTATATTGAGGATCTGTCAGCTCTCCTGTATTGTGTAGTATATAGAGGATCTGTCAGCTCTCCTGTGTGGTGTAGTATATAGAGGATGTGTCAGCTCTCCTGTGTGGTGTAGTATATAGAGGATCTGTCAGCTCTCCTGTGTGGTGTAGTATATAGTGGATCTGTCAGCTCTCCTGTGTAGTATAATATATGGAGGATCTGTCAGCTCTCCTGTCTGGTGTAGTATATTGAGGATCTGTCAGCTCTCCTGTATTGTGTAGTATATAGAGGATCTGTCAGCTCTCCTGTGTGGTGTAGTATATAGAGGATCTGTCAGCTCTCCTGGGTGGTGTAGTATATAGAGTATCTGTCAGCTCTCCTGTGTGGTGTAGTATATAGAGGATCTGTCAGCTCTCCTGAGTGGTGTAGTATATAGTGGATCTGTCAGCTCTCCTGTGTAGTATAATATATGGAGGATCTGTCAGCTCTCCTGTCTGGTGTAGTATATTGAGGATCTGTCAGCTCTCCTGTATTGTGTAGTATATAGAGGATCTGTCAGCTCTCCTGTGTGGTGTAGTATATAGAGGATGTGTCAGCTCTCCTGTGTGGTGTAGTATATAGAGGATCTGTCAGCTCTCCTGTGTGGTGTAGTATATAGTGGATCTGTCAGCTCTCCTGTGTAGTATAATATATGGAGGATCTGTCAGCTCTCCTGTCTGGTGTAGTATATTGAGGATCTGTCAGCTCTCCTGTATTGTGTAGTATATAGAGGATCTGTCAGCTCTCCTGTGTGGTGTAGTATATAGAGGATCTGTCAGCTCTCCTGTGTGGTGTAGTAGATAGTGGATTTGTCAGCTCTCCTGTATGGTGCAGTATATAGAGGAACTGTCATCTCTACTGTGTGCTGTAGTATATAGAGGAACTGTCATCTCTACTGTGTGCTGTAGTATATAGAGTATCTGTTGGCTCTCCTGTGTGGTGTAGTTTATAGAGGATCTGTCAGCTCTCCTGTGTGCTGTAGTATATAGAGTATCTGTTGGCTCTCCTGTGTGGTGTAGTTTATAGAGGATCTGTCAGCTCTCCTGTGTGGTGTAGTATATAGAGTATGTGTCCGCTCTCCTGTGTGATGTAGTGTATAGAGAATCTGTCATCTCTGCTGTGTGGTGTAGTATATAGAGGATCTGTCATCTCTCCTGTGTGGTGTAGTATATAGAGGATCTGACAGTTCTCCTTTGTGGTGTAGTATATAGTGGATCTGTCAGCTCTCCTGTGTGCTGTAGTATATAGAGGATCTGACAGTTCTCCTTTGTGGTGTAGTATATAGTGGATCTGTCAGCTCTCCTGTATTGTGTAGTATATAGAGGATCTGTCAGCTCTCCTGTGTGCTGTAGTATATAGAGGATCTGTTGGCTCTCCTGTGTGGTGTAGTTTATTGAGGATCTGTCAGCTCTCCTGTGTGGTGTAGTATATAGAGGATCTGTCCGCTCTCCTGTGTGATGTAGTATATAGAGAATCTGTCATCTCTGCTGTGTGGTGTAGTATATAGAGGATCTGTCATCTCTCCTGTGTGGTGTAGTATATAGAGGATCTGTCAGCTCTCCTGTGTGGTGTAGTATATGGAGTATCTGTAAGCTCTCCTGTGTGGTGTAGTATATATAGGATCTGCCAGCTCTCCTGTGTGGTGTAGTATATAGAGGATCTGTCAGCTCTCCTGGGTGGTGTAGTATATAGAGTATCTGTCAGCTCTCCTGTGTGGTGTAGTATATAGAGGATCTGTCAGCTCTCCTGTGTGGTGTAGTATATAGTGGATCTGTCAGCTCTCCTGTGTAGTATAATATATGGAGGATCTGTCAGCTCTCCTGTCTGGTGTAGTATATTGAGGATCTGTCAGCTCTCCTGTATTGTGTAGTATATAGAGGATCTGTCAGCTCTCCTGTGTGGTGTAGTATATAGAGGATGTGTCAGCTCTCCTGTGTGGTGTAGTATATAGAGGATCTGTCAGCTCTCCTGTGTGGTGTAGTAGATAGTGGATTTGTCAGCTCTCCTGTATGGTGCAGTATATAGAGGAACTGTCATCTCTACTGTGTGCTGTAGTATATAGAGGAACTGTCATCTCTACTGTGTGCTGTAGTATATAGAGTATCTGTTGGCTCTCCTGTGTGGTGTAGTTTATAGAGGATCTGTCAGCTCTCCTGTGTGGTGTAGTATATAGTGGATCTGTCAGCTCTCCTGTGTGGTGTAGTATATAGAGGATGTCAGCTCTCCTGTGTGGTGTAGTATATAGAGGACCTGTCAGCTCTCCTGTGTGATGTAGTATATAGAGAATCTGTCATCTCTGCTGTGTGGTGTAGTATATAGAGGATCTGTCATCTCTCCTGTGTGGTGTAGTATATAGAGGATCTGACAGTTCTCCTTTGTGGTGTAGTATATAGTGGATCTGTCAGCTCTCCTGTGTGGTGTAGTATATAGAGGATCTGTCGGCTCTCCTGTGTGGTGTAGTTTATTGAGGATCTGTCAGCTCTCCTGTGTGGTGTAATATATAGAGTATCTGTCAGCTCTCCTGTGTGGTGTAGTATATAGAGGATCTGTCAGCTCTCCTGTGTGATGTAGTATATAGAGAATCTGTCATCTCTGCTGTGTGGTGTATTATATAGAGGATCTGTCATCTCTCCTGTGTGGTGTAGTATATAGAGGATCTGACAGTTCTCCTTTGTGGTGTAGTATATAGTGGATCTGTCAGCTCTCCTGTGTGGTGTAGTATATAGAGGATGTGTCAGCTCTCCTGTGTGGTGTAGTATATAGAGGATCTGTCAGCTCTCCTGTGTGGTGTAGTAGATAGTGGATTTGTCAGCTCTCCTGTATGGTGCAGTATATAGAGGAACTGTCATCTCTACTGTGTGCTGTAGTATATAGAGGAACTGTCATCTCTACTGTGTGCTGTAGTATATAGAGTATCTGTTGGCTCTCCTGTGTGGTGTAGTTTATAGAGGATCTGTCAGCTCTCCTGTGTGGTGTAGTATATAGAGGATGTGTCCGCTCTCCTGTGTGATGTAGTATATAGAGAATCTGTCATCTCTGCTGTGTGGTGTAGTATATAGAGGATCTGTCATCTCTCCTGTGTGGTGTAGTATATAGAGGATCTGACAGTTCTCCTTTGTGGTGTAGTATATAGTGGATCTGTCAGCTCTCCTGTGTGGTGTAGTATATAGAGGATCTGTCAGCTCTCCTGTGTGGTGTAGTATATGGAGGATCTGTTGGCTCTCCTGTGTGGTGTAGTTTATTGAGGATCTGTCAGCTCTCCTGTGTGGTGTAGTATATAGAGGATCTGTCAGCTCTCCTGTGTGGTGTAGTATATAGAGGATCTGTCAGCTCTCCTGTGTGGTGTAGTATATAGAGGATCTGTCCGCTCTCCTGTGTGATGTAGTATATAGAGAATCTGTCATCTCTGCTGTGTGGTGTAGTATATAGAGGATCTGTCATCTCTCCTGTGTGGTGTAGTATATAGAGGATCTGTCAGCTCTCCTGTGTGGTGTAGTATATGGAGTATCTGTAAGCTCTCCTGTGTGGTGTAGTATATATAGGATCTGCCAGCTCTCCTGTGTGGTGTAGTATATAGAGGATCTGTCAGCTCTCCTGGGTGGTGTAGTATATAGAGTATCTGTCAGCTCTCCTGTGTGGTGTAGTATATGGAGTATCTGTAAGCTCTCCTGTGTGGTGTAGTATATATAGGATCTGCCAGCTCTCCTGTGTGGTGTTGTATATAGAGGATCTGTCAGCTCTCCTGGGTGGTGTAGTATATAGAGGATCTGTCAGCTCTCCTGTGTGGTGTAGTATATAGTGGATCTGTCAGCTCTCCTGTGTAGTATAATATATGGAGGATCTGTCAGCTCTCCTGTCTGGTGTAGTATATTGAGGATCTGTCAGCTCTCCTGTATTGTGTAGTATATAGAGGATCTGTCAGCTCTCCTGTGTGGTGTAGTATATAGAGGATGTGTCAGCTCTCCTGTGTGGTGTAGTATATAGAGGATCTGTCAGCTCTCCTGTGTGGTGTATTATATAGAGGATCTGTCATCTCTCCTGTGTGGTGTAGTATATAGAGGATCTGTCAGCTCTCCTGTGTGGTGTAGTATATAGAGGATGTGTCAGCTCTCCTGTGTGGTGTAGTATATAGAGAATCTGTCATCTCTGCTGTGTGGTGTAGTATATAGAGCAGGGTTCCCCAACTCCAGTCCTCAAGGCCCACCAACAGGTCACGTTTTCAGGATTTCCTTAGTATTGCACAGGTGATAATTCCATCATCAGCACAGGCAATAGTTACATCACCTGTGCAATACTAAGGAAATCCTGAAAACGTGACCTGTTGGTGGGCCTTGAGGACTGGAGTTGGGGAACCCTGATATAGAGGATCTGTCATCTCTCCTGTGTGGTGTAGTGTGTAGAGGATCTGTCGGCTCTCCTGTGTGGTGTAGTATATAGAGGATCTGTCAGCTCTCCTGTGTGGTGTAGTATATAGAGGATCTGTCAGCTCTCCTGTGTGGTGTAGTATATACAGGATCTGTCGGCTCTCCTGTGTGGTGTAGTATATAGAGGTTCTGTCAGCTCTCCTGTGTGTTGTAGTATATAGAGGATCTGTCAGCTCTCCTGTGTGGTGTAGTATATACAGGATCTGTCGGCTCTCCTGTGTGGTGTAGTATATAGAGGTTCTGTCAGCTCTCCTGTGTGTTGTAGTATATAGAGGATCTGTCAGCTCTCCTGCGTGGTGTAGTATATAGAGGATCTGTCAGCTCTCCTGTGTGGTGTAGTATATAGTGGATCTGTCAGCTCTCCTGTGTGGTGTAATATATAGATGATCTGTCAGCTCTCCTGTGTGGTGTAGTATATAGAGTATCTGCCCGCTCTCCTGTGTGGTGTAGTATATAGAGGATCTGTCAGCTCTCCGTTGTGGTGTACTATATAGTGGATCTGTCAGCTCTCCTGTGTGGTGTAGTATATAGAGGATCTGTCAGCTCTCCTGTGTGGTGTAGTATATAGAGGATCTGTAAGCTCTCCTGTGTGGTGTAGTATATAGAGGATCTGTGAGCTCTCCTGTGTGGTGTATTATATAGAGGATCTGTCAGCTCTCCTGTGTGGTGTAGTATATAGAGGATCTGTCAGCTCTCCTGTGTGGTGTAGTATATAGAGGATCTGTCAGCTCTCCTGTGTGGTGTAATATATAGAGGATCTGTCAGCTGTCCTGTGTGGTGTAGTATATAGAGGATCTGACAGTTCTCCTTTGTGGTGTAGTATATAGAGGATCTGACATTTCTCTTTTGTGGTGTAGTATATAGTGGATCTGTCAGCTCTCCTGTGTGGTGTAGTATATAGAGGATCTGTCATCTCTACTGTGTGTTGTAGTATATAGAGTATCTGTTGGCTCTCCTGTGTGATGTAATATATAGATGATCTATTAGCTCTCCTGTGTGGTGTAGTATATAGAGTATCTGCCCGCTCTCCTGTGTGGTGTAGTATATTGAGGATCTGTCAGCTCTCCTGTGTGGTGTAGTATATAGTGGATCTGTTGGCTCTCCCGTGTAATGTAGTGTATAGAGGATCTGTCAGCTCTCCTGTGTGGTGTAGTATATAGAGGATCTGTCAGCTCTCCGTTGTGGTGTACTATATAGTGGATCTGTCAGCTCTCCTGTGTGGTGTAGTATATAGAGGATCTGTCAGCTCTCCTGTGTGGTGTAGTATATAGAGGATCTGTCAGCTCTCCTGTGTGGTGTAGTATATAGAGGATCTGTCAGCTCTCCTGTGTGGTGTAGTATATAGAGGATCTGTCAGCTCTCCTGTGTGGTGTAGTATATAGAGGATCTGTCAGCTCTCCTGTGTGGTGTAGTATATACAGGATCTATCAGCTCTCCTGTGTGGTGTAGTATATACAGGATCTATCAGCTCTCCTGTGTGGTTTAATGTATAGAGGATCTGTCAGCTCTCTTGTGTGGTGTAGTATATACAGGATCTATCAGCTCTCCTGTGTGGTGTAGTATATAGAGGATCTGTCAGCTCTTCTGTGTGGTGTAGTATATAGAGGATCTGTCAGCTCTGCTGTGTGGTGTAGTATATAGAGGATCTGTCAGCTCTCCTGTGCGGTGTAATATATAGAGGATCTGTCAGCTCTCCTGTGTGGTGTAGTATATAGAGGATCTGTCAGCTCTCCTGTGTGGTGTAGTATATAGAGGATCTGTCAGCTCTCCTGTGTGGTGTAGTATATAGTGTATCTGTCGACTCTCCTGTGTGGTGCAATATATAGAGGATCTGCCAGCTCTCCTATGTGGTGTAGCAGGGCCGGCGTCAGCACCCGGCGTACCCGGGCAAATGCCGGGGCCCTGGAAAATCAGAGGGGCCCAGCCGCCCACTCACTGTCGGGGCCCGGGCCCACACACCCACCCGCCCACTCACTGTCGGGGCTGGGCCCACACACTGTCGGGGCCGGGCCCACACACTGTCGGGGCCGGGCCCACACACCCACCCGCCCACTCACTGTCGGGGCCGGGCCCACACACCCACCCGCCCACTCACTGTCGGGGCCGGGCCCACACACTGTCGGGGCCGGGCCCACACACCCACCCGCCCACACACTGTCGGGGCCGGGCCCACACACCCACCCGCCCACTCACTGTCGGGGCCCTGGCCGCTTCCTCGGCACCTGTTCAGGGACGCAGGCACTGCTTGATTGCCGGCACTTCCCCCAGACATGGCCGCGCGCTGTCCGGCTGTGTCTGCTAGTAATGACACGGCAGGGTCGACGGCACTGCACCTTTAATTGTGCTTGTGTGTCGCTCCTGCCGCGTCATTACTAGCAGACACAGCCGGACAGCGCGCGGCCATGTCTGGGGGAGTGCCGGCAATCAAACACTATCGGAGCGGAGGTCCTGCACAGATTGGCGGGAGGGGCCCGGACCCGACCGCAAGTGGGCCCCTCTGATGTTCCAGGGCCATGAAGTCTGTGACACGCCGGGGGCCCTGCACTGCCCCATACCTGAGGAGCTGCTGGACAGGACACTGGACCTGGGACAGGTGAGTGAGGCTTCCCCAATCCCCATATTAAAAATATTAGTAATGGGTCTGTGTGAGTGCATGTATGTGAATGTCAGTGTATATGACTGTGTATATGACGCGCCCCTGGGCCTGTGTCGCGCTGCGTTGCGCACGCGGGAGCTTACCCGGAGCCGGATCTGTTTAGGGTTGTAGTCTCGTGGCGGTGACCCGGTCCGTGCCCAGGGAGTCAAACTGGACGGCAGTCTGTTAGCGGTAGAAAATGGTTGATGACTACGCCACCCGTTGAATGCAGCCAGGGGGCTGCTGCTGCAGGGCAGACCGCTGAGGCCGGTGGAAGGATGGTGCAGCGTGATAGTATAACCCCCAACGGGAGGGGTATGGCCTCAGGGCAGCCGACGTGGATGATGGGGGTAGCAGGAACCACTCAGAGACGGTATGGTAGCGTTCAGGGTCTTTACTGGTAACAACGATAGACCCTCCCGGAGTACTTGCTAGCGAACGGGGCCTGGTCAGTCCTTGAGCAGATGGGATCTCCCCTGGCCAGGCGTAGTTGTAGGCCTCCCAAGCTGACTGTACTCTTCTGGCTACCTTGCTAGAAGCTGATGTAAGTAGCCCACGTCCCTGAGTGTACCGTGTGGTGCTCACCCGTATGGCCGGTGACTCGGGGCCCTCTAATGGCTTCCGCTCCACGATGGCGGTGCTGGTCCCACGCGTGTGACCGGGCCTTCGGGCTTCTGGGCCAGGGGACCTGAAATCCCCTGCCTGACGGATTCTGCTGCTGGGTAGAAGTTAGTCCCCACAGCCTCGGACTCCGGGTCCGGTAAAGAATCTTCTTAGTCAGGGCGAGCTCTTTAGCTGCCAGCCCCTGACTCCTTGTGACTCTGCTGCTTCCTATGCTGCTCTTGTCTCTACTCTTCCTGGACTCACTAACCCTGCCTCAGCCCCGGGTTTATACAGGGGAAGTTCTTCCCCTCCCAAGGCTGGGCAGGAGGTGTGGCATGCACAGGATCCCTGACCAAAGGACCTCCCACCTGCTCTCAGACGTAATATCTCTATCACTGTGACAACCAGACCCCTGGGGTGTCACACTCCCCCCTAGTGAAATTTAGTACTCCGGGACTAAACACTTTTTAGAAAAATATAACAAGGTATATCAAAGAACAATAAAATACAATAAGGAAACACAATAAGATGGTCACGGATGTCCGCAACCGGGTGCAGTCTTTGAAGAAAAGCAAAGGTGTCCATTTCACCAACACAGGGAGACGTAACCAGGTAGGGGTCTGTCCTACCCCGAGTCCTTACAGTCTCTAGTCCATCCTGGGTTACGCTCCAACTATATACAAAGGATTCCAGGTAAATCCACCGAAGACTCCTAAAAACAACTAGAAACACAAAATTACACACAAGCAACAATAAACAGGTAAACATTGTAAAACAACTTAAACATTTAGATCCTCCAACGTGCGGGTAACTGGCCTCTAGTGGCCCTAGTGGACCTACGGAGCTGACTGTCTGGCCCTGAACTACAGGGTGTAGGAGCTGTCAAGGGTAAACTGGGCAGCTGTCTACCGGCTCTTTGTCTCACTAGGGGTACGGCAGGCTCACTATAAGCAGAGGGTGGATTCTCCTGTTCCGCTTGGGTGGAGTCTTCTGCCTCCTGGACCGGCTGCTCTTCCAGCTCTACCCGTTGCTCCGTAGGTTCTTGGGATGATGGTTGGAGGAAGGTGAGTACGGGTACCACAACTGCACCATTGACTTGAGTCCAAGACCGAGGGAAGTCCCCGAGCACGGTACTAACCATATCTTCCCTTTCTTCCACGGGTCGATGGTCTTCCTGTTCCTCCTCAGGGTTCCTCAGTTGTTCGGGGCACTTCTTCAGGTGGTCCCGGGATACAATGGCTGTGGTTTCCCCTCCGTCTTTACTGATGGTACAGACCTTCGGGTTCTCGTGGCTTGAGGGCAGTACGGTGTACGGGTCCTTCTCCCACTGGTCGTCCAACTTGTGGAGCCGTCTCTTCCTCTTCAAGACCTGCTCTCCGGGTACCAGGGGAACAGCGGGAGCATACTGGTTGTAAGTCTTCTCTTGTCTTTCCCTAGCCTGACAGAGACTTCGCTCCACGCCCTCCTGTACTTTCCGGTACTGCTGCTGCCTCTCTGTGTCCCAGTCCGTTTCTGGTGAAGTGTCCTCGGGCGTCAGGACTCCCATTTCCAGGTCAACAGGTAACTTACCAGGTCTTGCCCTCATTAGGTAAGCCGGGGTACAGTTGGTGGAACCTACCGGGATGTGGTTGTATAGGTCCACCAGATCGGGCAACTTCTCAGGCCACAGACTGCGTTCTTCCAGGGGCAACGTTTTTAGAAGATCCATTACCACCTGGTTCATTTTCTCACAAAGTCCATTAGTTTGCGGATGGTAGGGTGTCGTCCTTATCTTCCGGCAGCCATACAGATTGCAGAATTCCTGGAAGACCTCCGCTTCAAAGGCAGGTCCCTGGTCCGTCAGCACTTGGTCCGGGTACCCGTGTGGACGGCAAAAGTGCTGCTGGAAGGCTCTAGCTGCTGTTCGAGCCGTTAAGTCCTTGACGGGGACGACAACCAGAAACCGGGAGTAATGATCCACGATGGTTAACGCGTAGACGTAGCCACTTCTGCTGGGGGTCAGTTTTACATGATCCAAGGCTACCAGTTCCAACGGTTGCCGGGTGACGATGGACTGCAGGGGAGTCTTCTGGCTGGCCCGGTCCTTCCTTCTCAGATTGCACGGGCCACAGTCTCTGCACCACTTCTCGATGGTTCCCCTCATGCCTACCCAGTGGAACCGCTCGCGCAGCAGGAACTCCAGCTTTTTCCACCCGAAGTGTCCAGCTCCGTCGTGGTATGCCTCCATCACCATGGCTGCGTCTCTTCGTGGCACCACTACTTGCCAGAGTAGTTCATGCGTCCTGGAGTTAACCATTCTGCGGCACAACTTCCCCTTGTAAAGGAACAGTCGACTCTTCTCTGCCCATAGTTGTTTGGCTTCCTCTGGAGCATCTGATTCCAGGCTAGCCTCCGGGCGAGTCAGCATCTCCTTCACCAGTCGGACGGCAGGGTCGCTGTCTTGCGTTTCCGCCCAGTTGTAGTGAGGTAAGGGGTTCAACGTAGCAGCCTGCTTACTCCTTACCCGGTGGGAATACTGGATAGTCCCATGACGGTGGAACGCAGGGAGTTCAACTTCTTCCAGTCCCTCCGGATCTTCTCCTCCGTCCGGCAGGTTGGGCATCCTGGACAGGGCGTCCGCGTTGGTATTGGAGCGCCCTGCCCGGTATTTAATTGTGAACTCGTAGTTGGACAGACGGGCCATCCACCTCTGCTCCAGGGCACCGAGTCTTGCCGTGTCCAGGTGTGTCAGCGGGTTGTTATCCGTGTATACGGTGAACCGGGAAGAAGCGAGGTAATGCCTAAAGCGCTCGGTGACTGCCCATACCACGGCCAGGAACTCTAGCTTAAATGAGCTGTAATTTTCGGGGTTCCTTTCGGTGGGTCGCAGTTTTCGGCTGGCATAGGAGATTACTCGTTCTCTCCCCTGCTGAATCTGGGACAGTACGGCTCCTAGCCCGATGTTACTGGCGTCGGTGTAGAGGATGAAGGGCTGGCTATAGTCCGGGTACGCCAAGATTTCATCCCCCGTGAGGGCCATCTTCAGCTGGCGGAAGGACTCTTCTTCTAGCTTTTCCCATTTGAAGGGCGGCTTCTGGTTCTTGGCCTTCCGGGACTGGCCTATCAGGAGGTCCTGCATAGGTGCTGCCTTTTTGGTGAAACCGGGAATAAACCTTCGGTAGTAGCCTACCAACCCTAGGAACTGCCGCACTTCTTTTACGCTGGAGGGGCTTGGCCATCCCTTAATTGCGGTGATCTTATCGGGGTCGGGAGCCACTCCGTCAGCGCTCACCACGTGTCCCAGGTATTGCACCTTTGGTTTCAGGAGGTGACACTTGGAGGGTTTCACCTTTAGGCCGTAACTCGCCAGAGCTTCGAACACCTCCGCCAGGTGTTTCAGGTGGTCCTCATAAGTTTTGGAGTATACGATGACATCGTCCAGGTACAACAGGACCGTCTCGAAGTTTCTGTGGCCCAGACAGCACTCCATTAATCGTTGGAAGGTTCCTGGGGCGTTGCAGAGTCCGAACGGCATGCAGGTGAACTCGCTAAGTCCCATCGGGGTGGTGAATGCGGTCTTCTCCCGGTCCGCCTCTGCTACAGGAACCTGCCAGTACCCGCTAGTGAGATCCAAGGTAGAGAAGAAGTTAGCAGATCTTAAAGCAGCCAATGACTCCTCTATCCTTGGTAAGGGGTACGCATCCTTGTGTGTGATACGGTTGATTTTCCGGTAATCTACACACATCCTCATGGTGTTGTCTTTCTTTTTGACTAAAACTAGTGGGGCTGCCCAGGGGCTACAGCTATCCCGGATTACCCCAGCCTCCTTCATGTCTCTAAGCATCCCCTTGGCGTGTTGGTAATGTGCAGGGGGTACGGGTCGATACCTCTCTTTTATGGGAGGATGATCTCCCGTGGGGATGCGGTGTTCTACCCCCTTGACTCGCCCGAAGTCTAACGGGTGTTTACTAAACACTCTCTCATACTCTTGAACCACCCGATAGACTCCTTGTTTCTGGTGTGAGGGAGTGGAGTCAGTACCCAGATGTAGTTGCTGACACCAGTCCTCCATGTCTTTCTTAGAGCCGTTACCTTCCTCCGGGTGAGATGGAGGCAAGGGTTCCACAGATTGTATAGAATTTTGATTAGTGGTATATAATTTGGCTAGCGTGGCATACCGGGGCAGGTACACTTCCCTCTCCCCGATATTTATTATGCGAACGGGCACCCTCCCATGGCGTACATTGACCACCCCCCGTGCTGTCAAAATGGTGGGCCTACTGTCTGAGTAAACTGGTTCTACCATTGCCTGGTAATCTCTACCTCTCAGACCAATAGCTGCCCGGCACCAAATCATCATTTCACTTTTTGGGGGCATGGCAATAGGAAAAGGGTCACACATTCTTACGCTACCAATCTCACCGCCGGAGAGTTCCACTTGTTGCCGTTGCATCAGTGCCCGGATCTCTTTCTGGAGCACCCGCTGCTCGCCGGAGCTGGCATTCTTGGCAACCTGCTGTAAAAGGAAAATCACCTCTGCAAGACAATTTTCAATTACATTAGTTCCTAGAGTTATTTTTGGGTGACTCTCATGTTTGTCAATATCTACAATGATCAGTCCCTGTGCGGCCAGTTCGACTCTACCAATTTTGATGGTCACCTCTTTAAATCCGATCTGTGGCACGGGCTGACCATTGCTGGCGATGATACTCAAGTCGTCGTCAGGGTAGCGGGTAATATCCGAGTCATTCCAGTACTGCTTGAAGAGCACGTACGGGATGGTGGTGACCTGTGACCCGGTGTCCAGTAGGGCACTCATGGGAATGCCATCCAGTACCACAGGCAAGACTGGACGTCCTCCCACATATCTGTCGCGCCAGTTCGATGGGCGTGGTGATCTTTTTCCTGGGGGTTGGCCCTCTACCCCAGGTTGTGCCCGTTTAAAGAACAGTACCTTTCCATATGTCCGGGTTGATTGCAGCGGCGGCAGATGGGTCGTCCGTCCTCGCTGTATCGGTCACTGGGTCTTCCTCTGGCCGGTGGGGTCCTCCTTGGTCGACGCCACGGGATGTCCTCCGGTCCGGATGCCAGCTGGATCTTCCCTGGAGTGGAAACCTGTAAAGACTGCACAGTTCGGGTTAGCGCAGCAACGCTTTTAGCTAGCTCTTGGACCTGATGGTGTAGGTCTGGAGCCAGGTCATTGTCCAAAGCCTGCGCATCAGCTCCCACAGGCCCTGCTGACAAGGGCGCCGCCTCCTGGTAGTAAGTGGTAGTGGGGCGTCTGTGGGTCACAACGCCACCTGGTGCCGGTTCTCGGAGCACCCGGATGGCTCTGTCCTTGAACTGTGCAAATTCTAGATGAGGGTCCTGTAAGGCCATTGCCCGCAACTGGGTGCGGTGGGCATTGCAATATAAACCCTCTATAAATTGTTCGGTCAACAGCCTGTCCTCGTTTCCCACTCCATTAGGGTCGGTCTGCTTAATGGCCCTCAGGGCCTCTTGTAGGTTGAGTGCATAGTCCCTTATACTCTCATGCGCTCGCTGCTTGCACCCGTAGAATCTAAGTTTAATCTCGGCTGAGGTGCGGGTATCAAAGGTGTCCTTCAGCCGGGTTAGTATCCCTGCGACAGTCCTCCTCCCAGGTGGCCAGGATTTTACTTCCCTTTTGGCTGCCCCAGTTAGTTGGGCCACCAGGATGCTCACTTTTTGCTCTTCTGTGAGGGGGTACACCTGGAAGAGGCTATCCAGCTTTTCTCTAAAGTCATGCAGGGTATGTGACTCCCCTGAGTACTGGGGTAGCCAAGCTGCTCCCGGGATATAGGGCATGGTGAAGGGCATAACTGCAACAGCGGTAGCGCTGGCGGGGGTTGAGGCAGTGGAGCTCTCCTCCGTATCCGACATCTTCCTCCCCCCTAGTGGACCGTGGCCTACCTTGCGATGATCCTGTTCCGTAGGCCGCGGCTCCGCAGTGGATCGTCAGGGTTGAGGACCTTCCGTCGCGCTCCTGTGACGTCGGCGTCTGCTGGGCTCCTTCCAGGACCTTACGCAACGTCCGGACGTGAGGCGGGGCTTCAGTTCTCGCGCGCTTTCGGAGTCCACGCCCCTCTTCTTCCCGCGCGGCGTCCTCAAGATGGCGTCCAATGGCGGGAAAACTCCACGGATGGCGGGAAGAAGGCTGAAGATGGCGGCGGATGGCGGGAAACTTCACCGATGGCGGGAAGAAGGCTGAAGATGGCGCCGGATGGCGGGAATCTTCACCGATGGCGGGAATCTTCACCACTGGTAAGTTTGAACAGTCTTTGCTTTTCAGGCACGCAGTACCCGGTGGTTGCGGGCACGTGATCCTGCCGACTACGCCAAAGTTGACGCGCCCCTGGGCCTGTGTCGCGCTGCGTTGCGCACGCGGGAGCTTACCCGGAGCCGGATCTGTTTAGGGTTGTAGTCTCGTGGCGGTGACCCGGTCCGTGCCCAGGGAGTCAAACTGGACGGCAGTCTGTTAGCGGTAGAAAATGGTTGATGACTACGCCACCCGTTGAATGCAGCCAGGGGGCTGCTGCTGCAGGGCAGACCGCTGAGGCCGGTGGAAGGATGGTGCAGCGTGATAGTATAACCCCCAACGGGAGGGGTATGGCCTCAGGGCAGCCGACGTGGATGATGGGGGTAGCAGGAACCACTCAGAGACGGTATGGTAGCGTTCAGGGTCTTTACTGGTAACAACGATAGACCCTCCCGGAGTACTTGCTAGCGAACGGGGCCTGGTCAGTCCTTGAGCAGATGGGATCTCCCCTGGCCAGGCGTAGTTGTAGGCCTCCCAAGCTGACTGTACTCTTCTGGCTACCTTGCTAGAAGCTGATGTAAGTAGCCCACGTCCCTGAGTGTACCGTGTGGTGCTCACCCGTATGGCCGGTGACTCGGGGCCTTCTAATGGCTTCCGCTCCACGATGGCGGTGCTGGTCCCACGCGTGTGACCGGGCCTTCGGGCTTCTGGGCCAGGGGACCTGAAATCCCCTGCCTGACGGATTCTGCTGCTGGGTAGAAGTTAGTCCCCACAGCCTCGGACTCCGGGTCCGGTAAAGAATCTTCTTAGTCAGGGCGAGCTCTTTAGCTGCCAGCCCCTGACTCCTTGTGACTCTGCTGCTTCCTATGCTGCTCTTGTCTCTACTCTTCCTGGACTCACTAACCCTGCCTCAGCCCCGGGTTTATACAGGGGAAGTTCTTCCCCTCCCAAGGCTGGGCAGGAGGTGTGGCATGCACAGGATCCCTGACCAAAGGACCTCCCACCTGCTCTCAGACGTAATATCTCTATCACTGTGACAACCAGACCCCTGGGGTGTCACATATATATATTTGTCTGTTTTATCTATGTGTATGTCTGTATGTGTACATATGTCTGCGTACCGTGTGTGCGCGCGCATATGTCTGCGTACCGTGTGTGCGCGCGCATATGTCTGCGTACCGTGTGTGCGCGCGCATATGTCTGCGTACCGTGTGTGCGCGCGCATATGTCTGCGTACCGTGTGTGCGCGCGCATGTCTGCGTACCGTGTGTGCGCACGCATATGTCTGCGTACCGTGTGTGCGTGCATATGTCTGCGTACCGTGTGTGCGTGTGCATATGTCTGCGTATGTGAAGGATGAGGGGGCAGGCTGGGCCATGTGTAATAAATAAATATATATATATATATTTATTTATTTCTCCGCCGTATCTGTACATCATGAATCGTGTATGTGTTAAAAGGGCCCACTGAGACTCTTTCGCCCGGGGCCCAGAAAAACCTGGAGCCGGCCCTGGTGTAGTGTATAGAGGATCTGTCGGCTCTACTGTGTGGTGTAATATATAGATGATCTGTCAGCTCTCCTGTGTGGTGTAGTATATAGAGGATCTGTCAGCTCTCCTGTGTGGTGTAATATATAGAGGATCTGTCAGCTCTCCTGTGTGGTGTAGTTTATAGAGTATCTGTCAGCTCTCCTGTGTGGTGTAGTATATAGAGGATCTGTCAGCTTTCCTGTGTGGTGTAGTATATAGAGGATCTGTCAGCTCTCCTGTGTGGTGTAGTATATAGAGGATCTGTCAGCTCTCCTGTGTGGTGTAGTACATAGAGGATCTGTCAGCTCTCCTGTGTGATGTAGTATATAGAGGATCTGTCAGTTCTGCTGTGTGATGTAGTATATAGAGGATCTGTCAGCTCTCCTGTGTGGTGTAGTATATAGAGGATCTGTCAGCTCTCCTGTGTGGTGTAGTGTATAGAGGATCTGTCAGCTCTCCTGTGTGGTGTAGTATATAGAGGATCTGTCAGCTCTCCTGTGTGGTGTAGTATATAGAGGATCTGTCACCTCTCCTGTCTGGTGTAGTATATAGAGGATCTGTCAGCTCTCCAGTGTGGTGTAGTATATAGAGGATCTGTCAGCTCTCCTGTGTGGTGTAGTATATAGAGGATCTGTCAGCTCTCCTGTGTGATGTAGTATATTGAGGATCTGTCAGCTCTCCTATGTGATGTAGCATATAGAGGATCTGTCAGCTTTCCTGTGTGGTGTAGTGTATAGAGGATCTGTCAGCTCTCCTGTGTGGTGTAGTATATAGATGATCTGTCAGCTCTCCTGTGTGGTGTAGTATATAGAGGATCTGTCACCTCTCCTGTCTGGTGTAGTATATAGAGGATCTGTCAGCTCTCCTGTGTGGTGTAGTATATAGAGGATCTGTCAGCTCTCCTGTGTGGTGTAGTATATAGAGGATCTGTCAGCTCTCCTGTGTGGTGTAGTGTATAGAGGATGTGTCCTGTGTGGTGTAGTATATAGAGGATCTGTCAGCTCTCCTGTGTGGTGTAGTATATAGAGGATCTGTCAGCTCTCCTGTGTGCTGTAGTATATAGAGGATCTGTCAGCTCTCCTGTGTGGTGTAGTGTATAGAGGATGTGTCCTGTGTGGTGTAGTATATAGAGGATCTGTCAGCTCTCCTGTGTGGTGTAGTATATAGAGGATCTGTCAGCTCTCCTGTGTGGTGTAGTATATAGTGGATCTGTCAGCTCTCCTGTGTGGTGTAGTATATAGAGGATGTGTTAGCTCTCTTGTGTGGTGCAGTATATAGAGGATCTGTCAGCTCTCCTGTGTGGTGTAGTATATAGAGGATCTGTCAGCTCTCCTGTGTGGTGTAGTACATAGAGGATCTGTCAGCTCTCCTGTGTGGTGTAGTATATAGTGGATCTGTCAGCTCTCCTGTATTGTGTAGTATATAGAGGATGTGTCAGCTCTCCTGTGTGGTGTAGTATATAGAGGATCTATCAGCTCTCCTGTGTTGTGTAGTATATAGAGGATCTGTCAGCTCTCCTGTGTGGTGTAGTATATAGACGATCTGTCAGCTCTCCTGTATTGTGTAGTATATAGAGGATGTGTCAGCTCTCCTGTGTGGTGTAGTATATAGAGGATCTGTCCTGTGTGGTGTAGTATATAGAGGATGTGTCAGCTCTCCTGTGTGGTGTAGTATATAGAGGATCTGTCAGCTCTCCTGTATTGTGTAGTATATAGAGGATGTGTCAGCTCTCCTGTATTGTGTAGTATATAGAGGATGTGTCAGCTCTCCTGTGTGGTGTAGTATATAGAGGATCTGTCAGCTCTCCTGTGTGGTGTAGTATATAGAGGATCTGTCCTGTGTGGTGTAGTATATAGAGGATCTGTCAGCTCTCCTGTGTGGTGTAGTATATAGAGGATGTGTCAGCTCTCCTGTGTGGTGTAGTATATAGAGGATCTGTTCTGTGTGGTGTAGTATATAGAGGATCTGTCAGCTCTCCTGTGTGTTGTAGTATATAGAGGATCTGTCAGCTCTCCTGTGTGGTGTAGTATATAGAGGATCTGTCAGCTCTCCTGTGTGGTGTAGTATATAGAGGATCTGTCAGCTCTCCTGTGTGGTGTAGTGTATAGAGGATGTGTCAGCTCTCCTGTGTGGTGTAGTATATAGTGGATCTGTCAGCTCTCCTGTATTGTGTAGTATATAGAGGATGTGTCAGCTCTCCTGTGTGGTGTAGTATATAGAGGATCTGTCAGATCTCCTGTGTTGTGTAGTATATAGAGGATCTGTCAGCTCTCCTGTGTGGTGTAGTATATAGACGATCTGTCAGCTCTCCTGTATTGTGTAGTATATAGAGGATGTGTCAGCTCTCCTGTGTGGTGTAGTATATAGAGGATCTGTCCTGTGTGGTGTAGTATATAGAGGATGTGTCAGCTCTCCTGTGTGGTGTAGTATATAGAGGATCTGTCAGCTCTCCTGTATTGTGTAGTATATAGAGGATGTGTCAGCTCTCCTGTATTGTGTAGTATATAGAGGATGTGTCAGCTGTCCTGTGTGGTGTAGTATATAGAGGATCTGTCAGCTCTCCTGTGTGGTGTAGTATATAGAGGATCTGTCTTGTGTGGTGTAGTATATAGAGGATCTGTCAGCTCTCCTGTATGGTGTAGTATATAGAGGATCTGTCAGCTCTCCTGTGTGGTGTAGTATATAGTGGATCTGTCAGCTCTCCTGTGTGGTGTAGTATATAGAGGATCTGTCAGCTCTCCTGTGTGGTGTAGTATATAGAGGATCTGTCAGCTCTCCTGTGTGGTGTAGTATATAGAGGATCTGTGAGCTCTCCTGTGTGGTGTAGTATATAGTGGATCTGTCAGCTCTCCTGTGTGGTGTAGTATATAGAGGGTCTGTCAGCTATCCTGTGTGGTGTAGTATATAGAGGATCTGTCAGCTCTCCTGTGGGATGTAGTATACAGATGATCTGTCAGCTCTCCTGTGTGGTGTAGTATATAGAGGATCTGTCAGCTCTCCTGTGTGGTGTAGTATATAGAGGATCTGTCAGCTCTCCTGTGTGGTGTAGTATATAGAGGATCTGTCAGCTCTCCTGTGTGGTGTAGTATAGAGAGGATCTGTCAGCTCTCCTGTGTGGTGTAGTATATAGAGGATCTGTCCTGTGTGGTGTAATATATAGAGGATCTGTCAGCTCTCCTGTATGGTGTAGTATATAGAGGATCTGTCGGCTCTCCTGTGTGGTGTAGTATATTGAGGATCTGTCAGCTCTCCTGTGTGGTGTAGTATATAGAGGATCTGTCAGCTCTCCTGTGTGGTGTAGTATATAGAGGATCTGTCCTGTGTGGTGTAATATTTAGAGTATCTGTCAGCTCTCCTGTGTGGTGTAGTATATAGAGGATCTGTCGGCTCTCCTGTGTGGTGTAGTATATAGAGTATCTGTCAGCTCTCCTGTGTGGTGTAGTATATAGAGGATCTGTCAGCTCTCCTGTGTGGTGTAGTATATAGAGGATGTGTCAGCTCTCCTGTGTGGTGTAGTATATAGAGGATCTGTCAGCTCTCCTGTGTGGTGTAGTATATAGAGGATCTGTCCTGTGTGGTGTAATATTTAGAGTATCTGTCAGCTCTCCTGTGTGGTGTAGTATATAGAGGATCTGTCGGCTCTCCTGTGTGGTGTAGTATATAGAGTATCTGTCAGCTCTCCTGTGTGGTGTAGTATATAGAGGATCTGTCAGCTCTCCTGTGTGGTGTAGTATATAGAGGATCTGTCAGCTCTCCTGTGTGGTGTAGTATATAGAGGATCTGTCAGCTCTCCTGTGTGGTGTAGTACATAGAGGATCTGTCAGCTCTCCTGTGTGGTGTAGTATATAGTGGATCTGTCAGCTCTCCTGTATTGTGTAGTATATAGAGGATGTGTCAGCTCTCCTGTGTGGTGTAGTATATAGAGGATCTGTCAGCTCTCCTGTGTTGTGTAGTATATAGAGGATCTGTCAGCTCTCCTGTGTGGTGTAGTATATAGACGATCTGTCAGCTCTCCTGTATTGTGTAGTATATAGAGGATGTGTCAGCTCTCCTGTGTGGTGTAGTATATAGAGGATCTGTCCTGTGTGGTGTAGTATATAGAGGATGTGTCAGCTCTCCTGTGTGGTGTAGTATATAGAGGATCTGTCAGCTCTCCTGTATTGTGTAGTATATAGAGGATGTGTCAGCTCTCCTGTATTGTGTAGTATATAGAGGATGTGTCAGCTCTCCTGTGTGGTGTAGTGTATAGAGGATCTGTCAGCTCTCCTGTGTGGTGTAGTATATAGAGGATCTGTCAGCTCTCCTGTGTGGTGTAGTATATAGAGGATCTGTCCTGTGTGGTGTAGTATATAGAGGATCTGTCAGCTCTCCTGTGTGGTGTAGTATATAGAGGATGTGTCAGCTCTCCTGTGTGGTGTAGTATATAGAGGATCTGTTCTGTGTGGTGTAGTATATAGAGGATCTGTCAGCTCTCCTGTGTGGTGTAGTATATAGAGGATCTGTCAGCTCTCCTGTGTGGTGTAGTATATAGAGGATCTGTCAGCTCTCCTGTGTGGTGTAGTATATAGAGGATCTGTCAGCTCTCCTGTGTGGTGTAGTGTATAGAGGATGTGTCAGCTCTCCTGTGTGGTGTAGTATATAGAGGATCTGTCAGCTCTCCTGTGTGGTGTAGTATATAGAGGATGTGTCAGCTCTCCTGTGTGGTGTAGTATATAGAGGATCTGTCGGCTCTCCTGTGTGGTGTAGTATATAGAGGATCTGTCAGCTCTCCTGTGTGGTGTAGTATATAGTGGATCTGTCAGCTCTCCTGTATTGTGTAGTATATAGAGGATGTGTCAGCTCTCCTGTGTGGTGTAGTATATAGAGGATCTGTCAGATCTCCTGTGTTGTGTAGTATATAGAGGATCTGTCAGCTCTCCTGTGTGGTGTAATATATAGACGATCTGTCAGCTCTCCTGTATTGTGTAGTATATAGAGGATGTGTCAGCTCTCCTGTGTGGTGTAGTATATAGAGGATCTGTCCTGTGTGGTGTAGTATATAGAGGATGTGTCAGCTCTCCTGTGTGGTGTAGTATATAGAGGATCTGTCAGCTCTCCTGTATTGTGTAGTATATAGAGGATGTGTCAGCTCTCCTGTATTGTGTAGTATATAGAGGATGTGTCAGCTGTCCTGTGTGGTGTAGTATATAGAGGATCTGTCAGCTCTCCTGTGTGGTGTAGTATATAGAGGATCTGTCTTGTGTGGTGTAGTATATAGAGGATCTGTCAGCTCTCCTGTATGGTGTAGTATATAGAGGATCTGTCAGCTCTCCTGTGTGGTGTAGTATATAGTGGATCTGTCAGCTCTCCTGTGTGGTGTAGTATATAGAGGATCTGTCAGCTCTCCTGTGTGGTGTAGTATATAGAGGATCTGTCAGCTCTCCTGTGTGGTGTAGTATATAGAGGATCTGTGAGCTCTCCTGTGTGGTGTAGTATATAGTGGATCTGTCAGCTCTCCTGTGTGGTGTAGTATATAGAGGGTCTGTCAGCTATCCTGTGTGGTGTAGTATATAGAGGATCTGTCAGCTCTCCTGTGGGATGTAGTATACAGATGATCTGTCAGCTCTCCTGTGTGGTGTAGTATATAGAGGATCTGTCAGCTCTCCTGTGTGGTGTAGTATATAGAGGATCTGTCAGCTCTCCTGTGTGGTGTAGTATATAGAGGATCTGTCAGCTCTCCTGTGTGGTGTAGTATAGAGAGGATCTGTCAGCTCTCCTGTGTGGTGTAGTATATAGAGGATCTGTCCTGTGTGGTGTAATATATAGAGGATCTGTCAGCTCTCCTGTATGGTGTAGTATATAGAGGATCTGTCGGCTCTCCTGTGTGGTGTAGTATATTGAGGATCTGTCAGCTCTCCTGTGTGGTGTAGTATATAGAGGATCTGTCAGCTCTCCTGTGTGGTATAGTATATAGAGGATCTGTCCTGTGTGGTGTAATATTTAGAGTATCTGTCAGCTCTCCTGTGTGGTGTAGTATATAGAGGATCTGTCGGCTCTCCTGTGTGGTGTAGTATATAGAGTATCTGTCAGCTCTCCTGTGTGGTGTAGTATATAGAGGATCTGTCAGCTCTCCTGTGTGGTGTAGTATATAGAGGATGTGTCAGCTCTCCTGTGTGGTGTAGTATATAGAGGATCTGTCAGCTCTCCTGTGTGGTGTAGTATAAAGAGTATCTGTCAGCTTTCCTGTGTGGTGTAATATATAGAGGATCTGTCAGCTCTCCTGTGTGGTGTAGTATATAGAGGATCTGACAGTTCTCCTTTGTGGTGTAGTATATAGTGGATCTGTCAGCTCTCCTGTGTGGTGTAGTATATAGAGGATCTGTCAGCTCTCCTGTGTGGTGTAGTATATAGAGTATCTGTTGGCTCTCCTGTGTGATGTAATATATAGATGATCTATTAGCTTTCCTGTGTGGTGTAGTGTATAGAGGATCTGTCAGCTCTCCTGTGTGGTGTAGTATATAGAGGATCTGTCAGCTCTCCTGTGTGGTGTAGTATATAGAGGATCTGTCAGCTCTCCTGTGTGGTGTAGTATATAGAGGATCTGTCAGCTCTCCTGTGTGGTGTAGTATATAGAGGATCTGTCAGCTCTCCTGTGTGGTGTAGTGTATAGAGGATGTGTCAGCTCTCCTGTGTGGTGTAGTATATAGTGGATCTGTCAGCTCTCCTGTATTGTGTAGTATATAGAGGATGTGTCAGCTCTCCTGTGTGGTGTAGTATATAGAGGATCTGTCAGATCTCCTGTGTTGTGTAGTATATAGAGGATCTGTCAGCTCTCCTGTGTGGTGTAGTATATAGACGATCTGTCAGCTCTCCTGTATTGTGTAGTATATAGAGGATGTGTCAGCTCTCCTGTGTGGTGTAGTATATAGAGGATCTGTCCTGTGTGGTGTAGTATATAGAGGATGTGTCAGCTCTCCTGTGTGGTGTAGTATATAGAGGATCTGTCAGCTCTCCTGTATTGTGTAGTATATAGAGGATGTGTCAGCTCTCCTGTATTGTGTAGTATATAGAGGATGTGTCAGCTGTCCTGTGTGGTGTAGTATATAGAGGATCTGTCAGCTCTCCTGTGTGGTGTAGTATATAGAGGATCTGTCTTGTGTGGTGTAGTATATAGAGGATCTGTCAGCTCTCCTGTATGGTGTAGTATATAGAGGATCTGTCAGCTCTCCTGTGTGGTGTAGTATATAGTGGATCTGTCAGCTCTCCTGTGTGGTGTAGTATATAGAGGATCTGTCAGCTCTCCTGTGTGGTGTAGTATATAGAGGATCTGTCAGCTCTCCTGTGTGGTGTAGTATATAGAGGATCTGTGAGCTCTCCTGTGTGGTGTAGTATATAGTGGATCTGTCAGCTCTCCTGTGTGGTGTAGTATATAGAGGGTCTGTCAGCTATCCTGTGTGGTGTAGTATATAGAGGATCTGTCAGCTCTCCTGTGGGATGTAGTATACAGATGATCTGTCAGCTCTCCTGTGTGGTGTAGTATATAGAGGATCTGTCAGCTCTCCTGTGTGGTGTAGTATATAGAGGATCTGTCAGCTCTCCTGTGTGGTGTAGTATATAGAGGATCTGTCAGCTCTCCTGTGTGGTGTAGTATAGAGAGGATCTGTCAGCTCTCCTGTGTGGTGTAGTATATAGAGGATCTGTCCTGTGTGGTGTAATATATAGAGGATCTGTCAGCTCTCCTGTATGGTGTAGTATATAGAGGATCTGTCGGCTCTCCTGTGTGGTGTAGTATATTGAGGATCTGTCAGCTCTCCTGTGTGGTGTAGTATATAGAGGATCTGTCAGCTCTCCTGTGTGGTGTAGTATATAGAGGATCTGTCCTGTGTGGTGTAATATTTAGAGTATCTGTCAGCTCTCCTGTGTGGTGTAGTATATAGAGGATCTGTCGGCTCTCCTGTGTGGTGTAGTATATAGAGTATCTGTCAGCTCTCCTGTGTGGTGTAGTATATAGAGGATCTGTCAGCTCTCCTGTGTGGTGTAGTATATAGAGGATGTGTCAGCTCTCCTGTGTGGTGTAGTATATAGAGGATCTGTCAGCTCTCCTGTGTGGTGTAGTATATAGAGGATCTGTCCTGTGTGGTGTAATATTTAGAGTATCTGTCAGCTCTCCTGTGTGGTGTAGTATATAGAGGATCTGTCGGCTCTCCTGTGTGGTGTAGTATATAGAGTATCTGTCAGCTCTCCTGTGTGGTGTAGTATATAGAGGATCTGTCAGCTCTCCTGTGTGGTGTAGTATATAGAGGATCTGTCAGCTCTCCTGTGTGGTGTAGTATATAGAGGATCTGTCAGCTCTCCTGTGTGGTGTAGTACATAGAGGATCTGTCAGCTCTCCTGTGTGGTGTAGTATATAGTGGATCTGTCAGCTCTCCTGTATTGTGTAGTATATAGAGGATGTGTCAGCTCTCCTGTGTGGTGTAGTATATAGAGGATCTGTCAGCTCTCCTGTGTTGTGTAGTATATAGAGGATCTGTCAGCTCTCCTGTGTGGTGTAGTATATAGACGATCTGTCAGCTCTCCTGTATTGTGTAGTATATAGAGGATGTGTCAGCTCTCCTGTGTGGTGTAGTATATAGAGGATCTGTCCTGTGTGGTGTAGTATATAGAGGATGTGTCAGCTCTCCTGTGTGGTGTAGTATATAGAGGATCTGTCAGCTCTCCTGTATTGTGTAGTATATAGAGGATGTGTCAGCTCTCCTGTATTGTGTAGTATATAGAGGATGTGTCAGCTCTCCTGTGTGGTGTAGTATATAGAGGATCTGTCAGCTCTCCTGTGTGGTGTAGTATATAGAGGATCTGTCCTGTGTGGTGTAGTATATAGAGGATCTGTCAGCTCTCCTGTGTGGTGTAGTATATAGAGGATGTGTCAGCTCTCCTGTGTGGTGTAGTATATAGAGGATCTGTTCTGTGTGGTGTAGTATATAGAGGATCTGTCAGCTCTCCTGTGTGGTGTAGTATATAGAGGATCTGTCAGCTCTCCTGTGTGGTGTAGTATATAGAGGATCTGTCAGCTCTCCTGTGTGGTGTAGTATATAGAGGATCTGTCAGCTCTCCTGTGTGGTGTAGTGTATAGAGGATGTGTCAGCTCTCCTGTGTGGTGTAGTATATAGAGGATCTGTCAGCTCTCCTGTGTGGTGTAGTATATAGAGGATGTGTCAGCTCTCCTGTGTGGTGTAGTATATAGAGGATCTGTCGGCTCTCCTGTGTGGTGTAGTATATAGAGGATCTGTCAGCTCTCCTGTGTGGTGTAGTATATAGTGGATCTGTCAGCTCTCCTGTATTGTGTAGTATATAGAGGATGTGTCAGCTCTCCTGTGTGGTGTAGTATATAGAGGATCTGTCAGATCTCCTGTGTTGTGTAGTATATAGAGGATCTGTCAGCTCTCCTGTGTGGTGTAATATATAGACGATCTGTCAGCTCTCCTGTATTGTGTAGTATATAGAGGATGTGTCAGCTCTCCTGTGTGGTGTAGTATATAGAGGATCTGTCCTGTGTGATGTAGTATATAGAGGATGTGTCAGCTCTCCTGTGTGGTGTAGTATATAGAGGATCTGTCAGCTCTCCTGTATTGTGTAGTATATAGAGGATGTGTCAGCTCTCCTGTATTGTGTAGTATATAGAGGATGTGTCAGCTGTCCTGTGTGGTGTAGTATATAGAGGATCTGTCAGCTCTCCTGTGTGGTGTAGTATATAGAGGATCTGTCTTGTGTGGTGTAGTATATAGAGGATCTGTCAGCTCTCCTGTATGGTGTAGTATATAGAGGATCTGTCAGCTCTCCTGTGTGGTGTAGTATATAGTGGATCTGTCAGCTCTCCTGTGTGGTGTAGTATATAGAGGATCTGTCAGCTCTCCTGTGTGGTGTAGTATATAGAGGATCTGTCAGCTCTCCTGTGTGGTGTAGTATATAGAGGATCTGTGAGCTCTCCTGTGTGGTGTAGTATATAGTGGATCTGTCAGCTCTCCTGTGTGGTGTAGTATATAGAGGGTCTGTCAGCTATCCTGTGTGGTGTAGTATATAGAGGATCTGTCAGCTCTCCTGTGGGATGTAGTATACAGATGATCTGTCAGCTCTCCTGTGTGGTGTAGTATATAGAGGATCTGTCAGCTCTCCTGTGTGGTGTAGTATATAGAGGATCTGTCAGCTCTCCTGTGTGGTGTAGTATATAGAGGATCTGTCAGCTCTCCTGTGTGGTGTAGTATAGAGAGGATCTGTCAGCTCTCCTGTGTGGTGTAGTATATAGAGGATCTGTCCTGTGTGGTGTAATATATAGAGGATCTGTCAGCTCTCCTGTATGGTGTAGTATATAGAGGATCTGTCGGCTCTCCTGTGTGGTGTAGTATATTGAGGATCTGTCAGCTCTCCTGTGTGGTGTAGTATATAGAGGATCTGTCAGCTCTCCTGTGTGGTGTAGTATATAGAGGATCTGTCCTGTGTGGTGTAATATTTAGAGTATCTGTCAGCTCTCCTGTGTGGTGTAGTATATAGAGGATCTGTCGGCTCTCCTGTGTGGTGTAGTATATAGAGTATCTGTCAGCTCTCCTGTGTGGTGTAGTATATAGAGGATCTGTCAGCTCTCCTGTGTGGTGTAGTATATAGAGGATGTGTCAGCTCTCCTGTGTGGTGTAGTATATAGAGGATCTGTCAGCTCTCCTGTGTGGTGTAGTATAAAGAGTATCTGTCAGCTTTCCTGTGTGGTGTAATATATAGAGGATCTGTCAGCTCTCCTGTGTGGTGTAGTATATAGAGGATCTGACAGTTCTCCTTTGTGGTGTAGTATATAGTGGATCTGTCAGCTCTCCTGTGTGGTGTAGTATATAGAGGATCTGTCAGCTCTCCTGTGTGGTGTAGTATATAGAGTATCTGTTGGCTCTCCTGTGTGATGTAATATATAGATGATCTATTAGCTTTCCTGTGTGGTGTAGTGTATAGAGGATCTGTCAGCTCTCCTGTGTGGTGTAGTATATAGAGGATCTGTCAGCTCTCCTGTGTGGTGTAGTATATAGAGGATCTGTTAGCTGTCCTGTGTGGTGTAGTATATAGTGGCTCTGTCGGCTCTCCTGTGTGGTGTAATATATAGAGGATCTGCCAGCTCTCTTATGTGGTGTAGTGTATAGAGGATCTGTCAGCTCTCCTGTGTGGTGTAATATATAGAGGATCTGTCAGCTCTCCTGTGTGGTGTAGTTTATAGAGTATCTGTCAGCTCTCCTGTGTGGTGTAGTATATAGAGGATCTGTCAGCTCTCCTGTGTGGTGTAGTATATAGATTATCTGTCGGCTCTCCTGTGAGGTGTAGTATATAGAGGATCTGTCAGCTCTCCTGTGTGGTGTAGTAAATAGTGGATCTGTCAGCTCTCCTGTGTGGTGTAGTATATAGAGGATCTGACGGCTCTCCTGTGTGGTGTAGTATATAGAGGATCTGTCAGCTCTCCTGTGTGGTGAAGTATATAGAGGATCTGTCAGCTCTCCTGTGTGGTGTAGTATATAGTGGATCTGTCAGCTCTCCTGTGTGGTGTAGTATATAGAGGATCTGTCAGCTCTCCTGTGTGGTATAGCATATAGAGGATCTGTCAGCTCTCCTGTGTGGTGTAGTATATAGAGGATCTGTCAGCTCTCCTGTGTGGTGTAGTATATAGAGGATCTGTCAGCTCTCCTGTGTGGTGTAGTATATGGAGTATCTGTAAGCTCTCCTGTGTGGTGTAGTATATATAGAATCTGTCAGCTCTCCTGTGTGGTGTAGTATATAGAGGATCTGTCAGCTCTCCTGGGTGGTGTAGTATATAGAGTATCTGTCAGCTCTCCTGTGTGGTGTAGTATATAGAGGATCTGTCAGCTCTCCTGTGTGGTGTAGTATATAGTGGATCTGTCAGCTCTCCTGTGTAGTATAGTATATGGAGGATCTGTTAGCTCTCCTGTCTGGTGTAGTATATTGAGGATCTGTCAGCTCTCCTGTATTGTGTAGTATATAGAGGATCTGTCAGCTCTCCTGTGTGGTGTAGTATATAGAGGATGTGTCAGCTCTCCTGTGTGGTGTAGTATATAGAGGATGTGTCAGCTCTCCTGTGTGGTGTAGTATATAGAGGATCTGTCAGCTCTCCTGTGTGGTGTAGTATATAGAGGATCTGTCAGCTCTCCTGTGTGGTGTAGTATATAGAGGATCTGTCTGCTCTCCTGTGTGGTGTAGTATATAGAGGATCTGTCAGCTCTCCTGTGTGGTGTAGTATATAGAGGATCTGTCAGCTCTCCTGTGTGGTGTAGTATATAGAGGATCTGTCAGCTGTCCTGTGTGGTGTAGTATATAGTGGCTCTGTCGGCTCTCCTGTGTGGTGTAATATATAGAGGATCTGCCAGCTCTCTTATGTGGTGTAGTGTATAGAGGATCTGTCAGCTCTCCTGTGTGGTGTAATATATAGAGGATCTGTCAGCTCTCCTGTGTGGTGTAGTTTATAGAGTATCTGTCAGCTCTCCTGTGTGGTGTAGTATATAGAGGATCTGTCAGCTCTCCTGTGTGGTGTAGTATATAGATTATCTGTCGGCTCTCCTGTGAGGTATAGTATATAGAGGATCTGTCAGCTCTCCTGTGTGGTGTAGTAAATAGTGGATCTGTCAGCTCTCCTGTGTGGTGTAGTATATAGAGGATCTGACGGCTCTCCTGTGTGGTGTAGTATATAGAGGATCTGTCGGTCTCCTGTGTGGTGAAGTATATAGAGGATCTGTCAGCTCTCCTGTGTGGTGTAGTATATAGTGGATCTATCAGCTCTCCTGTGTGGTGTAGTATATAGAGGATCTGTCAGCTCTCCTGTGTGGTATAACATATAGAGGATCTGTCAGCTCTCCTGTGTGGTGTAGTATATAGAGGATCTGTCAGCTCTCCTGTGTGGTGTAGTATATAGAGGATCTGTCAGCTCTCCTGTGTGGTGTAGTATATGGAGTATCTGTAAGCTCTCCTTTGTGGTGTAGTATATATAGGATCTGCCAGCTCTCCTGTGTAGTGTAGTATATAGAGGATCTGTCAGCTCTCCTGGGTGGTGTAGTATATAGAGTATCTGTCAGCTCTCCTGTGTGGTGTAGTATATAGGGGATCTGTCAGCTCTCCTGTGTGGTGTAGTATATAGTGGATCTGTCAGCTCTCCTGTGTAGTATAGTATATGGAGGATCTGTCAGCTCTCCTGTCTGGTGTAGTATATTGAGGATCTGTCAGCTCTCCTGTATTGTGTAGTATATAGAGGATCTGTCAGCTCTCCTGTGTGGTGTAGTATATAGAGGATGTGTAGGCTCTCCTGTGTGGTGTAGTATATAGAGGATGTGTCAGCTCTCCTGTGTGGTGTAGTATATAGATGATCTGTCAGCTCTCCTGTGTGGTGTAGTATATAGAGGATCTGTCAGCTCTCCTGTGTGGTGTAGTATATAGAGGATGTGTCAGCTCTCCTGTGTGGTGTAGTATATAGAGGATCTGTCAGCTCTCCTGTGTGGTGTAGTATATAGAGGATCTGTCAGCTCTCCTGTGTGGTGTAGTATATAGAGGATCTGTCAGCTCTCCTGTGTGGTGTAGTATATAGAGGATGTGTCAGCTCTCCTGTGTGGTGTAGTATATAGAGGATCTGTCAGCTCTCCTGTGTGGTGTAGTATATAGAGGATCTGTCAGCTCTCCTGTGTGGTGTAGTGTATAGAGGATCTGTCAGCTCTCCTGTGTGGTGTAGTATATAGAGGATCTGTCAGCTCTCCTGTGTGGTGTAGTATATAGAGGATCTGACAGTTCTCCTTTGTGGTGTAGTAGATAGTGGATTTGTCAGCTCTCCTGTATGGTGCAGTATATAGAGGAACTGTCATCTCTACTGTGTGCTGTAGTATATAGAGTATCTGTTGGCTCTCCTGTGTGGTGTAGTTTATTGAGAATGTGTCAGCTCTCCTGTGTGGTGTAATATATAGAGTATCTGTCAGCTCTCCTGTGTGGTGTAGTATATAGAGTATCTGTTGGCTCTCCTGTGTTGTGTAGTATATAGAGGATCTGTCAGCTCTCCTGTGTGGTGTAATATATAGAGGATGTGTCCGCTCTCCTGTGTGATGTAGTATATAGAGAATCTGTCATCTCTGCTGTGTGGTGTAGTATATAGAGGATCTGTCATCTCTCCTGTGTGGTGTAGTATATAGAGGATCTGACAGTTCTCCTTTGTGGTGTAGTATATAGTGGATCTGTCACCTCTCCTGTGTGGTGTAGTATATAGAGGATCTGTCAGCTCTCCTGTGTGGTGTAGTTTATTGAGGATCTGTCAGCTCTCCTGTGTGGTGTAATATATAGAGTATCTGTCAGCTCTCCTGTGTGGTGTAGTATATAGAGGATGTGTCCGCTCTCCTGTGTGATGTAGTATATAGAGAATCTGTCATCTCTGCTGTGTGGTGTAGTATATAGAGGATCTGTCAGCTCTCCTGTGTGGTGTAGTATATAGTGGATCTGTCAGCTCTCCTGTGTGGTGTAATATATAGATGATCTGTCAGCTCTCCTGTGTGGTGTAGTATATAGAGTATCTGCCCGCTCTCCTGTGTGGTGTAGTATATAGAGGATCTGTCAGCTCTCCATTGTGGTGTACTATATAGTGGATCTGTCAGCTCTCCTGTGTGGTGTAGTATATAGAGCTCTCCTGTGTGGTGTAGTATATAGAGGATCTGTAAGCTCTCCTGTGTGGTGTAGTATATAGAGGATCTGTCAGCTCTCCTGTGTGGTGTATTATATAGAGGATCTGTCAGCTCTCCTGTGTGGTGTAGTATATAGAGGATCTGTCAGCTCTCCTGTGTGGTGTAGCATATAGAGGATATGTCAGCTCTCCTGTGTGGTGTAATTTATAGAGGATCTGTCAGCTGTCCTGTGTGGTGTAGTATATAGAGGATCTGACAGTTCTCCTTTGTGGTGTAGTATATAGAGGATCTGACATTTCTCTTTTGTGGTGTAGTATATAGTGGATCTGTCAGCTCTCCTGTGTGGTGTAGTATATAGAGGATCTGTCATCTCTACTGTGTGTTGTAGTATATAGAGTATCTGTTGGCTCTCCTGTGTGATGTAATCTATAGATGATCTATTAGCTCTCCTGTGTGGTGTAGTATATAGAGTATCTGCCCGCTCTCCTGTGTGGTGTAGTATATTGAGGATCTGTCAGCTCTCCTGTGTGGTGTAGTATATAGAGGATCTGTCAGCTCTCCTGTGTGGTGTAGTATATAGAGGATCTGTCAGCTCTCCTGTGTGGTGTAGTATATACAGGATCTATCAGCTCTCCTGTGTGGTGTAGTATATACAGGATCTATCAGCTCTCCTGTGTGGTTTAGTGTATAGAGGATCTGTCAGCTCTCCTGTGTGGTGTAGTATATAGATGATCTGTCAGGTCTCTTGTGTGGTGTAGTATATACAGGATCTATCAGCTCTCCTGTGTGGTGTAGTATATAGAGGATCTGTCAGCTCTCCTGTGTGGTGTAGTATATACAGGATCTATCAGCTCTCCTGTGTGGTGTAGTATATACAGGATCTATCAGCTCTCCTGTGTGGTTTAGTGTATAGAGGATCTGTCAGCTCTCCTGTGTGGTGTAGTATATAGATGATCTGTCAGCTCTCTTGTGTGGTGTAGTATATACAGGATCTGTCATCTCTCCTGTGTGGTGTAGTATATAGAGGATCTGTCAGCTCTTCTGTGTGGTGTAGTATATAGAGGATCTGTCAGCTGTCCTGTGTGGTGTAGTATATAGTGGATCTGTCGGTTCTCCTGTGTGGTGTAATATATAGAGGATCTGCCAGCTCTCCTATGTGGTGTAGTGTGTAGAGTATCTGTCGGCTCTCCTGTGTGGTGTAGTATATAGAGGATCTGTCAGCTCTCCTGTGTGGTGTAGTATATACAGGATCTGTCGGCTCAACTGTGTGGTGTAGTATATACAGGATCTGTCGGCTCTCCTGTGTGGTGTAGTATATAGAGGTTCTGTCAGCTCTCCTGTGTGTTGTAGTATATAGAGGATCTGTCAGCTCTCCTGCGTGGTGTAGTATATAGAGGATCTGTCAGCTCTCCTGTGTGGTGTAGTATATAGTGGATCTGTCAGCTCTCCTGTGTGGTGTAATATATAGATGATCTGTCAGCTCTCCTGTGTGGTGTAGTATATAGAGTATCTGCCCGCTCTCCTGTGTGGTGTAGTATATAGAGGATCTGTCAGCTCTCCGTTGTGGTGTACTATATAGTGGATCTGTCAGCTCTCCTGTGTGGTGTAGTATATAGAGCTCTCCTGTGTGGTGTAGTATATAGAGGATCTGTAAGCTCTCCTGTGTGGTGTAGTATATAGAGGATCTGTCAGCTCTCCTGTGTGGTGTATTATATAGAGGATCTGTCAGCTCTCCTGTGTGGTGTAGTATATAGAGGATCTGTCAGCTCTCCTGTGTGGTGTAGTATATAGAGGATCTGTCAGCTCTCCTGTGTGGTGTAATATATAGAGGATCTGTCAGCTGTCCTGTGTGGTGTAGTATATAGAGGATCTGACAGTTCTCCTTTGTGGTGTAGTATATAGAGGATCTGACATTTCTCTTTTGTGGTGTAGTATATAGTGGATCTGTCAGCTCTCCTGTGTGGTGTAGTATATAGAGGATCTGTCATCTCTACTGTGTGTTGTAGTATATAGAGTATCTGTTGGCTCTCCTGTGTGATGTAATATATAGATGATCTATTAGTTCTCCTGTGTGGTGTAGTATATAGAGTATCTGCCCGCTCTCCTGTGTGGTGTAGTATATTGAGGATCTGTCAGCTCTCCTGTGTGGTGTAGTATATAGTGGATCTGTCGGCTCTCCCGTGTAGTGTAGTGTATAGAGGATCTGTCAGCTCTCCTGTGTGGTGTAGTATATAGAGGATCTGTCAGCTCTCCGTTGTGGTGTACTATATAGTGGATCTGTCAGCTCTCCTGTGTGGTGTAGTATATAGAGGATCTGTCAGCTCTCCTGTGTGGTGTAGTATATAGAGGATCTGTCAGCTCTCCTGTGTGGTGTAGTATATAGAGGATCTGTCAGCTCTCCTGTGTGGTGTAGTATATAGAGGATCTGTCAGCTCTCCTGTGTGGTGTAGTATATAGAGGATCTGTCAGCTCTCCTGTGTGGTGTAGTATATACAGGATCTATCAGCTCTCCTGTGTGGTGTAGTATATACAGGATCTATCAGCTCTCCTGTGTGGTTTAGTGTATAGAGGATCTGTCAGCTCTCCTGTGTGGTGTAGTATATAGATGATCTGTCAGCTCTCTTGTGTGGTGTAGTATATACAGGATGTATCAGCTCTCCTGTGTGGTGTAGTATATAGAGGATCTGTCAGCTCTCCTGTGTGGTGTAGTATATACAGGATCTATCAGCTCTCCTGTGTGGTGTAGTATATACAGGATCTATCAGCTCTCCTGTGTGGTTTAGTGTATAGAGGATCTGTCAGCTCTCCTGTGTGGTGTAGTATATAGATGATCTGTCAGCTCTCTTGTGTGGTGTAGTATATACAGGATCTGTCATCTCTCCTGTGTGGTGTAGTATATAGAGGATCTGTCAGCTCTTCTGTGTGGTGTAGTATATAGAGGATCTGTCAGCTGTCCTGTGTGGTGTAGTATATAGTGGATCTGTCGGTTCTCCTGTGTGGTGTAATATATAGAGGATCTGCCAGCTCTCCTATGTGGTGTAGTGTGTAGAGTATCTGTCGGCTCTCCTGTGTGGTGTAGTATATAGAGGATCTGTCAGCTCTCCTGTGTGGTGTAGTATATACAGGATCTGTCGGCTCAACTGTGTGGTGTAGTATATACAGGATCTGTCGGCTCTCCTGTGTGGTGTAGTATATAGAGGTTCTGTCAGCTCTCCTGTGTGTTGTAGTATATAGAGGATCTGTCAGCTCTCCTGCGTGGTGTAGTATATAGAGGATCTGTCAGCTCTCCTGTGTGGTGTAGTATATAGTGGATCTGTCAGCTCTCCTGTGTGGTGTAATATATAGATGATCTGTCAGCTCTCCTGTGTGGTGTAGTATATAGAGTATCTGCCCGCTCTCCTGTGTGGTGTAGTATATAGAGGATCTGTCAGCTCTCCGTTGTGGTGTACTATATAGTGGATCTGTCAGCTCTCCTGTGTGGTGTAGTATATAGAGCTCTCCTGTGTGGTGTAGTATATAGAGGATCTGTAAGCTCTCCTGTGTGGTGTAGTATATAGAGGATCTGTCAGCTCTCCTGTGTGGTGTATTATATAGAGGATCTGTCAGCTCTCCTGTGTGGTGTAGTATATAGAGGATCTGTCAGCTCTCCTGTGTGGTGTAGTATATAGAGGATCTGTCAGCTCTCCTGTGTGGTGTAATATATAGAGGATCTGTCAGCTGTCCTGTGTGGTGTAGTATATAGAGGATCTGACAGTTCTCCTTTGTGGTGTAGTATATAGAGGATCTGACATTTCTCTTTTGTGGTGTAGTATATAGTGGATCTGTCAGCTCTCCTGTGTGGTGTAGTATATAGAGGATCTGTCATCTCTACTGTGTGTTGTAGTATATAGAGTATCTGTTGGCTCTCCTGTGTGATGTAATATATAGATGATCTATTAGTTCTCCTGTGTGGTGTAGTATATAGAGTATCTGCCCGCTCTCCTGTGTGGTGTAGTATATTGAGGATCTGTCAGCTCTCCTGTGTGGTGTAGTATATAGTGGATCTGTAGGCTCTCCCGTGTAATGTAGTGTATAGAGGATCTGTCAGCTCTCCTGTGTGGTGTAGTATATAGAGGATCTGTCAGCTCTCCGTTGTGGTGTACTATATAGTGGATCTGTCAGCTCTCCTGTGTGGTGTAGTATATAGAGGATCTGTCAGCTCTCCTGTGTGGTGTAGTATATAGAGGATCTGTCAGCTCTCCTGTGTGGTGTAGTATATAGAGGATCTGTCAGCTCTCCTGTGTGGTGTAGTATATAGAGGATCTGTCAGCTCTCCTGTGTGGTGTAGTATATAGAGGATCTGTCAGCTCTCCTGTGTGGTGTAGTATATACAGGATCTATCAGCTCTCCTGTGTGGTGTAGTATATACAGGATCTATCAGCTCTCCTGTGTGGTTTAGTGTATAGAGGATCTGTCAGCTCTCCTGTGTGGTGTAGTATATACAGGATCTATCAGCTCTCCTGTGTGGTGTAGTATATAGAGGATCTGTCAGCTCTCTTGTGTGGTGTAGTATATACAGGATCTATCAGCTCTCCTGTGTGGTGTAGTATATAGAGGATCTGTCAGCTCTTCTGTGTGGTGTAGTATATAGAGGATCTGTCAGCTCTGCTGTGTGGTGTAGTATATAGAGGATCTGTCAGCTCTCCTGTGCGGTGTAATATATAGAGGATCTGTCAGCTCTCCTGTGTGGTGTAGTATATAGAGGATCTGTCAGCTCTCCTGTGTGGTGTAGTATATAGAGGATCTGTCAGCTCTCCTGTGTGGTGTAGTATATAGTGTATCTGTCGACCCTCCTGTGTGGTGCAATATATAGAGGATCTGCCAGCTCTCCTATGTGGTGTAGCAGGGCCGGCGTCAGCACCCGGCGTACCCGGGCAAATGCCGGGGCCCTGGAAAATCAGAGGGGCCCAGCCGCCCACTCACTGTCGGGGCCCGGGCCCACACACCCACCCGCCCACTCACTGTCGGGGCCGGGCCCACACACTGTCGGGGCCGGGCCCACACACTGTCGGGGCCGGGCCCACACACCCACCCGCCCACTCACTGTCGGGGCCGGGCCCACACACCCACCCGCCCACTCACTGTCGGGGCCCTCGCCGCTTCCTCGGCACCTGTTCAGGGACGCAGGCACTGCTTGATTGCCGGCACTTCCCCCAGACATGGCCGCGCGCTGTCCGGCTGTGTCTGCTAGTAATGACACGGCAGGGTCGACGGCACTGCACCTTTAATTGTGCTTGTGTGTCGCTCCTGCCGCGTCATTACTAGGAGACACAGCCGGACAGCGCGCGGCCATGTCTGGGGGAGTGCCGGCAATCAAACACTGTCGGAGCGGAGGTCCTGCACAGATGGGCGGGAGGGGCCCGGACCCGACCGCAAGTGGGCCCCTCTGATGTTCCAGGGCCATGAAGTCTGTGACACGCCAGGGGCCCTGCACTGCCCCATACCTGAGGAGCTGCTGGACAGGACACTGGACCTGGGACAGGTGAGTGAGGCTTCCCCAATCCCCATATTAAAAATATTAGTAATGGGTCTGTGTGAGTGCATGTATGTGAATGTCAGTGTATATGACTGTGTATATATATTTGTCTGTTTTATCTATGTGTATGTCTGTATGTGTGCATATGTCTGCGTACCGTGTGTGCGCGCGCATATGTCTGCGTACCGTGTGTGCGCGCGCATATGTCTGCGTACCGTGTGTGCGCGCGCATATGTCTGCGTACCGTGTGTGTGCGCGCATATGTCTGCGTACCGTGTGTGCGCTCGCATATGTCTGCGTACCGTGTGTGCGCGCGCATGTCTGCGTACCGTGTGTGCGCACGCATATGTCTGCGTACCGTGTGTGCGTGCATATGTCTGCGTACCGTGTGTGCGTGTGCATATGTCTGCGTATGTGAAGGATGAGGGGGCAGGCTGGGCCATGTGTAATAAATAAATATATATATATATATATATTTATTTATTTCTCCGCCGTATCTGTGCATCATGAATCGTGTATGTGTTAAAAGGGCCCACTGAGACTCTTTCGCCCGGGGCCCAGAAAAACCTGGAGCCGGCCCTGGTGTAGTGTATAGAGGATCTGTCGGCTCTACTGTGTGGTGTAATATATAGATGATCTGTCAGCTCTCCTGTGTGGTGTAGTATATAGAGGATCTGTCAGCTCTCCTGTGTGGTGTAATATATAGAGGATCTGTCAGCTCTCCTGTGTGGTGTAGTTTATAGAGTATCTGTCAGCTCTCCTGTGTGGTGTAGTATATAGAGGATCTGTCAGCTTTCCTGTGTGGTGTAGTATATAGAGGATCTGTCAGCTCTCCTGTGTGGTGTAGTATATAGAGGATCTGTCAGCTCTCCTGTGTGGTGTAGTACATAGAGGATCTGTCAGCTCTCCTGTGTGATGTAGTATATAGAGGATCTGTCAGTTCTGCTGTGTGATGTAGTATATAGAGGATCTGTCAGCTCTCCTGTGTGGTGTAGTATATAGAGGATCTGTCAGCTCTCCTGTGTGGTGTAGTGTATAGAGGATCTGTCAGCTCTCCTGTGTGGTGTAGTATATAGAGGATCTGTCAGCTCTCCTGTGTGGTGTAGTATATAGAGGATCTGTCACCTCTCCTGTCTGGTGTAGTATATAGAGGATCTGTCAGCTCTCCTGTGTGGTGTAGTATATAGAGGATCTGTCAGCTCTCCTGTGTGGTGTAGTATATAGAGGATCTGTCAGCTCTCCTGTGTGATGTAGTATATTGAGGATCTGTCAGCTCTCCTATGTGATGTAGCATATAGAGGATCTGTCAGCTTTCCTGTGTGGTGTAGTGTATAGAGGATCTGTCAGCTCTCCTGTGTGGTGTAGTATATAGAGGATCTGTCAGCTCTCCTGTGTGGTGTAGTATATAGAGGATCTGTCACCTCTCCTGTCTGGTGTAGTATATAGAGGATCTGTCAACTCTCCTGTGTGGTGTAGTATATAGAGGATCTGTCAGCTCTCCTGTGTGGTGTAGTATATAGAGGATCTGTCAGCTCTCCTGTGTGATGTAGTATATAGAGGATCTGTCAGCTCTCCTATGTGATGTAGTATATAGTGGATCTGTCATCTTTCCTGTGTGGTGTAGTATATAGAGGATCTCTTGGCTCTCCTGTGTGGTGTAGTATATAGAGGATCTGTCAGCTCTATTGTGTGGTGTAGTATATAGTGGATCTGTCAGCTATCCTGTGTGGTGTAGTATATAGAGGACCTCTCAGCTCTCCTGTGTGGTGTAGTATATAGTGGATCTCTCAGCTCTCCTGTGTGGTGTAGTATATAGATGATCTGTCAGCTCTCCTGTGTGGTGTAGTATATAGTGGATCTGTCAGCTCTCCTGTGTTGTGTAGTATATAGTGGATCTGTCAGCTCTCCTGTGTTGTGTAGTATATAGAGGATCTGTCAGCTCTCCTGTGTGGTGTAGTATATAGCGGATCTGTCAGCTCTCCTGTGTTGTGTAGTATATAGAGGATCTGTCAGCTCTCCTGTGTGGTGTAGTATATAGTCGATCTGTCAGCTCTCCTGTTTTGTGTAGTATATAGAGGATCTGTCAGCTCTTCTGTGTGGTGTAGTATATAGAGGATCTGTCAGCTCTCCTGTGTGGTGTAGTATATAGAGGATCTGTCAGCTCTCCTGTGTGGTGTAGTGTATAGAGGATGTGTCCTGTGTGGTGTAGTATATAGAGGATCTGTCAGCTCTCCTGTGTGGTGTAGTATATAGAGGATCTGTCAGCTCTCCTGTGTGGTGTAGTATATAGAGGATCTGTCAGCTCTCCTGTGTGGTGTAGTATATAGAGGATCTGTCAGCTCTCCTGTGTGATGTAGTATATAGAGGATCTGTCAGCTCTCCTGTGTGGTGTAGTATATAGAGGATCTGTCAGCTCTCCTGTGTGCTGTAGTATATAGAGGATCTGTCAGCTCTCCTGTGTGGTGTAGTGTATAGAGGATGTGTCCTGTGTGGTGTAGTATATAGAGGATCTGTCAGCTCTCCTGTGTGGTGTAGTATATAGAGGATCTGTCAGCTCTCCTGTGTGGTGTAGTATATAGTGGATCTGTCAGCACTCCTGTGTGGTGTAGTATATAGAGGATGTGTCAGCTCTCTTGTGTGGTGCAGTATATAGAGGATCTGTCAGCTCTCCTGTGTGGTGTAGTATATAGAGGATGTGTCAGCTCTCCTGTGTGGTGTAGTACATAGAGGATCTGTCAGCTCTCCTGTGTGGTGTAGTATATAGTGGATCTGTCAGCTCTCCTGTATTGTGTAGTATATAGAGGATGTGTCAGCTCTCCTGTGTGGTGTAGTATATAGAGGATCTGTCAGCTCTCCTGTGTTGTGTAGTATATAGAGGATCTGTCAGCTCTCCTGTGTGGTGTAGTATATAGACGATCTGTCAGCTCTCCTGTATTGTGTAGTATATAGAGGATGTGTCAGCTCTCCTGTGTGATGTAGTATATAGAGGATCTGTCAGTTCTGCTGTGTGATGTAGTATATAGAGGATCTGTCAGCTCTCCTGTGTGGTGTAGTATATAGAGGATCTGTCAGCTCTCCTGTGTGGTGTAGTGTATAGAGGATCTGTCAGCTCTCCTGTGTGGTGTAGTATATAGAGGATCTGTCAGCTCTCCTGTGTGGTGTAGTATATAGAGGATCTGTCACCTCTCCTGTCTGGTGTAGTATATAGAGGATCTGTCAGCTCTCCTGTGTGGTGTAGTATATAGAGGATCTGTCAGCTCTCCTGTGTGGTGTAGTATATAGAGGATCTGTCAGCTCTCCTGTGTGATGTAGTATATTGAGGATCTGTCAGCTCTCCTATGTGATGTAGCATATAGAGGATCTGTCAGCTTTCCTGTGTGGTGTAGTGTATAGAGGATCTGTCAGCTCTCCTGTGTGGTGTAGTATATAGAGGATCTGTCAGCTCTCCTGTGTGGTGTAGTATATAGAGGATCTGTCACCTCTCCTGTCTGGTGTAGTATATAGAGGATCTGTCAACTCTCCTGTGTGGTGTAGTATATAGAGGATCTGTCAGCTCTCCTGTGTGGTGTAGTATATAGAGGATATGTCAGCTCTCCTGTGTGATGTAGTATATAGAGGATCTGTCAGCTCTCCTGTATTGTGTAGTATATAGAGGATCTGTCAGCTCTCCTGTGTGGTGTAGTATATAGAGGATCTGTCAGCTGTCCTGTATTGTGTAGTATATAGAGGATCTGTCATCTCTCCTGTGTGGTGTAGTATATAGAGGATCTGTCGGCTCTCCTGTGTGGTGTAGTATGACTCGCCCAGGGGGAATATGGGTGACTCGGTACCCGGGCCTTTGCCTTCTTCGGATGTCACGGGCCCGTACCCTGGGGTCACTCTTTAAAAAAAAAGGGTTTGTTAACAGTTTTGTCTCGTGACGCCACCTGTGGTTCCCGGTAATGAGTACCGGCGCTGCTGCAGACCTCTGAAGCAGATGTTAGGGCAGCTGGGTTGGCATGGCTCTCCACAGGCAGAGCACAGCTCCAGGGCAGTGTAGATGCAGATGGTGATGCTGGGCGTTGTAGTGCAGGAGCGATAGCGTTGTAGAAATAACTGACAGAAACAGTGGGGTGCAGTCATCCGAGTTTACTCACAGTTCTTTAGCTTCCTCAGGTGCACTGTACAGGTGTCAGCCTCCCATGTCGCGCTGCGTTTACCAGGCAGGGGCTCAGCACTCTCCCACGTACTTCAAGAGTACTTAACGGGACCCCCTTTCTGTATGTTCCTTTCTTAGCTGACTTCCCGCGGTGGGTCTTCTCCCTCCTGCCATGCGCCCCGCCACACAAAGTGCCGATCTGTTACCTTGAGATCCCTCTGGGCAACTTGAAGTTCCCGGACCTTGCTTGGTGCCCTTCACGGCGGCTTAGGTGAGGTTGTGGCAACTGCACAATGAAAGTTTTTCAGCCGAGACCTGAAGTAACTCAGCTAGTCCAGGGACCGGTTCCCTTCTTGCAGCCTGATCCCTCTGACACCTGGCAGATTCGGGCGTACGGGTGCCGTCCTGCACTCACCGTACCCCCTGGGATCCCTTAAGTTACTGGAGCCTTCCTCCCTAGCTCCCACTCCTCTCTCCTTCTTGGGCATGACAGGCCGAGCCTGCCTGCCGAGCAGAGCTCCTGCAGAGCCCCTGCTCCTCTCACTTCTCCTCACTGAATCCACCCCTACACATGGTGATGTGACGCTCTCAGCCCTGCCCTGGGAAGATGGGGGTACTCGGAGTCAGGTCAGATGTTGAGAACGGGGGTGCAGTCGTGGCCTGGACCCGTTCCTCGCCAAGGGCCGTCACATTGAAAATGATGCTAGGGCTTTCCGGGTTGAGTGGTAATTGTCGACTACGCCACCTGTGGTGTCTGGTGATGCGCCACCAGCGCAACTACAGTCCGCTGAGGCCTGGAGTCATGGCGGCTAAATTTCTCGCCGCTCCCCACAGGCGGAGCGCGGCCTCAGGGCCGGTAAAGCAGGATAAAGGGGGGGTAGTAGTGCGGGAGTAGGGACGCGGCGTCGCACGGAATGGCGCGTAACGAACAGTCCGGAGGTCTTAGGGATGAATTTCCAAGGCTTTACTCACATTAGAGATGGCAGAAGGAAGGCGACTCCCTGCTCCCCACGGAGTCCTGCGGTCACCAGGGACCGGGGTCCGACAACCTCCGAGCAAGTCCAGCATTCAATCGGGACCCCGCACCTGAGTGTTCCTGAACTACAGACCGTATCCTCTCCTGTCTGTGTGTGTGTAGATAGGCCGGATCTCCCTCTGAACTCCTCTCAGAACAAGGGCACGGGTGGCAGCTCCGCTCCTTCCTCTGGGCCTACCGGGCTTTACCAACCAGGACATGGAGTAGCAAGGTCGGGTGTCGGGGGCCGGTATCCCTCTTGCAGCTGGACTCCCTCTGAATATATCAGGTGGTGAGGACAGGTGGTGTACACTGCTCCGTCTGCATCCTCCCCGGGATCCATTTGCTGTGGAGCTACACTCTTTAGCTCCGGGCCTTCTTGGTCGTGGTCCTTGACCGGGTTGAGACATTCCTCGTCTGCAACCTGCCCCTCGTTCCAAGGCTGGGGTATGAGGGCTGTGTCTCCATCCACTGCAGGTCCACACAGGATCCACGTTCAGGGTGGGAGATCACAATACCTCACAGTAATTAGCAGATCAAAGACCAAAACCAAAGATGGCTTTTTATTAAATATGAAATTTAAAGTGTCACTAAATTGTAAGTCCTCCACCCTCACCCACTAACTGATTCCCCTCACTCTTGGTTCCCCAGTCTCCCTGTAACCAGGAGGGCAGCACCTGGTGCATACTAGCCCCCTCTGGTGGAGAAATGTGGTGTTGGATGCAAAGGTTGGGTCCCGACCATCACGCTGTTCTTACCTCGGAGGAGGAACACTACACTCCATTACAGAAGTGCAGCATCCCTGTGGCAGTCGAACCCTCAGGGGCGCCACAGTTCTACAGTGGGATGTGCTACATAATGAAGTTTCTCTTAAGGGGCACTTGGAAGGGAAGATGTCCTTATCACCCCGGTCAGTAAAATCTTTATAGTGGTGGCAGGATGAGCCTAACCTTTCTCGAGGGGTTCCCTGGGTACTTAGGGTCACTAGAACAATTACCACAGATGCGAGTCCGAGAGGGTGGGGAGCCCATCTGGGAGATATGGTAGCCCAGGGGACCTGGTCAGATATCGAAAAGGGTCTCTCCTCCAATGCAAAAGAACTTCTGGCGGTAGACAAGGCGGTGAATAATTTCTTACCTTTCCTTCAGGGCCAGAATGTAAAGATCCTCTTGGATAATCTAGTTGCGGTAGCATATGTGAACCACCAGGGGGATACATGGTCAAGATCGCTGATGAGAGTGACAGATCATCTCTTCCAGATTACAGAAAGTCACCTCCTTTCCCTGATGACCCTCTATATAAGGGAAAAAGAAAACATGAGAGCAGATTTCCCAAGCTGCTATCCTCTGATGCAAGGGGAATGGGAACTAAATCAAGGAATTTTTACCCAAATAGCCGAAGATGGGGGGGGGGGCTCCGGTCAGGTAGATCCGTTTGCCACAAAACTAAATCAGAAGACAAAGATCTTGTGTTCCCTAAATCCCCTAGCTGTGGACGCTTTCCTGATACGTTGGTATTTCAGCCTGGCGTATGACTCCTCCCCCCCTGGTTGGCTGTTCTTCTCATGGTAATAAGAAAGATCAGGGAGGACAAGGCCAGGGTTCTGCTGATCGCACCCTTTTGGCCCAGGAGGCCCTGGTTCTCATGCCTGAGGAACATGTCCATCTCCGATCCTTGGGTTCTTCCAGAGATTCCATATCTCCTTCTCCGGGGTCCGATATTCCATCCTCAAGCAACTGGCCTCCACTTGACGGTGTGGAACTTGAAAGGACACTGCCAAATCAGAAAGGTTTATCCAAAGGTCTAGTAACCATCCTGCACAGGAGAAAACCTGTTACAACCCAGATTTATGCCACAAGTTGGAGAAAGTTTTTGTCTTTCTCTGGTTCTGGGGTTCATGGGGAGGGGGTGCCAATAGGACAAATCTTTGGAGTTTTTACAAAAAGGTCTTGAACTAAGGTTATCCACCAGCACCCTTAAAGTACATATTTCTGCCTTGGGTGCCCTATATAGCTGTGATGTAGCTTGTAACTACTGGGTTTCTCGGTTCATTAAGGCAGCTTTTAGATCTAGACTCATTATTAAAAGCAGCTTGGTTCCCTGGTATTTAAATTTGGTTCTAAAGGCCTTGACTATCTCGCTGTTTGAGCTAATAGTCAGCAACCCTTAAATCCCTCTCTCTTAAGACCGCTTTAATATCTTTAACCTCGGCCAGGAGCATTAGTGACATCCAGGCCCTGTCTATGGCCTCGCCGTTTACTCAAATTCTGGATGATAGGCAGGATCTGGTCTAAAAATCACTCTCTCTCCCTAAGGTAGCTACTCGTTTCAACAGACTTCAGGAAGTCCTCCTACCCTCCTTTTGTCCACATCCTAGTAACCAGAAAGAGGTGGAGTTACATACGTTAGAAGTGAGGAGATGTCTGGTTAGGTAACATTCAGTTACCAAAAGCTTTAGGAAAGATAACTCGTTGTTTATATCCTACCAAGGGGCTAGGAACGGTCTAAGGTCACGAAGTCCACCATAGCTAGATGGAATTGGGAGGCCATTTCTCTATCATATACAGTATAGACCAAAAGTTTGGACACACCTTCGCATTTAAAGATTTTTCTGTATTTTCTTGACTATGGAAATTGTACATTCACACTGAACGCATCAAAACTATGAATTAACACATGTGGAATTATATACTTAACAAAAAAGTGTGAAACAACTGAAAATATGTCTTATATTCTAGGTTCTTCAAAGTAGCCACCTTTTGCTTTAATGCTTGCTTTGCACACTCTTGGCATTCTCTTGATGAGCTTCAAGAGGTAGTCACCGGAAATGGTCTTCCAACAATCTTGAAGGAGTTCCCAGAGATGCTTAGCACTTGTTGGCCCTTTTGCCTTCACTCTGCGGTCCAGCTCACCCCAAACCATCTCCATTGGGTTCAGGTCTGGTGACTGTGGAGGCCAGGTTATCTGGCGTAGTCCCCCATCACTCTCCTTCTTGGTCAAATAGCCCTTACACAGCCTGGAGGTGTGTTTGGGGTCATTGTCCTGTTGAAAAATAAATGATGGTCCAACTAAACGCAAAGCGGATGGAATAGCATGCTGCTGCAAGATGCTGTGGTAGTCATGCTGGTTCAGTATGCCTTCAATTTTGAATAAATCCCCAACAGTGTCACCAGCAAAGCACCCCCACACCATCACACCTCCTCCTCCATGCTTCACGGTGGGAACCAGGCATGTAGAGTCCATCCGTTCACCTTTTCTGCGTCGCACAAAGACACGGTGGTTGGAACCAAAGATCTCAAATTTGGACTCATCAGACCAAAGCACAGATTTCCACTGGTCTAATGTCCATTCCTTGTGTTCTTTACCCCAAACAAGTCTCTTCTGCTTGTTGCCTGTCCTTAGCAGTGGTTTCCTAGCAGCTATTTTACCATGAAGGCCTGCTGTACAAAGTCTCCTCTTAACAGTTGTTGAAGAGATGTGTCTGCTGCTAGAACTCTGTGTGGCATTGACCTGGTCTCTAATCTGAGCTGCTGTTAAACTGCGATTTCTGAGGCTGGTGACGCGGATAAACTTATCCTGAGAAGCAGAGGTGACTCTTGGTCTACCTTTCCTGGGGCGGTCCTGATGTGAGCCAGTTTCTTTGTAGCGCTTGATGGTTTTTGCAACTGCACTTGGGGACACTTTCAAAGTTTTCCGAATTTTTCGGACTGACTGACCTTCATTTCTTAAAGTAATGATGGACACTCGTTTTTCTTTACTTAGCTGCTTTTTTCTTGCCATAATACAAATTCTAACAGTCTGTTCAGTAGGACTATCAGCTGTGTATCCACCAGACTTCTGCACAACACAACTGATGGTCCCAACCCCATTTATAAGGCAAGAAATCCCACTTATTAAACCTGACAAGACATACCTGTGAAGTGAAAACCATTTCCAGTGACTATCTCTTGAAGCTCATCAAGAGAATGCCAAGAGTGTGCAAAGCAGTCATCAAAGCAAAAGGTGGCTATTTTGAAGAACCTAGAGTATAAGACATATTTTCAGCTGTTTCACACTTTTTTGTTAAGTATATAATTCCACATGTGTTAATTCATAGTTTTGATGCCTTCAGTGTGAATGTACAATTTTCATAGTCATGAAAATACAGAAAAATCTTTAAATGAGAAGGTGTGTCCAAACTTTTGGTCTGTACATCTAGCGACGAGGAAGGGCCAGAAGGGCTGAAGGCTCATTCCACCCGGGCTGTGGCGACCTCCTGGGCTGAGAAGACAGGTGTCTCGATAGAAGACATATGTAAGTCTGCTACCTGGTCCTGTCCCTCTACATTCCATAGACACGATAGGTTAGATATAGGTGTATCGGCTGACCTCACCTTTGGGAAAAGAGTGTTCCAGGCTGTGGTCCTTCAATAGATTACTTCATCTCTGTAATTCTCTCGTGGTGCTGTCATGGTCGACCGATAAAATATTAAATTACATACCGGTAATGGGATTTTTCGGAGACCATGACAGCACCCTTATATTCCCTCCTTTCACGTTTGTGGGAACACTCCCGTTTTATTAATTATAATCTCACACTCAGTAGGTGTCGTCTGGTATGGCAATTTTGTGATTGTTTGCTGTGTTTATTAACCTGGCGGTCCTCTCAATGCTCTGTAATCCAAACTGAGGCGGGAGAGAGGTGGCGCCCTTTTAAGCCTGTATGTTTCCTCTCCTTGGTGGGCGGATCCCCTCTCTCGTGGTGCTGTCATGGTCTCTGAAAAATCCTGTTACTGGTAAGTAACTTACGACTATTCATTTGATGGAGCAATCAAAAAGTTGTACCCCAAAATGGTATTAAAAACGGTCTTAGAAAATTGGAACACAAGCCAAACAATTTGTTTGCAAAGTTTAGAATTTTTTAAAAGCAGTAAAATGTTTTTGTTTTCTTCTGCACCATTTCACTTTATTTGGAATTCATTGCCCTTTTTTTTCTATATGTTGCACAGTAAAGTGAATGGCGTCTTTCAAAAATGCTGTAATTTTGTCCCACAAAGTACACCTCAACCCTGCTGTATTGAATAGTGTCTGTGTTATTCACTATGTGATATGTGTTTTTTTATTGTATACTAATGTATAGTGACTAGTGATGATCGAGCGTGTTCTATGAACCCATTCAGTGAGCACGCTAACAGCCGTGACACTTGCAGGCACGGCGACCTTAAAAGAAATGCCGAGCATGCCAAAATACTCGGCGAGCACCCGAGCGTGCTTGCCGAAGGGGTTGATAGAACACGCTCGATCATCACTAATAGTGACCAGATGCCTCTAAGGAATCTTTTTTGGCCTCTGTTTTACTGGTGCTTGAAGTGCAAATTTTTGTAGCTCTAATGATTAAGTAATATGCAACTATGTGAACTGCAATTGCCAATTAACAATTTAAGGGAATCCATCAGATATACCCCTCCCTCCAATTCCCATTCATGACCATGCAGGATTTGGAAAGCTAAATCCATAGACACCTCTATATCTTTTATCTGTTGCTGCATTTCTGAGTGCTCTGGGTGTAACGGAGCACTAACCAAGCCTCAGACTTCCAAGGTTGCTTCCCTGCCCAGCACCAGCCTCTGTATCAAGCAAGGAAAATCAGTGAGCTAGACACTAGCACTGGGAACTTTCCCTCCGTACACGCAAAACATAAACCAAAAAAAAAGCAATTTGGCACGTTACTTAATTTATGTAGATTTATAGAATGAAATGTTGGATTTCGTACGAGCTCGATCCTTGTTTTTCACAGAACTCATATCTATTATAGTCTAGGGCTGTTCACATATTTCTGTGGACCGCGTATTTTTCACTGAAACACGTTGACCTGTCGGATTTTGATCCAAATCAAAGTTTAGAGCTTCTCGGATGCAAAACAAAGCTGATGAAAGTCTGAATGAGGCCTTACTCTATTATTTATTTTTTAAGCAACGTTCATTCCAGGCTGCTGTACACATGAAGAGGGTTTACACACCTAAAATAAATATATAAAACACAGAAACAAGCTACCATTGACAGACTAGTATGGAGGGGGACACTGCCACTACGAGCTAACAGTGTGGATTCTGGTGTCTCGCTCCTTCCCTCAGGGTGTATTCCAAAAGCCTCCTCCAATAAGCAAGTTCTTGACAAGCTGCAGGTGGAGAGGGAGCGCGGGATTACGGTGAAGGCCGTGACTGCGTCTCTGTTTTACACTTACGAGGGAAAGAAGTATCTCCTGAACCTGATCAACACTCCGGTGAGTGTGACGTTTCTTCTTGATTTGTTTCTCTGTGGTCTTGTTGCGGATGTTCAACAGGTCACGGCGGTCGCGTGACCTGTCACATGACTAAATTACGTCATGGAAGATCCTTTCACTCCACCGCAAGCCATACAAGAGACCGGACGCAGTGGAGAAAAGACCGGGGGCCATCAGAAGGTAAGTATAATGTTATTTTCTCCAATCCCCTCCATGACAGCACACCTGGAGGTAGCCTCCCCATCCTAATTAGGGACAGGAAAACAAGAGGTTAAATAGCCCCTTCCCCCAACAATCCCCAGTGTTTTCCTGTCCCTATGGGATGAAGAGGTTACCTGGGGTGCCTGCGGCCGGCAAGCAGGGCCCTATTAAATTTACCTGCCGGGCTGCAGGGAGCGATCGCCTCCGACCTTCCTTCCTTTGCAGCTCCCGTGTCTCCTTGAGAGCGGGACCGCCCACACACACACTTGCCTGCGTGTAAAGCCGAGTAGGGTTTTGGGGGCTGGGGGCCTCCTGTTGCTCCCCGGCCGGAGTCTCCTCTGTCCTCCATGGCGGCGTGCCGGAAGTCAGGCTTTTGGCCAGCGGGACGTCACTTCTGGTGCGTTCCACCGTGGAACGCATGGGGCTGCGGCGGGAAATTCAAAAGGAGAAGCCGCGGTTTGCCCTGAAAATGAGGATCCTTCACTAGATAGGTGAAAATTTGGCACTGGATCTCGGTCTCCCCTATAAAAGACCCAGATGAGAAGACTCCATTAAGGTAGGACAGAATATTCTGCTACTATGGAGGGTGCTGTTCCAAAGCCTGCGTCTGCAGAGCCCAGCGCTAACCCGGCCCCAGTAAGTACTAGGTCCTAGGTTATTCCCCACTCTCTTTTGAGCAGGATCCTAAATATATTTTAAATCTCCCCTTTTTTTATTTTTAATTTAGGGAGACAAGGATCCTGCACCGACAGTGGGAGAAAGCACTACAGTTCGCAAATGTGCCATCTGTATAAAAAAGCTGGCTTCAGGGCATAAGAAACCCCTCTGCTGGAAATGCACTGACAACATTGTGAAGGAAGAACAGCCTTCCCTTATGGAAGAAGTCAGGGGAATGGTTCGGCAGGAAATACAATCTTCCCTAGCCTCCTTCTCACAAGCCAGAGCTGAAGGTCCATCTCCCCCCAAAAGGAGAAAATATAAGGTTAGGGAGACCTCTGATTCAGAATTAGGGTCTATGGAGGAACCGGAAGAAGGGGTCCTAAGTGAAGATCATGAGGAAGATAGGAAATATTACTTTTCGTCTGAGAATATGGAGGAATTGTTGTCGCAGGTGAGAGACACGATGCAGGTGGAAGAGGAGAAGGAAACCAGTACAGTTCATGATGAAATGTTTGGCGGTCTGAAATCCAAGAAGAAGGTAGTGTTCCCTGTGCATGACAACATTTGGAGTCTTATTTTGGATGAATGGGAGTCACCTGAGAAAAGGCTTAGTATGGCAGGAGAAATGAAGGATAGATTCCCTCTAGATGAAAAGGCGGCTAAGCTATGGATGGAAGTCCCGAAGGTTGATGTACAGGTGGCAAGGGTTGCGAAGAAAACAACCCTTCCCTTTGAAGACTCGTCACAGCTCAAAGATCCTATGGATAGGAAGATGGAAAGCCTTCTAAGGAAGGCATGGGAAACATCGGCGGCTTCACTGAAGACTAATATCGCTTCAACTTGTGTAGCTCGTTCCACGTTCCTCTGGCTCCAACAACTAGAGGAACATCTCTGGAAAGGTACCACTCAAGAGGACCTCCTAGCATCTCTTCCTTTTCTGCAGAAGGCCACTGGATTCCTAGCGGATGCCTTGGCGGAGTCGGTCAAGATTGCGGCAAGATTGGCAGCATTATCAAATTCTACGAGAAGAGCTTTGTGGTTGAAGATGTGGAGTGGGGACAACGCATCAAAATCTAAGCTTTGTTCCATTCCATTTAAAGGAGAGTATATGTTTGGGGCGGTCCTAGACGAGTTGTTGGAGAAAGCATCCGACAAGAAGAAGTCTCTGCCAGAGCCAAAGAATCCAAAAAGTTTCAGAAAGAGACCATTTCTTCTCCCTCAACAACAACACCTGCAAGCATTTCAGTACAGAGGCAAGGGTAAAACTGGTCGCTGGAGTTACACAAAAGGGGGAAGAGGTAGGAATATCTTTCAAGGTTCTAGGCAGGACAGACAATGACGCCAAGAAGGTAGGAGGCAGAATTGCGAGCTTCCTTCCTCAATGGCAGCTTATTGATTGGAAAAGGATTTGTCGTGGCAACAGTAGACCAGCCAGAGGCTTACTACCACGTGCCAATTCTTCCGGATTACAGAAAATTTCTCAGATTTGCTGTAACTCAGAACCAAGAGATACTTCATTTTCAATTCAATGTACTCCCCTTCGGCATTTCGTCAGCACCCCGCCTGTTTACAAAGATCAAGGCAGAGGTAGTAGGTTTATCTAAGGAAACTGAATATCTGCATCGTCCCATATTTAGACAATTTTTTGGTGATGGTTCCCTCGGTTTCAAGTTTGGAAAGAGACCTCCAGATGACCCTCCAGATCCTGGAATCCTTGGGATGGTTGATAAACTACCAAAAGTCAGATCTGATTCCCTCCACCAGGAAGATCTCCTTGGGAATTCTCCTGGATTCTCAGCAACAAGCCTCTTTTCTGCCAAAAGAGAAGCAGATTCAGTTGAGGTCGAAAGTTTATGCACTAAAGAACCAGAGCGGAGTGTCATTAAGATTCGCCATGTCCGTCCTCGGGTCCATGACCTCATCTATTCAGGCGGTACCTTGGGCTCAAGCGCATTCAAGGGTCCTTCAAAACTACATCCTTTCCTGTTGGGACAGATCTCCAAGTTCCCTCTCCAACAGAATTCATCTGCCAGAGAAGGTGAAAGCATCTTTAAATTGGTGGCTCTGTCCAGGAAATCTGGAGAAAAGTTCAGCATGGATTCAACTTCCCTTGTTATCCGTCAAAACAGACGCAAGCAAAAGGGGATGGGGAGCAGTAGTCTCCCACGTGGCCTTCCAAGGGGTCTGGTCGCAAGAAATAGCAGAGCAGTACTCAAACTTAAGAGAAATGAAAGTGGTGGAAGAAACCCTATGTGCAGCCACTACTGTGCTTCAGGGGTCGCATGTCAGAGTCTACTCGGACAATATGACAACTGTAGCCCACTTGAGACATCAGGAAAGTACAAGAAACAGGAGGTTACAGATGATCTCCGAAAGGATCTTCCACTGGGCGGAGCATAATCTACTATCCTTATCGGCTCTGCATCTGAGGGGCTCCGACAACTATCATGCAGATCTTCTGAGCAGAAAAGACATTCATCCAGGGGAGTGGAGCATGAACTCGAAGATATTTCAGATGATTGTTCAAAAGTGGGAATACCCAGATGTGGACCTGTTTGCGAACCAGGAAAACGCAAAAGTAAGAGCCTTTTTCTCTTTGAAACCCGAGGATTCAGCAACAGGGATAGATGCATTCGCTCACCCTTGGAAAGTTGGGCTCGCTAATGCTTTTCCCCTTATTCTGTTAATACCAAGGACTTTACAAAAAATCAGGTCGGAAGGGGTCAAGACTATCCTAATAGCTCCAATGTGGCCAAAAAGAGCATGGTTCGGAACATTGAGCAGTCTAAGAATGGATGATCCATTGATGCTTCCTTGAATCCACGATCTGCTGCATTAGGGCCAGATTTTCCATCCGGCCCCTCAGAATTTGGCTCTAGCTGCTTGGCTTCTGAGACCGCCCTCTGAAAAGCCAGAGGCTTCTCAGTACAGGTGATCCAAATGTGGCGCCCTGCTGTGCATTGGTGCCACAGAACCCAGAAGGGTGCATGGATGGATTTCTCCACAAGAGGCCCTCACTACATACAAACACCTCTACCTTCCAACTCATACCAGCAGAGGGAGCCCAGATAGAGAGAGAGCCTGAGAACGTGCCGACGCTCAGATAGCGGTGAAGACGCAGCACGTCAGCTGCCTAGTAGTGAGGGCCCCGAGTGTGGCCGACGGCAAGGAGAAAAAGGGGAGTGAAACCAAGGGGGCAGAGGAGCACAATAAGCTCACCCCGTTATATCTACCGGACACCGGGTCCGCGCCTACAGGGACCCTTTACACCCAGTGGGGATAACCGGAATCCCAGGAGGACTACAAGTCCCTGGCAAACCTGAAGGCTAGACAACACAGGATCAGGAACCACGAGGGCCCCGACGTCCAGGGAAAGTGGTTACCAACCAGAGGTCCTGTTTCTGAGCATCTGGTGAAGTAAAAGCAGGACACATAAGCTATGCCCAGTTGCAGGCTGGCCAGGAGCATACATAGGGACAGACACGGATCAGGAGGCCCTATACCCGCTCCCTGGGGAGAAGTCCAAAAGTGCGCCCTTCATCTGGAGTACCCTGGACCGTACCTAACAGCTGTACCAGTAAAGGTAATGAAGCAAATCCCCTGTCTCTGTCCGTTACTCCTGCTGTGCCATCGCTTTCCCTGCACCACAACGCTCAGCGCAACCTGCATCATTTATACTGCCCTGAGGCCTGCTGCACCTGTGGGGAGCCGTTCCATCTCAAGCTGTCCTGACATCTGCCTCAGAGGACTGTTGCAGCGCTGGTGATCCTCACCAGACACCACAGGTGGCGTCACGACAAATTCCCTACAAATAATTCCTTTTGGCACTGACCGCCCTGGGCCAGCCACCGCGATAATCCCCGCAGGCAGTCTTAGGCCCGGCTGCCGGGTGCCCCGCGACACCCCTGGGGGCGAGTCACATACACTGCAGAAAAGCAGAAAACCAGTCACAAATTCCATCTATGGAAAAATCTAGAAAGCTTTCAAGCTATGGTATGAGCCTCGTCCATTAGATCCCTTTCGGCCTGACGTGGCCAGAATCTTGGATTTCCTACAGAACGGTCTGTCTAAAGGATTAAGACCAAGCACGCTGAAGGTCCAAGTCTCGCCTTTATGTTCCTATTTTGATGCTGATTTGGCCCAAAACAGATGGATTAAGAGGTTCATGATAGCTGCTTCTCGGATTAATCCAACAAGAGCTAAAATAGTTCCACCTTGGGATCTCAACATAGTTCTTAGAGGTCTAACTATGCATCCTTTCGAGCCAATAGCCGAGGCACACATAGACAAATTGTCTTGGAAAGCGGCATTGCTTGTAGCTCTGACTACAGCCAGAAGAGTGAGTGAAATCCAAGCCCTGTCTATCAGAGAGACTTATTGTCGTATTTTGGAGGACAGGATCATCCTCCAGTTGGATCCTTCTTTTCTACCTAAAGTGTCGTCTAATTTTCATATGTCTCAGCCCATAATTCTTCCGTCATTCTGTCAAAATCCATCAAATAGCAAGGAAGAAGAATTCCACGCGTTGGATGTAAGAAGGACTATAATCCGCTATTTGAGGCAGACTGAAACCTGGAGGAAGGATCAGAACCTATTTGTCCAATATGGAGGCCCCAATAAAGGAAAGAAAATTGCAAAAATACGCTAGCAAATTGGATTAAGAAAGCAATTTGTGAAACATACATAGTTCAAGATTTGCCTCCTCTGAAATCCTTGAAAGCTCTTTCTACTAGAGCTATGTGGGTCTCCTGGGCGGAAAAAGCTAGTGCATCCATTGAGCAGATTTGCAGGGCAGCTACATGGTCGTGTGTCCATACCTTTGCTAAACATTATTAATGACTAGATGTAATATCTAATAGAGACTTAGCATTTGGAAGGAAAGTCCTTCAGGCTGTTGTCGCTCCCTAAAATTCATTCTTTGGTATTACTCCAGGTGTGCTGTCATGGAGGGGATTGGAGAAAATAGAATTAGACTTACCAGTAATTCGGTTTCTAAGACCCTCCACAACAGCATGGGTAGTTCCCTCCATTTCTTTGATTGGAAAAATCCTTAGTGTTAATAAATATTTAGAGCATTCATACTGTGTGGTCCTTTGAAAACACTGGGGATTGTAGCAGGGAGGGGCTATTTAACATCTTGTTTTCCGGTCCCTAATTAGGATGGGGAGGCTACCTCAAGGTGTGCTGTCGTGGAGGGTCTTAGAAACAGAATTACCGGTAAGTCTAATTCTATTTTTTTTTTTTTTACCATTTTTATTCTTTTTTTCAACTATTAACTTGGTCACACTATATAAATACATGCCGGTTGCAAGGATTTATATAGTGTGACCAAGTTGTCAAGCACTTTCCAAGTGATGCTAAAATCACTTGGAAAGCAGTTGACAACCCGCATGCGGACATGCATGTGAAAAACGCTTCACTTACGTTTGTCCCTGGCAGGAAAAACGCATGTAAAATCTGCATGCGTTTTTTTTGCCAGGGAGATGCAGAAACACTCAGGAAAAATCCGGAGCATTTCTGCATCGTGGGCATGTGGCGCCCCTGAGGGTTCAGTCGCCACAGAGGTACTGCACCTCACCCAGAGGTGTGGTGTCTCCCTTCACTCAGGTAAGATGGGAGTGCTGCAGAGAACCCCCCAAAACACCTGCATCCAACATTACACTGCTTCAGACCGGCTGGAAGGGCAACATGCAGAGCGCAGCTGCTGAGCCCTGTCCCTGGCTGGAGTGGGGGAAACCCAAAGGTAGGGGGAACCAGTAGTGGGTGTGGGTGGAGGAAGCAGTTAGAAGGAGCACACAGTAGGTATATAATGGGAAGCAATCTTAGGGTGGCAGTTGAGAACAGAATGGTCAGTCAGTAGGCTCCATTCTAAGAAGGGATCCCAGGGGTACGGCGCGTGCAGGACAGCACCCGTACACCCCGCATCTGTCAGAAGACAGAGGGATCGGTTGCTGCATTCTAATCTCCAGGGGGTCAGGTTGGTCCCGGATCCGACGTATAGGAAGGACTTCAGCATACCCGAGCGGGATTGAGAGTGGGCAGCGCAGGGCAGCAGGGAGAAGGACCTAGTGTGAAGACGGTCAAAGTAGGAACACGAGAAAGTGGGGTTCTGCCAAGCATTCCTAAACTTCCTGAGGAAGGATTGAACCCCTGCCAGGGTGACCACGGCGCAACGTGGGAGGCCTTCACCTGTAACGTGCACTTGTGTGTTTCCTGAAGAACTGTGAATAAAAATCTTGGACGACTGCACTGAGTTGCCGCCGTCTATTCCTTCACTGGTGCCATTTCCCTCCCTGCACTACAACGCCCAGCGCACCCTCCATCAATTTACACTGCCCTGAGGCCCGCTCCACCTGTGGGGAGCCGTTCCATCTCTAGCTGCCCTAACATCTGCCTCAGAGGACTGTTGCAGCACTGGTGATCCTCACCAGACACCACAGGTGGCTTCACGACAAATCCTATAAATAATCCCTTTTGAACTGACCGCCCCGGGCCAGCCACCGTGATATTCCCCAAAGCAGCCATAAGGCCCGGCTGCCGTGTGCCCCGCGGCCCAGGGGGCAGCGAGTCACCACTTGGCGTCACGAACAGGATACGTGACCAGCCCGCCATCTGCGGGTAATGTGCGCCTAAAGAAGTGTTTTCTGCCTTGAATGTGGCGCCCGCCCCAGAAGAACGGGCGCCATTATGTGCGTGCTAAAGAACAACAGAATGGAACCTCCCGTCGTGGGCCGAGTCCCAGAATGGCGCCAAAAGCAGGCCCTGCCCCTTGCAACAGTGACTGTCCGCATAGATGTGTCCGTCAAAGCGGGGAGGCCGACACAGGGAGTGACCGACAGCAAAGTGCCATGGGACCGCCCCCGAAAGAGGAGAGGAGGTGGAGAGAAGCTGCGTAAAGACCGGGAGGTGTCAGGCCGAGCTGACGCAGTCGCGGGAGCAGGTAGGAGTGATGTCCCTTTCCCAAATGCGGCTGGCGCTGCTCCATCCCTGGTCCCCCTGCAGCCTGAGGCTGATGACCAGGCTGGGTCAGCCTGCAGAAACCAGGGGTTCCCCCGGAGGGGGCCCCACTGTTAAACTGTTTTAGTTAACTGGACTGTACATAAGTTGCCCGGAAGGGTGCAGTTGACTTCATGTTTGCTACCCAGTTACCCGTCAGGGTACAGAGACTGACAGGCTGAGGACTGTGAGAAGCCGGACGTTGACATTGTACATAGTTTAGCACTTCTTAAAGTGCATCCTATTGGTTTTATAATTACAAATATACCTCAGAACAAAAACCCGTTTGGCGTGGCGGAAGACGAGGTCCAGGATTGGATCGTCTATGCCCTGCAGCCATGCCCAGGGCCTACGTTGAGGGTTTGTGGACGGGTCCCTCATGCTGCTACTGTTGCACCCTGGTGCTGGAACTGTCTTGAAAATTGTTTTATATGACAATACTCTTATGATGTTTTATAATGTAACCAGTAACGTTAAAAGAAATGTGCCTCCCATAAAGGGAAGAAATGTTGTTTTATGGTCTTATATGCGGATGCATCTTAAAAATTTTGCATGTCAGTTATGCCTGGTTTTGCTCTGTTCCAGCCCGCGGACGTGCTGTGTTTTACCGGGGGGGGGGGGGGAATGTGGCGCCCCTGAGTGTTCAGTCGCCACAGCGGTACTGCACCTCACCCAGAGGTGTGGTGTCTCCCTTCACTCAGGTAAGATGGGAGTGCTGCACGGAACCCCCCAAAACACCTGCATCCAACATGCAGAGTGCAGCTGCTGAGCCCTGTCCCTGGGTGTGGGTGGAGGAAGCCGTTAGAGGGAGCACTTATACAGTAGGTATATAATGGGAAGCCATCTTCGGGTGGCAGTTCAGAACAGCATGGTCAGTCAGTCTACCATTGGGCCATATAAGACGTTCTTCATCTCCCGTTGCAGTGGGGTTTTTATTTGTCAAAAAAAAAGACTGGGGGTTGCGCCCCCGCCTTGATTTTCGCGAGTTTAATCGGATCACGGTCTGGGATGCATATCCTCTCCCTCTCATCCCGACCTCTTTAGAAAAAAATTTGGCTCCTACGATTTGATTAAACTAGACCTCAGGGGGGCTTATAATCTCATTCACATTGAGGAGATGAGTGGAAGATGGCCTTCAATACTCCTGAGGGGCACTATGAAAAGCTTGTGATGGCATTTGGGTTGACTAATGCTCCCGCTTTCTTTCAACACTGTTAGTGACATTTTTAGTCATCTGGCAGGTAGATCACAACAAACCAATCTTGATGACATATTAATTTATTTACCTCCAGTCACATCAGGTACATGTCAGGCAGGTCTTACAGATACTCAAAGATAATAAATTATTTGTCCAACCAGAGAAATGTATGTTCTCCATTCAGGGTTAGTTCTTATCATTCACCGTTTTTGCATGGATCTGGCCAAAGTCCGGACGGTACTGGATTGGTATTATATTCAAGACTTAAAGGCGTTACAAAGTTTTTTGGGTTTCACCAGCTACTACTGTAAGTTCATCAAAAACTTTTCGGTAGTGGCCAAACCTCTGATGGACGATTTTGCCAAATAGAAAAAAAAAATTAAGATTTTATTATTTTACTTTCCATTCTTGTAGCTAAACACAATCCAGCTAAGTTTAAAATTCAAATGAAGCCCCTGTACCCCCCTCTCTAGGTGCTTCTGTACCAACTCCTCCCTGGTCCAGGATGGTCTCTATATCACTGCCTCCAGCAAAAACCTATTGACACATGATTGTGGCAGCCCTCACGTGCTGATATATCACACTGCCAATAGAAGTGGGAAGCGGCACAGAAATCACAAAATAAAGGCAGTGTTTGTGGTAATGCAAGAATCCAACAAGCAGAGTAATCCACACGTCATACAACAGCCCAACATGGATGATGAAAAGCTGCGAACGTCGCGTCTTCAGGCGTCTGTGTAAGAACATCACATTTTTGTTTTCCTTCCAGAATAAGCACCAAATGGAATAGCTGAATGCCAGGATACAGAGACCGGCGGGGGACAGGGAAGCGCTGTCCGCTGGATTTTGTGCTGGTTTCACAAGTGGTCACCCTGCAGTTTTCTCCGGATAATGCTGTGGAGACTATTCACAACACATCTAATAATTGTGAACCTTCCACTCACATGTTTATTATCTTGTCCGCTGGTCAGACTGGGGGGGGTGAAAGCTGGACAAGGGATGAAGAATGATCCTTATTACATCTAATGGGTGCACTGAGCGATTGTGAAAAGTCGCAGAGGACTGAGAGCAGAAGGGCAGAGGGTTTCCTCTTCCTCACAGGGACCAGCACAGAAGCCGGAGCAGAAGGGCAGAGGGTTTCCTCTTCCTCACAAGGACCAGCACAGAAGCCGGAGCAGAAGGGGAGACAAGGGCTGAGCCACTTACACAGACAGAAAGCTGAGGAGAGGAGGACATGTTATTACTCCAGGATCCGCTCCATTCATTCCCTATGTGGCATTCAAGCGCTGAGCTCGGCTTTTCCGGAGCCCCATAGAGAATGAATGGAGCTGCAGTTGATCCCTGACTTTCCACTCCTTCCCGATCAGACGATGGCTCGCAGCGGTCAGACCCCACGATCAGTAAGTGATCACCGAGCCTGTGGATAAGTGATAACTTGTTTTCTTCAGACATCCCCTTTAAGTAATGGAGCATGCCAGCAGAGAAGGTGGGAGGAGGCGCTGGTTACAGGGGAGACTTTACCTCTGGAGGCCGCATATAGGGCATGTGAGGGGCGGACACTTCCCATATTAATCATTACTGAACCCCCGCTCTGTGCGGCTCTTATCTGAGCTGCAGGAGACGCAGCAGTTACTAATCAGCCGCTCTCCGTTCACTTGCAGCCGTCCGAGCTCTGCTGTGCCTGTTAGGGGTGAAGTTAGGGTCCTTCGAGGCATCTACTATGCAGCCTGCACAGCAGATCATAGCCCGAGCACAGCGTCTCCGGGTAAATCTCCACCTTGTGAGTTGCTTCTTGTGCAGCAGCCCCATGCAAGTTGCTCTGCTCTCCTCGGCCAGCTCCTGCTGAATACTGAGCTCCTCTGCCCAATCTAGGAGCTCAATAGCCCTGATCACGTCAGTGGTAGCCCAGCGCTGCTGGATCAGATTTACAAATGGCAAACTAATCAGCCCTAGGTATTTCTAATATGTGCAGAGCAGGCGACATAAGTCTGACCGGTGTCCTCATAGACCTTTCCTCAGCCGGGGTCTAATAGGAGCAGTAAGATGGCCGTCATGGGGTCCATTGTTAGATCTCAGCTGCCATAGAAACTCATTGGCACCATGATCATGCCTCCCTCTCCTGTCTAAAGTGCCTAAATGCTGTGGAAGCCCCGTACTGTGTCATACAATGGATTAAGCTGCCAGGATCAAGGTTGGCTCCACTGTGGGCAGCTGAGGCAGGAGCAGGACTGTGTTACACAGCCACACTTCTGCCGCAGATCTTGTAAGGACCTGCCTGATGATAATGTGTCCTATAGAGCAGGTCTTGGTACCGGACTGCCCTGTACATATTTACCACTAGCTGGGAACCAGTTACTTACAAGGTCTAGTTTCGGATGTGTTTCCAGGATCTGTAGTTATCAGCATTTTATCCTTAAGGCCGAGTTATAATATCACTGTAACACTCTCGCCCTGTACCTGTATACCTGCCCTGTGTGCTGCACAAAAGTATATAACAAAATGTGTGTACACAGATATCTATCTCCTGAATGGTATTACTGCTAGATCTCCTGTACATAGAAATATGAGGTTCTTAGCGCACATTTTGAGCAAATTGTGCGAGCCCATCTGCCAACGTCAAGGCGACCTCTTCAGATGGGTCCCTACACTAACATTACACTAACTTACTAACTGGGACTAGTTTTTTGTATTATTATTATTACCACCATTTTTACTATTTATTATTATTGCATTAATGCAATTAATTGTAACTGTTATAAAACTAATTAAAAAAATGTAATTCTAATTTTTTTTATTAATCTTGTGATTCTAATAATGGTATTACTAAAATCCCTATGCCTAAAGCTGTTGATCCAGAAGAAGGCAAAAACCCCAGGACACCTTCAGCCAATTTGTGTCATAGGGGAAAAATTCCTTCTTGACCCCGGGAAAAGGCGATCAGTCCTAGGACCCTGGATCAAACCTAATAATGTTATTAGAAGTTATATAATATTACACTAATTATTGTACTACTGGAGTTATTTTAATTTGTTTTTATAAATCTATTTGATATGGGTATTATTACATTGTGCTATCTTATTACAGTATTATTCTTCTTTCCTATCACTACTAATACTGCCCTATACCTACAGTGTTGATCCAGAAGAAGGCAAAAACCCCAGGACACCTTCAGCCAATTTGTGTCACAGGGGAAAAAATCCTTCTTGACCCCGGGAAAAGGCGATCAGTCCTAGGACCCTGGATCAAACCTAATAATGTTATTACAAGTTGTATAATATTACACTAATTATTGTACTACTGGAGTTATTTTAATTTGTTTTTATAAATCTATTTGATATGGTTACTATTACATTGTGCTATGTTATTACAGTATTATTCTTCTTTCCTAACACTACTAATACTGCCCTATACCTACAGTGTTGATCCAGAAGAAGGCAAAAAACCCAGGACACCTTCAGCCAATTTGTGTCACAGGGGAAAAATTCCTTCTTGACCCCGAGAAAAGGCGATCAGTCCTAGGACCCTGGATCACACTGCTATTCTACCTACTACTATTACTACTGTTATTTTATTACTTTCTTACTATTATCACTAGTATTATTACTCATATTACACTAATATGGATATACTACCACTATATTACTACCATCCCTTTCCCCCTAGGGATCTTAAGGTGCAGTTCTGTCCTTCTCCTCCTATTCTGTCCTCCTCCTCTTCCATCCTCCTCCACTTCCGTCCTCCTCCTCTTCCGTCCTCTTCCTCTTACGTCCTCCTCCTCTTACGTCCTCCTCCTCTTCCATCCTCCTCCTCTTCCGTCCTCCTTCTCTTCCGTCCTCCTCCTCTTCTGTCCTCTGCCTCTTCCGTCCTCCGCCTCTTCTGTCGTCCGCCTCTTCCGTCCTCCGCCTTTTCTGTCCTCCGCCTCTTCCGTCCTCCTCCTCTTCCGTCCTCTTCCTCTTACGTCCTCCTCCTCTTCCGTCCTCCTCATCTTCCGTCCTCCTCCTCTTCGGTCCTCCTTCTCTTCCGTCCTCCCCCTCTTCCGTCCTCTGCCTCTTTTGTCCTCCGCCTCTTCCATCCTCCGCCTCTTCCATCCTCCGCCTCTTCCGTCCTCCTTCTCTTCCATCCTCCTCCTCTTCCGTCCTCCTCCTTTTCCGTCCTCCTCCTCTTCTGTCCTCCTCCTCTTCCATCCTCCGCCTCTTCCGTCCTCCATCTCTTCCGTCCTCCGCCTCTTCCGTCCTCTTCCTCTTCCGTCCTCCTCCTGAGACGTAATAAATAGCATTAAAGCTGCAGTAATTGTTTATATTATATATACACACTGCTCAAAAAAATAAAGGGAACACTCAAATAACACATCCGGTTTCTAACAGTTTATGCAGACACATGCACATTTGTGGCCTGCTGGAGGTAATTTTGCATGGCTCTGGAAGTGCTCCTCCTATTCCTCCTTGCACAAAGGCGGAGGTAGGGGTCCTGCTGCTGGGTTGTTGCCCTCCTATGGCTCCCTCCACGTCTCCTAGTGTACTGGCATGTCTACTGGTAGCGCCTCCAGCCTCTGGAACTACGCTGACAGATGCAGCAAACCTTCTTGCCACAGCTCGCATTGATGTGCCATCCTGGATGAGCTGCACTACCTGAGCAACTTCTGTGGGTTGTAGAGTCCGTTTCATGCTACCACGAGTGTGAAAGCACAACCAACATTCAAAAGTGACCAAAACATCAGCCAGAAAGCATTGGTACTGAGATATGGTCTGTGGTCTCCACCTGCAGAACCACTCCTTTATTGAGTGTGTCTTGATAATTGCCAATAATTTCCATCTATTGTCTATTCCATTTGCACAACAGCATGTGAAATTGATTGTCAATCAGTGTTGCTTCCTAAGTGGACAGTTTGATTTCACAGAAGTTTGATTTACTTGGAGTTATATTCTGTTGTTTAAGTGTTCCCTTTATTTTTTTGAGCAGTGTATATTTTCTCATGTCCATGTATTTACTACTAAAAGTAATTTTTTACATTTAGGTTTCATTAAGTGTTTTTCACCGGCTATTACAGACTTGTTGTTTCCCTGCACATTCAAGTTTTGTGTTTTCTTTGGGCATAGATCAGCTAATAGGCACTCAGGAAAAAAAAAACAGATGAAAGATGTACAAACTCTCCCTTAAGACTAAGGAGCTCACTGATAGATTCTCAGTTAGCTAATTTTGCAGCCAGCAATAGACAGTGCAGCACAGATGCTACAGAAGGCAACATTTTTAATGAAACTCAATTACAGAAATCAATTTTAGCCCCAAATACTTGCATTAAAGTAAAAAAAAATGGCCCCAAAGCTGGACAACCGCTTTAACTCCTTACCAACATCTGCCGTACATGTATGGTATAAGTCAGTAGCGGGTGTATGGAGCAGGGTCAGCTCGCCCCGTACATGGCAGATAATGGCTGTGACAAACAACCAGGACCTGCCTCTAACAGCTGCGAGTGGAGCGAAGATCTGCCCACCACTGTTAACCTGTTCAGTGCTGCTGTCAATCTCTAACAGCAGCATTAACAGCGCGCCAGCATTGGGACGCGTCGTTCCATACGCCCACCGGCGCTCCTGTGACGCGATCATAGGGCGCCGATGGACTGCTATGACATCCGGGGGTCTGCTGAAGCCTCCGTGCCTGTCATCATAAAGCTTCATTTGGGCTGTAAAGAAGACCGTGGTTTTGCTATATGGAGCATTACTGTGGTATTGCTGTATATAGCACAAGCAATCAGATGATGTATACAAATACAGTGAAAAAAAGTATATATATATTTATTAAAACCCCACACGTTCAACTCACCTCCCACTAAAAATAAAGATAATAAAAATATACACATTTTGTGGTTTGGTCTCTTTCAGAGAAATACAATCTATCAAAATATAAAAAAAAACGATCAGTGAACACAGAAAAAAATTCAAAAAGACAAAATTGCATTTTTTCGTTCGCCTCAATACTGCAGAAAATCCTGTAAGAAGCGATGACCATGACATATGTGTCCCAAAATGTTATCAATAAAGTCCTCTTGCCCTTCAAAAAATAAGCCCCCACACAGCTCCATCAACCCGGAAACTGAAAATGTTACGGGTCTCAGAAAAAATGGTGACAGCATCAAAAAAAAGTTTTTTTTCTTTTGCCAAAACTATTGGAGAAGTTTGGTCTTGCTGTAATCACACTGAGGAGTAGGATCCTATTACCAGGTCATTTTTACCACACAATGTACGCCGTTAAAACCGTTCCCAGAAAAACAATGTCAGGCTTTTTTTTCCGCACTTTTACTGCACTTGGAATGTTTTTCCCGTTTTCTAGCACTATGTGGTAAATGAATGGTGTCATTTATAAGGACAGCTCATCCTACAAAATAACAAGACCTCACACTATGTGGACAGATATCAAAAAGTTATAGCCCTTGGAAAAAGCGGAGGAAAAAACAGAAAAAAAACATAAGTTGGTTATGTCGGGAAGGGGTAAAGCTGAAGAAACGCATGTAAGAGCAGAATATGGAGGAAGGTCAGATATCACAGACTGGTGGATACTACCTGCTCCATCGCTGGCAGAATACTCCACCCCCATGGTGTCCGCTGATATCTTCTCTTGTAGCAACGTCTCCAAACTCTATAAAACATCGGGAACAGTCAGCAGAGGGTTTGATGATTGGCTCATATTGGCGATATACTCAGGGGCATTACTGGGGCCAGGGAAGATTGGGAATGAATAGCGTATTGACTGTTAGAGATGTGATCTCTTCCATTAAAGGGGATGTCTAGTTGGAACAAGTTATCACTGATCTCTGGATAGGTGATGACCTGTCCCAGTGGGAGCACCCCTTTATTATGTGGTATATATGGAGGATGTGATATCATGCAGAGTTCTAGCAGTATTACACTTCGGTCCGTTCTGCGTGCATCTGGGCCATTCCCTATGGAGGAGCGGAGCTGGGGGTAAATATCAGGATCTCGTCGCTGGATCCATCCAGATGGGAGATGTAACGAGTGCGGCGCCCCCCACTGGTCTCTCAGTGTATCATGTGTTGGGGAATAATAACTTATTGTCTGGTAAATGTGCTGATTCCTGTGAGTTGTGGTCGCTGAGTGCGTGTGATGGGATGTGGCTCCGTCCGTTATATTATATCACGTCTTATACCTATAATCTCTCGCTGATCGCAGGTGTCTGTCTTCACACTCAGATGAGAAGGAACAAACTGACGATATAGGACTTTTTTTTTTTTCCCAAATTCAAACCGAGCAATCCTATTGGCTGAGTATGAATGCAGTTACCATGGTGACAGAAGTAACAGCAGATTTAAAGGGACAAAACACTAATATTGTACTAAAGTGTATTTTATTATATATTTCACATAACTGACTGGGTACACCTTGGTGCGGGTGGGATGGCTTTTTTTAAATCAAAAACCATGTTTACTAAGTACCCTATATTATATATATTCACTATTGCTTTTTACTTACTTATAGCAGGGTATATGCTCATATTGTTTCTATCCTAAGTTTATCTATTTTCTAATAGAGACATGACCAGTCCCCTTTAGAATTTTATAGTGACCCCATTGAGGTCATGGACTGATATTGGGGATTGCAGAGTTGGGGCAAGGTGACAGGTGACAGTAAGTGACATCAAATGAAGGCTATGGTGCATACACAGTAAATCAGTCGTGTTATTCCACAGAAATGCTGTTCTATAAAACACAAAATATCTTCATATGGTGAGGAGTTGTGTTGTGTTTTCATCATTTACATTCTAGCGTGGTGATCACATAAAATGTAAAATTCCTATGAAATAATTACTGAATGACAGTAGCCTGTATCCCTGGAGGACAAGTCATTTACCGCTTCACCAGGTTTGATGTTCTAATGCATTTAGATGTTTCAGTATTTGTATATATGTATATATATATTTTTTCCCCCCTTAAGGGTATTCAAGCGCAGACGGTGACCAACTTCTTCCTCGCCTTTGAAGCACAGCTTTCAATTATTCCTGTCGTAAACAAGGTAAAAAGCTTAGAGCCGAGCACTATCAGACTCCTTCAGTCCCACAGCAGGTAAATCTGTGAACATCGCCGGCACTCCTGCTGTTCCTAGTACCGATCCCTCTATGAGCGGCTGTGCAGTAATGAAGGCAGGATTCACCCAAACTTGCTCGTCTTTTTTTTCGATTTCCAGTTCTGGTAATTAGTTATACACATGTGTATATCCAGTGGTCAACTCAAAACCTGTGTATGGAAAATGAATTGTTTGCTGTATGCATCGCATTTGTAGGATGCACACTGTTCATTTCATTATGGAGCGGAGTAGGAGGAGACTTTCATTACTGTTCCCTTTACTTCCTCCCTGCTGATAGGAAATGCCATGCTGTTTGCTTGTGTCCTGTGATTACAGCAGCCTGCAACAGTTTTCAAGCGTGCACTTCCCGGCTCAGGCATCAAGCAGTAAATGATAAAATTAAAACGCTGCTATCCCTTTGTTAGTCACTTTTTTATCTTCTTCCCCCTTCTACGAATGCTGTAGTCCGTTATTCTAGAACTGCTCTGAAAATGGTTCTCTCTGGAGTGTTGGGATTTGGGTTTAGGGTGGGTTAGGGAATTGAAGTTCAGATACTTTGTTCATGTTTTATACTATGGAATTACTATGTCATGTATGTTATTTGAAAGATGGAAAATTTGTATTTGGAGTTTTTCAATAAAAATAATTTGATTAAAAAAAATTATGAAATTAAAATTCCTCCCGTTCTTGAGAAAGAATAGGATTTTTACTAAGAGGTAAATTGCACGTTCCTTGTTTTACAGGCACTTTACATTTTTGCTAGTTTTGTGCGATTACACAATCCCTTCTAAAGGCCAGTGCCAGTTGTACATCTCTCCCTAAACTCTTGTTCAGCACTATATTTTATGCCAGTTTTATTATATGGTTTCTAGATTTTGTCCAGCTTTGATAAATAATTAGTATTTATACTTTTGCCTTTAGATAGACTTGAAGAATGCAGATCCGGAGAGGGTGGAGAAACAAATTGAGAAGATGGTTGACATTCCCGCTAGTGACTGTATCCGGGTACAATGCGCTCCAGATCAAAATCATTCCTGTAGGCAAATTTAACTTCGCTGTCTGTACCTTGTCTTTTTTTTTTTTTCTACAAAATTTGGCTGGAAAAAGGGGCAATGTAGCGAGGAATTTACATCAATTTTTGGTGTTAAAAAAACACGAAACTATTTTGTGACGCATCATTTTTGCGCAAAAATGTGCAGCTTCCTATTTTACAGCACTCTTGCAACTTTTAGAAATTGGGCTTGGAAAGCTACACAGGTCTAAGAACCACTGGTGACGTTAAAAGTGGATAAAGATACACGGTGGCTCAGTGGATAAAGATACACGGTGGCTCAGTGGATAAAGATACACGGTGGCTCAGTGGATAAAGATACACGGTGGCTCAGTGGATAAAGATACACGGTGGCTCAGTGGTTAGCATTGGTGCTTTGCAGCACTGGGATCCTGGTTTCAAATCCCACCAAGGATAACATCTGCAAGAAGTTTGTATGTTCTCCCCATGTTTGCGTCGGTTTCCTCCCACACTCCAAAGACATACTGATAGGGAATGTAGATTGTGAGCCCCAATGGGGACAGCAATGATAATGTCTGTAAAGCGCATCGGAATAGGTTGATGCTATATAAGTGAGTAAAATGAATAAATAAAGATGGAAGTGCTGCATAAACATTTATCAAACATCGTGCAACTCTTTGATACATTTGGCACAAATAATGGTAACACAACCACAAGCAAAACTGACCTGAGGAAGTCCCTTTATGATACATTTTTCGGAAAGAATTTGAAAGATTTAAAGCGTTAGAAATGAACAAGATTATCCAATATCACAGAAAAAGGAAAAGTCTCCAGATGTCTTTATGCCGGATGCCGGTATGTGTCCATACCTAAAGAAGAGCTGTCAGAAGAATGGGTAAGGAATCCTTTAGTAAACATAAATATCCATAGGGGATTTGAGTGTTAAAAAAAAAAGATCATCTGAAAGATTTTGTGATCTGCATTTACATGTGTAGCGTCGGCGTCCCTGCCTCCTGCTAGGCAGGGACTCTGTTCCCCTCACCTCTCCGCTCCGTGCCCGGCGTCTTCCTCCAGCTCTGCTGGCAGCGCGCGCTGCTTCCCGGCCACGGTGCTTAGGGCGCGCGCGGGCGCGCTCCCCCTCTCTTAAAGGGGCCGCGTGCGTCGTCCTAAGGAGTCCCCGGCCAATGGCCGGAGGACTTCACCATATATAAGGTACCTCCTCCAAAATGGAGGTGCCCGAGCAATGTTGTTGCAAAGCCTTCACTCTGCTTCAGTCCTCAGGTCCCGTTACCAGTTACCTGCCAGTCACCTGCCAGATTCCTGCTTGTTACCTGCCAGTCACCTGCCAGATTCCTGCTTGTTACCTGCCAGTCACCTGCCAGATTCCTGCTTGATACCTGCCTGATATCCGCTTACCTGCTTGCAAGACTGCGGTCCGACAGTCTGCCTTCCAACACCTGTCAGTCTGTCTATGGACCAGCCTGCCCGCTCACCTGGGAGCGCTCACCTGCTACCTGCCTGCTAGCCTACCTGGAGGCTCTGCCGTCACTTGCCGTGACCACCTGCCTGTCCAGAGATTCTTGCCCGCTCACCTGGGAGCGCTCACCTGCTACCTGCCTGCTAGCCTACCTGGAGGCTCTGCCGTCACTTGCCGTGACCACCTGCCGGTCCAGAGACTCTTGCCCGCTCAGCTGGGAGCGTCCACCTGCTACCTGTCTGCTAGTCTACCTGGAGGCTCTGCCGTCACTTGCCGTGACCACCTGCCCGTCCAGAGACTCTTGCCCGCTCACCTGGGAGCATCCACCTGCTACCTGTCTGCTAGTCTACCTGGAGGTTCTGCCGTCACTTGCCGTGACCACCTGCCTGTCCAGAGACTCTCGCCTGCTCACCTGGGAGCGCTCACCAGCCACCTGCCTGCTGTCCTACCCAGAGACTGTCCCTGTCACTTGCCGTGACTACCTGCCCTTCTACCCAGAGACTGCCCCTGTCACTTGCCGTGACTATCTGCCCTTCTACCCAGAGACTGTCCCTGTCACTTGCCGTGACTACCTGCCCTTCTACCCAGAGACTGTCCCTGTCACTTGCTGTGACTACCTGCCCGTCTTCCCTGGGAGCCACCCGCTTCCTTACAAGGAATAGTAATAGTATAGTTGCTCAGAAGTTCCACCTCCCAGACCCGTTACAGTTTGCTCGGGCCATGGAACCCGTGGCACCCAAGCTCCCTCGCTCTCGGACCTATGTCATGAACTTTCCCGTCAGAGGTCCCAACAGGAGTCCATCCTGAGTCACCTGCGTGGTGTTAACTCCCGCCTGGACACATTGACTACCTCTTCCGGAGCTGCCTCCACTCGCACACTTACTACCCCGGCACCGCCGCAGCCCATCAACACCATGGCATCTCTTCCCGGTCCCCGCCTCTCCGCCCCTCCTCGTTTTGGCGGAGATCCCAGCCAGGCACAGGGCTTCATTAACCAGTGCACTCTGCACTTCGAACTGTTGACACACCAGTTTTCCAGCGACCGAGCCAGAGTAGCCTTCATCAAGTCCCATCTCACGGGAGAGGCACTGGCTTCGCTAAATCCTCTATGGGAGAGAGGAGACCCCCTGGTGTCCAACCTGCCAGCCTTTCTCACGGCCTTCCGGAAAGTCTTCGACGAACCAGGACGGAAGACCTCATCCGCATCATCTCTGCTACGCCTCCGTCAAGGAAATCTCTCCGTGGGCCAATACGCCATACGGTTCCGTACCCTTGCTTCGGAGCTGGCCTGGGATAACGACGCCCTGGTGTCTGTCTTTTGGGAGGGTCTGTCCGGCCGTATTAAAGATGAACTCGCCGGTCGGGACATTCCTACCACTCTCGACGACTTAATAACACTTGCCACCCGGATTGACATCCGGTTCCAGGAGCGCGCCAAAGAGGTCACCCGTGAGAGGAGGTTTCCACGTCTAGCCCCTACCTTCCAGAAACCTGTCACTTCTCCCGTTACTACCCAGGCGCACTCACCTGAGCCTATGCAGGTCGACCAGACCAAGATGGTCAAAACCCGTCAAGAGTTACGCCGAGCCGAGGGGAGCTGCTTCTACTGTGGCAGTAAGGAGCACCGGATCCGTTCCTGCCCGGAGAGGTCGGGAAACGCCTGTGTCTAGGATCGCTCAGAGAGGTCGTCCTAGACAAGAGTAAACCCTCTCCATCTCTGTTGCTGTCGGTCTCTATCATCTGCGGGGAGAACCGTTATTTTGAACTAGCCCAACTTGACTCTGGAGCTGCCGGAAATCTCATTTCTCAGTCTCTGGTAGAGAAATACCGCATTCCCACCAAACGTCTAGCTGTACCCTTATCTGTCGCTGCCATGGATGGGGGCCTCTTACCACATCCCATCCAACTCATCACCGAATCCATAACCCTGCAGGTGGGAATGCTGCACTCTGAGAGCATCTTCTTTCATGTTCTGCCTGGACTCTCTCACGCCCTCTTATTAGGCCTACCTTGGCTTCAGAGACATGCACCCGTGCTTGATTGGCAGACCGGAGAAGTCCTTCGCTGGGGACAGGACTGCCATAAGACTTGCTTAGTTCCCGTCCATCCTGTCCGTCCTTCTCCTACTCCAGCCAATCTACCTGGTCTTCCGGCTCCTTATTGGTCGTATGCGGACGTCTTTAATAAAAAGAAGGCAGAGACATTACCCCCTCATAGACCATACGACTGCCCAATCGACCTGATGCCCGGCGCTACTCCTCCCCGTGGGCGCATTTACCCTTTGTCCGCTGCTGAGACCCGATCCATGTCAGAATATATTGAGGAGAATCTGGCCCGGGGATTCATCCGGAAATCTACTTCCCCGGCGGGAGCAGGCTTCTTCTTCATCAAAAAGGACGGCTCACTCCGTCCCTGTATAGACTATAGAGGCCTTAACCAGATCACGGTGAAGAATAAATAGCCCCTTCCGCTCATTCCGGAATTATTTGACCGTCTGAGGGGGGCTAGAATCTTCACCAAGCTGGACCTCCGTGGGGCGTATAACCTGGTCCGTATCCGTCAGGGGGATGAATGGAAGACGGCATTCAACACCCGGGACGGCCACTATGAATACCTGGTAATGCCCTTCGGTCTCTGTAACGCTCCCGCCGTCTTTCAAGAGTTGGTCAATGACATCTTCCGGGACCTTCTCTACTCCTGCGTAGTGGTGTACCTGGACGACATCTTGGTCTTCTCTCTGGATCTCCCCACACACCGGAGGGATGTTCGTCAGGTTCTGCTCAGGCTCAGGCAGAACCACCTCTACGCTAAATATGAGAAGTGCTTCTTTGAGCAGACCTCGCTTCCGTTTCTGGGCTACATAATCTCTCAGACCGGCCTACGAATGGATCCTGAGAAACTGTCTGCCATCCAGAAGTAGCCCCGACCAGAGGGGTTGAAAGCTATTCAGCGGTTCCTGGGTTTCGCCAACTACTACCGCCTCTTCATATCGCACTTCTCTTCCCGGACTGCCCCAATCTCTGCGCTCACCAGTAAGGGCACTAATTACAGAAAATGGCCGCCCGAAGCAGAGAAAGCCTTTCTTTCCTTAAAACAGGCTTTCTCTTCCGCCCCGGTGCTGCATCGTCCGGACGGCAACAAACAATTCTTCCTGGAAGTTGACGCCTCCTCCTCTGGAGCTGGAGCGGTACTTACCCAAAAGTCGCCTTCCGGAAGAATGGTAACTTGCGGCTTCTTCTCCAAACTCTTCTCCTCTTCTGAGCGCAATTATTCTATAGGAGATCGAGAGTTATTGGCCATTAAGCTGGCACTGGAGGAGTGGCGTTACCTGCTCGAGGGGGCTCTTCACCCGTTAATTATTTACACGGACCACAAGAACTTGGCTTACCTCCAGAGCGCCCAGAGACTTAACCCGCGCTAAGCCCGGTGGTCCTTGTTTTTTGCCCGCTTTGATTTCGTTCTTCATTTTCGCCCGGCAGACAAAAACATCAAAGCTGACGCCTTGTCCCGATCCTTCCTGGTGTCTGACCTAGAGGAGGAACCGAAGCACATCATTGATCCCGCCAGAGTAATGCAGGTGGCTCCCGTGAATCTAAATCGTCTCCGTCCCGGTAAGACGTTCGTAACAGTACCTGATCGGAAGAAGGTCCTACTCTGGGGTCACTCATCTAAGCTAGCTGGCCACGCCGGTCAGAAAAAGACCCTCCAGCTTATTACCCGGCATTACTGGTGGCCTACCCTGCACAAGGATGTAATAGACTTTGTTTCAGCCTGTGTGTCCTGCGCCCGCAACAAAGTTCCGAGACACCTGCCAGCCGGTCGCCTCCTTCCTCTTCCAGTACCTGTTGCCTGGTGGCAGCATATAGCTATGGACTTTATAACGGATCTCCCTGTCTCTGCCGGTTGTACTGTCATTTGGGTGGTCGCTGACCGCTTTTCCAAGATGGCGCACTTCATTCCCCTGCCGGGTCTCCCGTCTGCACCCGAACTGGCTAAAGACTTTGTCCGCCACATCTTCCGTCTCCATGGCCTGCCCCTCCACATCGTGTCGGATCGTGGGGTTCAGTTCACCTCACGCTTCTGGAGAGCCACATGTAAGCTGCTTGACGTTACCCTGGACTTCTCCTCCACTTACCACCCACAGTCCAATGGGCAAGTGGAGCGGATCAATCAGATCCTGACCAGTTACCTCCGGCACTTCGTTAATGCCCACCATTCGGACTGGGTGGATCTCCTACCATGGGCTGAATTCTCTTACAATAATCACGAGAGCGAATCTTCCTCCAAATCCCCGTTTTTTCTAGTCTTCGGTCAGCATCCTCGGATCCCATTTCCCGTCTCCACCTCGGTGGACAATCCGGCTGCGGAATCTCTCATTAGCAAATTCTCCTCCATTTGGGAGAGTACCCGATCCGCACTCCTTCACTCGTCCGAGCGGATGAAAAAACACGCTGACAAAAAACGACTGGATCCTCCACAATTCCGTCCTGGAGATAAAGTCTGGCTCTCGTCCAAGTATGTCAGGCTCAAGATTCCCTCCTACAAGTTAGGGCCTCGGTTCATCGGCCCACTGGAAGTTATCAAACAAATCAATCCGGTGGCTTATAAATTGAAACTCCCGGCCAACTTACGGATCCCTAACTCCTTCCATGTATCTCTCCTCAAACCCGTGGTACTTAACTCTTTTTCCAAGTCTACAGGTACGCCCCCTGCTCCGGTTTCCGCTGAGAACGAGTTTGAGGTAGAGAACATTCTGGCCACCAAATGGGTAAGAGGAAAAACCTTTTTTCTGGTAGATTGGAAGGGGTTTAGTCCTGAGGAGAGAACGTGGGAGCCCTGGGAGAACATCCATGCCCCTCTCATCCTTGATAAATTTCTCTCTGGCTTAAAAAAGTGGGGGCCTAAAGGGGGGGGTACTGTAGCGTCGGCGTCCCTGCCTCCTGCTAGGCAGGGATGCTGTTCCCCTCACCTCTCCGCTCCGTGCCCAGCGTCTTCCTCCCGCTCTGCTGGCAGCGTGCGCTGCTTCCCGGCCACGGTGCTTAGGGCGAGCGCGGGCGCGCTCCCCCTCTCTTAAAGGGGCCGCGTGCGTCGTCCTAAGGAGTCCCCGGCCAATGGCCGGAGGACTTCACCATATATAAGGCACCTCCTCCAAAATGGAGGTGCCCGAGCAATGTTGTTGCAAAGCCTTCACTCTGCTTCAGCCCTCAGGTCCCGTTACCAGTTACCTGCCAGTCACCTGCCAGATTCCTGCTTGTTACCTGCCAGTCACCTGCCAGATTCCTGCTTGTTACCTGCCAGTCACCTGCCAGATTCCTGCTTGATACCTGCCTGATATCCGCTTACCTGCTTGCAAGCCTGCGGTCCGACGGTCTGCCTTCTGACACCTGTCAGTCTGTCTATGGACCAGCCTGCCCGCTCACCTGGGAGCGCTCACCTGCTACCTGCCTGCTAGCCTACCTGGAGGCTCTGCCGTCACTTGCCGTGACCACCTGCCTGTACAGAGACTCTTGCCCGCTCACCTGGGAGCGCTCACCTGCTACCTGCCTGCTAGCCTACCTGGAGGCTCTGCCATCACTTGCCGTGACCACCTGCCCGTCCAGAGACTCTTGCCCGCTCAACTGGGAGCGTCCACCTGCTACCTGTCTGCTAGTCTACCTGGAGGCTCTGCCGTCACTTGCCGTGACCACCTGTCTGTCCAGAGACTCTTGCCCGCTCAACTGGGAGCGTCCACCTGCTACCTGTCTGCTAGTCTACCTGGAGGTTCTGTCGTCACTTGCCGTGACCACCTGTCTGTCCAGAGACTCTTGCCCGCTCAACTGGGAGCGTCCACCTGCTACCTGTCTGCTAGTCTACCTGGAGGCTCTGCCGTCACTTGCCGTGACCACCTGCCTGTCCAGAGACTCTCGCCTGCTCACCTGGGAGCGCTCACCAGCCACCTGCCTGCTGTCCTTCTGCCCAGAGACTGTCCCTGTCACTTGCTGTGACTACCTGCCCTTCTACCCAGAGACTGTCCCTGTCACTTGCCGTGACTACCTGCCCTTCTACCCAGAGACTGTCCCTGTCACTTGCTGTGACTACCTGCCCGTCTTCCCTGGGAGCCACCCGCTTCCTTACATGGACCGCCCCCTTGTATAGTTGCTCAGAGGTTCCACCTCCCAAACCCCATTACAACATGATTGTAATAACATTACAGCCCCATTCAGACTTACAGGTTTTACCCATGAGAAACTGAGCAGAACGATATATAGGTTTGTGGGAGAAGATTCATTATAAATTGTAATTCATTCATTAGATTTGAGAGTCCTCAGTGGTTGATACCTTTAATGGCTAACGGAAAAGATGGTAACAAATTGCAAGCTTTCCAAACTGCTCAGGCCTCTTCATCAGGCAGACCTGAGACCTGAGTAGTCTGGAAAGCTTGCAATTTGTTACCATCTTTTCCGTTAGCCATTAAAAGGTATCAACCACTGAGGACTCTCAAATCTAAATACTCTTCTATCTACTGGCTAACACAGTACAAAGATAGATATTTTTCCTGTATCAATTTATTCAGTGGAATCCTGCTGTTTGTATAGATGAGTCCAGTGGGCGGTCATGCTAGTGATTGACAGCTATCTTTGCCTGCATGGTCATACAGGGAACTGTCAATCACTTAGGACCGCCCACTGGACTAGTGTACATACGGCAGGACTTTCTCTGCATAAAATGCAAGTCTTACTGACTCTCTTCCCACAGATATGTCTATCAGTCTGATCAACTTCTCTGCTCTACAACATCCCCCTACAGATCTTATACCATTTCAACATGACAGGTTCCTTTAATCACCTGCAGATGACATAAGTAGCCATGTTCTGTGTGGCTTACGGAGGGGCTTGATTGCTTGTCAGCTTCAAACAGGTTTCATTTCTTGTGATTCATTGGAGCCGAGGTCTAAACTGTATTAAGAAATTAATTTCTCTGTTTATTTCTATTAGATCTCGGCAAAGCTTGGAACAAATGTGGAAAGTATTCTTCAAGAAGTTGTCAGGAGGCTTCCACTGTGAGTATGGACTAATGCGGCTCTATCCATCTTCTCTTTATTAAAGGGAACCTGTCACCTTGAAAAATGCTATGTACCTGCAGGTATAGGGTTAATCTGCAGATAAATATTGTTACAATGTTGCCCGGCCGCCTTATTGATAATGCAGGTACCGGGAGAAAATGAACTTCTTTCCTCCCTGCAGCCGCCGGCCTTCACTCATCGTTGTGCACAGAGCGGCTACAGTCTTGGATCACAGCACCGCTTACTATATCGGAGGTGACGGCTGTAAACCTGGCCCGGATTTTGATTGACAGCTTGCTCTGCACAGATGCGCTGCAGAACCACTTACAAACTGAGTGAAGGAGAGTAGTATGTTCACAGATAGAGAATATGGCTCATCCACGTGCGGATCTGCTCCACGTCCGATTACATATTTGTGGGAGAAACCCTAGTGGCAGCCTCATATTTCTGACATGGATCCTCTAGCACTATTTGTGAAACTGCGGCTCCCAGCATAACTTGATGAGAGACCGTCAGCCTGCTGGGATCTGTAGTTTCACAAGCTGCGGACCTCCGCTCACTCCAGCACTGGTCGGCATTTTCAGCACGTGAACGTACGCCATGCTTTCCGGAGACACAAGGGTGTAGATAACTTTATCAAACCCTTGACTGTAAGTTTGCTGAACCCTAAGTGGATTCGATTGTTCCCACAGTTTCAGTTTTGGACCATTTAAGGGGAATTTACAGGGTTCTTGCCACTGACCAGGGGGATCAGTATCCCTGTATGTCTTTGTATATACTTGATAAAGACCTATAACAGGTCGAAACGTTATGTGATGGCAGAATATACTTTGTCTTTTGGAATTCATCACCCCGGACTGAACGCGGTTTACTTACCTTTATACCCCTTAACAGGATGTCTTATTTTTGTGTTTTAGTCCCAAGATTGAAAAGGGCAGCCCTCTTAAAGCCCTGCTGTTTGACTCAACGTTTGATCACTACAGAGGCGTGGTAGCCAGCATCACCCTGTGTGGAGGTGACGTGTGTAAAGGCAATAAATCGTGTCTGCCCACTCTGGCAAGTGCTATGAAGTCAATGAGGTTGGCATACTGACCCCAGAGGAAGTACCAGCTGAAAAACTAAGTTTTTTTTAATAATCTTATTAGCCTTTCCCTCTGTCTTCACCAATCAGCCCTCTGTATTGATGATCAGATCAAAGATCTAGACAGGGATTGTCTCACGCTGCATCTCCTTCCTGATTGTATCACTGAGAAGACAGAAGCTGCCCCATCCCATTCTCCAAGAAATGCAGAACCCAATGCATCTGCTGTCCGTGATCCGCTTATTGTCAGAGGACATCATTAGGGACTGCATTTTCTCATTGCTTAAGAAATTGTTGGGGGATCCTGCTAATCGCTGAATAATAAAACTGCAGCACCGCTCCATTTAAGGCAGTGTTTCCCAAACTCCAGTCCTCATGGCCCCCAACAGGTCAGGTTTTCCCCCCAACAGGTCAGGTTTTCAGGATTTCCTCAGTATTACACATGTGATGAAAGTATCATCAAGGAATCAGGAATTCTCTCACCTGTGCAATACTATAGAAATCCTGAAGACATGACCTGTGGGGGGCCGTGGGGACTGGAGTTTGGGAAACACTGATTTTAAAGGGACTGTCAGCACAGAATGACTGTTGAAACCAAGTACAAGCGCTCCATGGATCACGGCGTGGGCCAATCATTTATATACACCTTCCAACCTGCTTGTTTTACCTCTGTCTCCTTCTGTGCTGACAGTCCCTTTAGGTGGACGAGATCCAGATGCAGCTCATTTCACCGCGTAAGGTTGTTTACCCACTATGCGCTCTCCACGGCGTCTCCAGACTCTGTCTCGTCTGTCGCATGAGCTCAGTGTGAACCTGCTTTCATCTATGAAGAGCACAGGGCGCCAGTGGCGACTTTGCCAATCCTGGTGTTCTGTGGAAAATGCCAAGTGTCCTTCACGGTGTTGGGCTGTGAGCACCACCCCCATCTGTGGACGTCGGGCCCTCATACCACCCTCATGGAGTCTGTTTCAAACCGTTGGTGCAAACACATGCACATTTGTGGCCTGCTGGAGGTCATTTTGAAGGACTCTGGCAGTGCTCCTCCTGTTCCTCCTTGCACAAAGGCGGAGGTAGCGGTCCTGCTGCTGGGTTGTTGCCCTCCTACGGCCCCCTTCACGTCTCCTGGTGTACTGGCCTGTCTCCTGGCAGCGCCTCCAGCCTCTGGACACTACGCTGACAGATGCAGCAAACCTTCTTGCCACAGCTTGCATTGATGTGCCATGTTGGATGAGCTGCACTACCTGAGCAACTTCTGTGGGTTGTAGAGTCCGTCTCATGCTACCACGAGTGTGAAAGCACAACCAACATTCAAAAGTGACCAAAACATCAGCCAGAAAGCATTGGTACTGAGATGTGATCTGTGGTCCCCACCTGCAGAACCACTCCTTTATTGAGGGTGTCTTAATAATTGCCAATAATTTCCATCTATTGTGTATTCCATTTGCACAACAGCATGTGAAATTGATTGTCAATCAGTGTTGCTTCCTAAGTGGACAGTTTGATTTCACAGAAGTTTGATTTACTTGGAGCTATATTCTGTTGTTTAAGTGCTCCCTTTATTTTTTTGAGCAGTTTACTTTCCCCCCACTGTATATAGAGAAGATGCACAGCCCAAAAAGGGTGTTCTGTGTACCTATGTTCCCTGGAACTTGTAGGGTCTTATTTGTGGACCTAGGAAGGGGAAAATATTAAAAAATCCCCAAATCACCTCCCAAACCAGTGCCCTCTTATACTCATTGTTGTGTATCCCGCCATTATTCTGACATCAACATCAGGCAGGGGTGTCATGTGAGCACTACTTCTTCTGGCTTAGATGAAATATGAATGCTGCAACCAATCAGAAGCTGCAACACTCATGCGTTGCCCCCACTGGTTGTTAACCTCAGGTAACCAGTGGGGTATGCAGCGCTGGTCTAGAGATATCAATTTCTTTTAGTTTTCTCACCTCCCTTGGCCCATCAATAGTTGGTTTCTAGTAGTGGATAACCCAATTAAAGGGTTATTTCCCTCTCAGATATATCCACCAAAGAAGCCATAAATGGCTAATAGATGTTGGCTCCACCTCTGTAGCCCCCCGCAGCTATCGAGATAAGGCTGTATCTCTAGTTAATATGAACATAGAAGTGGCTGTGCATGATAGGCTTTCTCCATTCACTTCTATGGAGGTTCAGAATAATACAAAGGGTTGTAGATGTGTTAATAAAGACTACAATGGAAGTCTACTAACAATACACGGGCACTGATTCCCTGTGGACACCTGAGATCAGCCACTGAAGCTGTAGGGGGCAGTGTTAGCTTATATATGCACATTTATATGGAGGGTGTTTGTACATATCCCTATGGACCTGTCCCACATCTATGGATTATTTTACATAAATGAACACTGTCCCATTGTGCAGCAAAGGTCTATACAATAAACTGTGTACACCGCTGTCTAATGAGGATAATAGAACTGTACTGGTTATTGTATCATTATGGGATCTAATTGATGGCTGTCGTAGCGCAGTGTTTTAATAATTAATTTACTACATCTTTTTACAGAAAACCACATTGGCAGCACGGCATATACAGTAAAATGTTACATGCATATCACATCAAGTGAAAAATCCCCATGGAAATGCCTCTACTAAAGCACGCTGCTATAAAAAACACTCTGTAAAGTAAGTCCACGCTGCAGCATGAATATAACGGGCGAACTAGAAAACAGGTTTGGCAAAAAAATGTATCCATCAGATAGATGTCAACTGTATACTTTTATAATATAGATCTGGACAGGGGTATATATAGCATAGACAGGATTGGGTTTATTAAGGATTGCATTCATACGACAACCCTACAAGGGAACCAGTCACGTGAAAGAAAGGCTATTAACCTGCAGATATGCAGTTAATCTGCAGGTTAATGGTCAAATGTATATAGAGGTCTCAAAAAGTCAGAAATCATAAAGGGATCTAATAATAAAATGTAACCTTTATTTATACAATGCTAAAAAGACATAAATATGATCTAGGACATAAACAAAAACTGCACCCAAAACGTGAAAATATATGAAAGAAAAATATTATTTTTAAAACCAATTCAAATTGCTGTATGTGAACCTCTCTGATGACCCTCAAATGCTCCCATGAAGGGAGGAAAAAAAGCCCCATGTTTAGGAAGTTGGTGAAATGACGTTGAAGGGAAAGGATCTAGGCTGAGGTCCTGGACCCATGGATGAATGGCCTATGGAGTTTGAAGATCGGTTGATCACTGGGCTGGATAAATGTGCTACAGTTGTGGAATCTGTCGTCTGGATTTGATGAACTTTCTTAAGGACTGTTGCTACTGGATACCTGTGTCTCTATTGTTTTATCTTGTCGTCTGGAGGAGCGAGGAATGTGAATACAAACTATACTGGTTGGCGATACAAAATCTGTGAGCCAACCAAAAGTTGGGAAACAGTGAGTATCGCCTGGTACAAAGGCAGTTGAACTACCGCCCCAGGAAGAGTATCTTGTGCACTGGGGGCAATGTATTTTGGCCATTTACCTAGAGTTGTAGTAAAACCTTGGATGTAAGAGATAAACTATTGTTGCATCGTTAACTTGTCTAGGTGATTATTGCAACCCACAACCTCAGATCTTCACATACAGGATTAGAAAAACATTATTGTTTTCTTTCAAAAGCAATATCACATCTGTCCATAGATTGTGACTGGCATTGGACTTCAGCTCTACTGAAATAAATGGAGCTGAGCTGCAATACCACACTGAACCTGTAGACAGGTTGTGGTGCTGTTTTTAGACAAAAAACACAAGTTTTTAATCATGGACAACACCTTTGAAGAGTTAGGCTGCGTGCTCACTATGCGTTTTTCAAGCGTTTTTGCCGCCGAATTTCCGCAGCGAAAACGCTTAAAAAAACGCTTGGTAATACGTGCCGCATGGTCCCCAATGATAATCCGCATGTGCTGTGCACATGCTGCGGAAATTTCCGCTGCGGATTATCATTGCTGAAAAATACGCAGCATGTCCATTAATTTTGCGGACACGCAGCGTAATTGCCGCCATTGACTTGCATTGAATCGCTTAATATCCGCATGACTACATGTGCACATGCGGATATTAAGTGATTCAATGTGCGGATGGTACCCGGGTCTGGAGAAGAGGGGACTCGGGTACCATAGAACGTCGCGTGACCTGTCACATGACTAAATGACATCATGAAAGGTCCTTTCACACCACCGCGAGCCGTACAAGAGACCGGACGCAGCGGGGAAATGACCGGGGGCCATCAGAAGGTGAGTATAATGTTTTTTTATTTTTTACCATTGTTATTCTTTTTTTTTAACTATTAACTTGGTCACACTATATAAATCCATGCCGGTTGCATGGATTTATATAGTGTGACCAAATTGTCAAGCACTTTTATAAGCAATGCTAAAATCGCTTGGAAAAGCGCTTGATAACCCGCATGCAGAAATGCATGCAAAAACTCTTGACAAACGCTTCTACCTGGCAAGAAAAACGCATGTAAAATCCGCATGCGTTCTTCCTGCCAGGGAGATGCAGCATTTCTGCATCGTGGGCACTTAGCCTTATGCAGTACTTCTCTCTTTTGTCAGATATTCAGGTGTAAAGAAACACTGCTGTACTCCCAGGAATAGCATTCACATTTTTACATCAGGTTCCCAGGGTCCGCCCGTGGTGTAGAGCTCCAGAGACATTTTTTTCTCTATATTATTAATTAACGCTTACAATATTCTAAATCCAGATGTAGCAGCCACTAATAAGACAGCTGTAGTCCACTACTAGCGCACAGTGATGTGGTGCGCTCCACTATTAACATAGCACAGCATATGGCGGCTGCTATATCAGTACTCTAGAATCTAAAAAATTATTTCCATATTCTAAATAAACATGAGTGCAAATAATAATTATTTTATAGCGCCAACATATTCCGCAGCAATTTACAATACTTGTAAAAACAATATCAGACATTACATCGTAACACATAATTCAACAAAAACTAAAAGGAGTGAGGGCCCTGCTCGCAAGAGCTTACAATCTATTAGAAAATAGCGGGATGAGCAAAAGGGGCTTGTATTGTATAGTCCAGTCGTCATTGTAATAAATAGGGGTATTCACATAACGCTTCATGAACCAGTCATCAGCCAGTACCTGTATAAGGACAGATACAAAGTGCTACTGAGTGCACGGATTATTGAGAACAGATGACAGAAGGTACAAGATTCTAAGAATTTAAGAAGAGAGAACGGGCAATGATTAGATTAGTGAGGTACTGTGATAGGCTAGTCTAAAGAAATGTGGTTTTGGAGCACACTTAAAACTGTAGATACTGGGAATTAACCAGATTGTTTGGGGTAATGCATTTCAGAGAACTGGAGCAGCATGAGAGAAGATTTTGAGTGGGAGGTTTGAATTATAGAGAATGTCAGGGTACAGTCATTAGCAGAACAGAAAATGGAGATAGGGTGGTAGACAGAGGTGAGGGAGGAGATGCAGGGTGGTACAGAACTGTGGAGAGTGTTGTGGGTGATATTGATAAGTTTATATTGTACTCTTTAGCAGATGCAACCAGTGCAATGACTGGAACAGGGTGGAAGCATCGGTGTAACAGCTGGACAGAAATATGAGCCCCGCTGACGCATTTAGGATGGATTGGAGAGGAGAGTTTAGTAAGAGAGAGAATATTTAGTAGAGTTGCGGTAGTCCAGCTGAGAATGAATCAGAGCAAGGGTTCAAGCATACAACCTATTATATCGGAAGAGTGTTATCCTTGGTTTTCACGGATAGCCCTCGTATCCATGTTATTATATAGGGCTGTGCACTTGACCCAGTCATCCGAGGGGAAAAAAAAAAAATTGGTGACATGTCATATTTTCATCCGAGTGTTGGATCAAAATTGGCAATGCAAGTCTATGGGTCCGTGGAAAACATCTTTCCTCACTCGGTAGACATCCGAGTGCAGTCCGATGTCCACGGACTGCAATAAATCGAGAAGAGTGAACAACATATTTTTTCCCACCTCTTAATGTGACTGGAAAGCCTAAATGGCAGTGGATCAGGCCTTCTCTTGGCCTTCGGCAGCTTATCGGTACCCCACAATCGCCTTAGCAGGAACTGCTCCATTTAAATGCCGATGTCAGAAATTGACGGCAGAATCTAAATGGTTAACAGCTGCATTTGAGGCTTAGCTCCGGCAATTGCTGTTTGAGACAGATGCCAGCAGTGTGACAGTCAGCGTTTACTGTGTGTGAACCAGGCACAGCTCCTGATCCCGCTTCACACACTCGGTCCCATTCTAAGGCAGAATTTTTAGGCGGGCATCTCACAGGGCAATATTTTGCCACCCATTGAGCTAAACTTCTGACCGTCACCTGAAGCGAGATGCTAATCTGCAGTATATGTATAGGACCAGCGACGGACAAATGATTGGTGCAACCTGTGCAGCTACACAGGAGCCCAAATGATAAGGGGGCCACTACCACCTCCAAAGCAGCTTCTGTCAGGCACATTGAGCCATATACCTTTTGTTTGTGTTTGTGTGACAGTAATGGGGCATTGCCTCGCACCACTATCAGAGGAGAGATGGTCGCACATGTGCAACTCACTCTCTTGTCTGCTATGACCTATGGAATCTGATTGGGCAACTGCTCCCCTTTTCCATGGCACTGGGTGTGACGAGTCACCCTAAGGGTGTGTGCACACATCATCATTTTCGGGTGGAAACTAAAATATATTGGCTCCTTCCAGGTCCTGACTGCAGGACCTGGGAGGAGCCCATGCATTCTAGCGTCTTTACTAGTGAGCCAGCTTGAATGTATGGGCTGTAGTCAGGACCTGGAAGGAGCCCATACAGTCTGGAAGATAGCAGAATCTATGGGGTCCTGTCAGGTTTATATTATTGGAGGCAGCAGAATGTATGGTCTCCTGTCTGGTATATATTATTGGAGGCAGCAGAATGTATGGGCTCCTGTCAGGTATATATTATTGGAGGCAGCAGAATCTATGGGGTCCTGTCAGGTTTATATTATTGGAGGCAGCAGAATCTATGGGCTCCTGTCAGGTATATATTATTGGAGGCAGCAGAATGTATGGGCTCCTGTCAGGTATATATTATTGGAGGCAGCAGAATGTATGGGCTCCTGTCAGGTTTATATTATTGGAGGCAGCAGAATGTATGGGCTCCTGTCGGGTGTATATTATTGGAGGCAGCAGAATGTATGGGCTCCTGTCGGGTATATATTATTGGAGGCAGCAGAATGTATGAGCTCCTGTCAGGTTTATATTATTGGAGGCAGCAGAATGTATGAGCTCCTGTTGGGTATATATCATTGGAGGCAGCAGAATGTATGGGCTCCTGTCGGGTATATATTATTGGAGGCAGCAGAAAGTATGGGCTCCTGTCAGGTTTATATTATTGGAGGCAGCAGAATGTATGGGCTCCTGTCAGGTATATATTATTGGAGGCAGCAGAATGTATGAGCTCCTGTCAGGTATATATTATTGGAGGCAGCAGAATCTATGGGCTCCTGTCGGGTTTATATTATTGGAGGCAGCAGAATGTATGGGCTCCTGTCGGGTATATATTATTGGAGGCAGCAGAAGGTATGGGCTCCTGTCGGGTATATATTATTGGAGGCAGCAGAATGTATGGGCTCCTGTCAGGTATATATTATTGGAGGCAGCAGAATGTATGGGCTCCTGTCAGGTATATATTATTGGAGGCAGCAGAATGTATGGGCTCCTGTCAGGTATATATTATTGGAGGCAGCAGAATGTATGGGCTCCTGTTGGGTATATATTATTGGAGGCAGCAGAATGTATGAGCTCCTGTCAGGTATATATTATTGTAGGCAGCAGAATGTATGGGCTCCTGTCAGGTATATATTATTGGAGGCAGCAGAATGTATGGGCTCCTGTCGGGTATATATTATTGGAGGCAGCAGACTGTATGGGCTCCTGTCAGGTATATATTATTGGAGGCAACAGAATGTATGGGCTCCTGTTGAGTATATATTATTGGAGGCAGTAGAATGTATGAGCTCCTGTCGGGTATATATTATTGGAGGCAGCAGAATGTATGAGCTCCTGTCGGGTATATATTATTGGAGGCAGCAGAATGTATGGGCTCCTGTCGGGTATATATTATTGGAGGCAGCAGAATGTATGGGCTCCTGTCGGGTATATATTATTGGAGGCAGCAGAATGTATGGGCTCCTGTCAGGTATATATTATTGGAGGCAGCAGAATGTATGAGCTCCTGTCAGGTATATATTATTGGAGGCAGCAGAATGTATGGGCTCCTGTCAGGTATATATTATTGGAGGCAGCAGAATGTATGGGCTCCTGTCGGGTATATATTATTGGAGGCAGCAGAATATATGGTCTCCTGTCGGGTATATATTATTGAAGGCAGCAGAATGTATGGGCTCCTTTCGGGTATATATTATTGGAGGCAGCAGAATGTATGGGCTCCTGTCGGGTATATATTATTGGAGGCAGCAGAATGTATAGGCTCCTGTCGGGTATATATTATTGGAGGCAGCAGAATGTATGGGCCCTTGTCAAGTATATATTATTGGAGGCAGCAGAATGTATGGGCTCCTTTCGGGTATATATTATTGGAGGCAGCAGAATGTAGGGGCTCCTACCAGGTCCTGACTACAGCCCTTATGTGGCGCCCTGCTACGCCTAGGTGCCACAGAACCCAGTATGGTGCATGGATGGACTTCTCTATAAGAGGCCCTCACTACATTCATAGACCTCCACCCTTCCACCTCACACCAGCAGAGGGAGCCCGTTAGGGACATATATATAGGGAAGGTGGAGCCTGGAGCTGAGTTAGTTCGGAGTTGTGAGAGAGTGTGCTGGCACTTAGACCAGTGAAGAGTAGAGTTGAGCCACCCCCGTAGTGTTCGGGTTCGGTTCGGTACGTCGAACACCCATACGTTCGCCGAACTGTTCGTCGAACTGTTCGTCGAACACCGTCGAACACCGTTAAAACCAATGGCAGGCAAACAAAAACACATAGAAACACTTACAAAACACCTTCAAATGTGTCCAAAAGCTGACAAACTGCTCAGAAGACACAACTAACACATGGAAAAGTGACAAGTACATATAGTCATGAGAAAAGGAAAGAGGAGGAGGAGTAAAAGGAGGGGGAGACACAGATATCGGCATGTCATGCCCTTCTAAAATCAAGAAAGGCTGGAGTAAAAATCTAAAATCAGCCTAACAACACCCAGACGTCGTGACAAGAAAATTAAAAAAAGAAATATCTTTAGGTAGAATGGCTGTTCCATTCAGAACACTTTCCTTAAAAGACGTAGTGGTATTCCCGTTGTGAGTTGTGCCAAAAACGGAACCCAATACATTCGGACTAATCCAAAATTTGTCATATCCAAGGGGCAGGTCAGTAAACGACAACATCGACGCGGAACCAAGTACAGTAGTATATACTGTACATCCTTTGACAAGGCAATCAGGCGGATCAAGAAGTTGGGAAGGGTCACCCTAATGGCCAAAACAGACATTGATGCGGCGTTCTGGTTACTTACTACCTGTGCCTCCGAATAGTGTCCACCTATTGGGCTGCTTCTGGGAAGGAGCATACTATATAGATCGCTGTTTTGCCCATGGGGTGGTCCAGATCCTGCTCACTATTTGAGGCGTTTAGTTGCTTCCTCGAATGGGTTGTAATGGACGTTTCTAAGGGGGCACATATTATCCATTACCTCGACAACTTCTTATGCCTGGGCCCAAAAGATTCGCCACAGTGAGAATACACGCGGTAGTCCGCCTGTGAGAAGGAGAGAGCTGGAGGGAGAGCGGACACCACAGAGCCGAGGGGTTAGATGGAGAACGGAAGAAGGAAAGAGGGCGAGAGAGGTAAAGGAGTACAGTGGAAGGCCGACCTGAGCTCCCCCACGTTCCTGCTGGGCGGGGAACAGCCCTGGGAAGAAAAGCCGCTTGCGCATCCCTTTGAGGTTACGGGCGCGAGCGGGCAGAGGGTCTATGCTGGAGTGCGAAGCCGACACGGCCAGTCCGTTCCTGCCCGTGCGACCGCCGTGTCGCCGGGTTTGTGCCAGAGCCGCGGTGGACCCTGACGGCCAGCCCCCCTCTCCCAATACTGGTGCCTGTCCGCTGGTGGGTCGAGCCCCCCCGCGGTGGGGGGGGGGAGTAACATCTGCAGAAGAAAGACCATCTTCCAGCCAAACTAAGATGTCTACTTCTTTTCATCGTGGACAATGTGATACGATCCCTTTCTTACGGACACGCCCATCGCTACAAATTCCAGATGAGGCACAAAAACAGCAAGTGCTTCAACGGATATCAAGTGCTCCTTCAAGTGGGCTCTCCTTCACCTCAACTTCAACATCACAAATACTCGAGTCCTCAGAGGTGTCACCCCAATCACACTTGCTTCCTCACAGCTCCCAAGTCTCCAGCTGCCGGTCTGAGTATGGGGTAACACAGATGGTTGAGTCTGCAGAGCTGTTTACTCATACTATGCCTGGGAAATGGAGGTCTGCTCCAGAGCTTCTGTTAATCCAGACGAGGAAATGATCTGCACTGATGCCCAGAATCTTTATGAGTCGGATCCAGGACCAGATGAAGAAGGTTCTGAGCATAATGTAGACCCTCGTTCCCAAACTGTAACTCTTGATGGTGGAGACAGTGATGAAGACGATGATGAGACTCAAATACCTGATTGGAGCGACAACTTGATTTTTCGGTCAGGGCAGGAAGAGGTTGGCTCTGAGGACGACGGGTGTGAGAACACACAGGGTGATTATGACGAGGTTGGAGATCCCACTTACTGTCAACCCACAGTCAGCCAGTCGATGAGGTCAGCACAGGAGGTGGAGGAGGATGCTATTGACGACGAAGTTAGGTTGCACCTTCCTGGACAGAGACGGAGTACTGGAAGCACGTCAACAACTGCATCCTCCACCACAACTCTGCCTCTGACCACAAGTCGTGCTGGCTCTTCAGGTCGCATGGGCTGTAAGCCTTGCATAGCCTGGGCTTTTTTTCAGATCGATAAGGATGACCCAACTCGTGTTATCTGTAATATTTGTCACCAAAAGCTAAGTAGAGGCCAAAAAATCAATAGTTTGAGTACTTCATGCATGTACCGTCACATGGATATGAAGCATAAGTTGCAGTGGGAAGCTCACTGTGCTACAATGCGGCCTAGTGGGCCGGGCCAACCACCGTCTGCCCCATCTTGTGCATCCGTGGCCTCTTCATCCTCTGTGACTGGGGGGACAGCAGTCACACATGTTTTTGGACGCAGACCTGCCACTTCTTTACCCGCAACAGACAGTGTGATTGGCAGGTCATCATTTCATTTGGAAGTGGAAACACCAGCTGGTGTTGAGCACTCTCCCACATCGAGAGCACCACCTTTGGATCAAGGCAACCTAACTTTTCCGCCTGCATCTTCCTCACAGACAGTCAGTTTGCCGGGGACACCCTACTCAACCCCGTCTAAGCACAACAGCCATCCCTCGGTCCCTCAAACGTGGACAAGTAAAAGACCATTTCCTCCTAGCCATGACAAAGCTAAGAGCTGTTGGCTACAGAAATGCTGCCTTTCCACCTGGTGGACACAGAGGATTTTCGAGACCTCATGTCCGTCGCAGTGCCCCCGTACCAGATGCCCAGTCGGCACTACTTCTCAAAGAAAGGTGTGCCTGCGCTACACCAGCATGTCGCACACAACATCACCGCTTCTTTGAGAAACTCTGTGTGTGACAGGGTGCATTTCACCACAGACACTTGGACGAGTAGGCATGGACAGGGGCGTTACATGTCGCTGACTGGGCACTGGGTAACTATGGTGACAGCAGGACAAGGGGCTGCTGTCCAAGTCTTGCTGTCCCCACTAGTTGTGCATCAATCCTCTTTATCTAGAAGTTCCTCCACTGCTTCTGCCTCCTCTCGGTCCTCCACCTGCACCCAAAGCCTGTCTGGTAATGCCACCCGCTTTCTAACTGTGCAGAAGGGATCCTGCTGTTAAACATTACTTCTTTCTGTATTATTTTTTCTACTGAGGACTTCTCAAAGTATCAATATCACAATATTCTTATAAAAAATGTATCTACTTATTCTTGGATTGTCCATTAAAAATAATCAGATTGCAGCAGGTACATACAATAATTAGTTATAAAGTAATTGTCCATTTGTCCATAATTAGCTTAATTGTTAAGATTCACCCATCTTTCCTTGGATCCTGGCTGGTAAATCACGTCTTTGTCCAGCACGTGTCCAGGCCTACATGTCAGCTGCTTCTCAGCATGAACCTTCTTCTGTGTCTTGCGGGGTGGGAAGAACAAGAGAGCCCCCCCCTTTCTGTAGCATGGGCTTTTATAGCCAGTCGTATGGCCCACCTGCTCTACATATGGTAGTGAACTAAAAATACACACACAAATAGCGCATGTCAACTAGACACGATGGCTGATGCATAGAACTCAGATATAAGAAAAATGATTATCCATAATGAACTATTTAACATTCCCCCCTTTTTTTTGAGGATATAAGGACTTTAACTGAAAATCCTCAAAAGAAGATACATTCATCAATCATTTTTTCTTTCCTTCTTCCTTGGCAATATCATTAAATTTCCATAATAATAATAATAATAATAATAGTATCAATATCTGATTATTGTTATATAATGATGTGAATTCATGTTATGGTAAGCCGTGACTAATATTCATTTAATATGTATAATTATACTTCCCTATATCTAAATTGAAGCAATCGCGGGTTCAATCATCATCGTCTGATGTCATCGGGTCGTCGTCTCGTCTTCTTCTTGGTTCTTTTATAACACAGTCTTTAGATGAAAACTCCTTTGAAATAAGTGATAGCGTGTAGATATTGTACAGTCCATAATTGTATTCATCATTGTGCAGTCCATAAACTGTACTCTTTATTAGAAAGATCATGTGTGTCAATTGATAAGAAAACAAAGTCCATGGATGAAATGTAGCTTTAATATCTGTGCGATGTCACCTGGACTTACGTTGGGTAGTTCTGGAATCTTCCGTGTCGTCCACACTGGTCTCATGTCACTTTTGGAACAGATGTGACGTCTTTGGTCAGTAAAGCAAGGGTTAACTTGACACTTCCCTGCTTTATATAGCACCATAACCAGTACTCAGTCCTTTATGTACAGGACACATATGCCAGGTATTACCTGTTCACCAGCTTTCATTGAAGCGTTGCAGGTGATGAGAAACCACTGGAACGTGATGAAACTTGAACACAACACAGTACATATAGGATCATCGTCCTCTGCCGTCCTGGTGATCAGTGGTGTGAATTGTATTGTATGTAATGGACACAGTCTATTATCACTCAGCATTCACACCTGTTACCTTCTGAGACTTCCGGATATCGGTTGCTTCTTCTTGTAACTTTTGAGAGTCTCTTTCATTTATAAAAATTAAAAGTCTTTATTAAGATAAAATTCATAATTGCGATGTCTTAATTGAAGTCTTCATTCCCTAATCTGATACCAAATCTGGCAATTTTTTCTAACCTATAATATCACAGTGTACCATAGCAATCAATAATATCCATCTAATTATTATCAAAATATTAAATAAATTATGTTTGGAATAATAAACAATAATAGATAATGATTCATTATTAATCAAGTTCTTCATGTGATAAAATATTTTTATGTCATAGGTGTAATTACCTTTTCCAACCCATAGGTGTCAGTGTGTTTTGAAACAACAAGTGTTTATATCTTTATTAAACCAATAATACCAAACAATGTATACTCCTGAACTTAAATGAATAAATATATGAATGAATGCATGAATTGTTGTGTTTACTCAGAAAATGTAAACATTTTTCCTTCTATTAATTTATATCATTATATTTAATGAAGCAATATTCTTTGTACTAGACATTACTTTATTAAATATTAATGTGTTTTCTCAATTGAGATATTGAACCGAAATAAAATCAAAAATTGAGAATTAAAAATGAAAAATGGAAAAATAAGAAAATAAGTAAGAATAAAATTTTAAAAATGAAAAATAAAATTAAGAGTAAAAATAAGAATAAAAACAAAAATAAGGCCTTTAAATTTTAATGACAAATGCAGAACAATCATTCTTCATAAAAAATACCTTTATATCTCCATTATTTGGATGATTTCATATTTGTCATAACCTTGTATCACCAAAAAATATTAAATTATGCAACTTTGCATGTAATACCCTTCTTAATTATACCATAGTACCTTATTAATATTTTACCTTTATTAAAATGTGTGAAAAATAAGTATTGATCAAAAGTGATTATGTAATCAGGATCAAAAACACATTTTCCCCTTTAATACCAAAAATCATTATTTTATAAAATAATTTATATATATACAGTACAGACCAAAAGTTTGGACACACCTTCTCATTTAAATATTTTTCTGTATTTTCATGACTTTGAAAATTGTACATTCACACTGAAGGCATCAGAACTATGAATTAACACATGTGGAATTATATACTTAACACAAAAAGTGTGAAACAGCTGAAAATATGTCTTATATTCTAGGTTCTTCAAAGTAGCCACCTTTTGCTTTGATGACTGCTTTGCACACTCTTGGCATTCTCTTAATGAGCTTCAAAAGGTAGTCACCGGAAATGGTTTTCACTTCACAGGTGTGCCCTGTCAGGTTTAATACGTGGGATTTCTTGCCTTATAAATGGGGTTGGGACCATCAGTTGTGTTCTACAGAAGTCAGGTGGATACGCAGCTGATAATCCTACTGAATAGACTGTTAGAATTTGTATTATGGCAAGAAAAAAGCAGCTAAGTAAAGAAAAACGAGTGGCCATCATTACTTTAAGAAATGAAGGTCAGTCAGTCCGAAAAATTGGGCAAACTTTGAATGTGTCCCCAAGTGCAGTTGCAAAAACCATCAAGCGCTACAAAGAAACTGCCTCACATGAGGACCGCCACAGGAAAGGAAGACCAAGAGTCACCTCTGCTTCTGAGGATAAGTTTATCCGAGTCACCAGCCTCAGAAATCGCAGGTTAATAGCAGCTCAGATTAGAGACCAGGTCAATGCCACACAGAGTTCTACCAGCAGACACATCTCTACAACAACTGTTAAGAGGAGACTTTGTGCAGCAGGCCTTCAAGTTAAAATAGCTGCTAGTAAACCACTGCTAAGGACAGGCAATAAGCAGAAGAGACTTGTTTGGGCTAAAGAACACAAGGAATGGACATTAGACCAGTGGAAATCTGTGCTTTGGTCTGATGAGTCCAAATTTGAGATCTTTGGTTCCAACAACAGTGTCTTTGTGCGACGCAGAAAAGGTGAACGGATGGACTCTACATGCCTGGTTCCCACCGTGAAGCATGGAGGAGGAGGTGTGATGGTGTGGGGGTGCCTTGCTGGTGACACTGTTGGGGATTTATTCAAAATTGAAGGAATACTGAACCAGCGTGGCTACCACAGCATCTTGCAGCGGCATGCTATTCCATCCGGATTGCGTTTAGTTGGACCATCATTTATTTTTCAACAGGACAATGACCCCAAACACACCTCCAGGCTGTGTAAGGGCTATTTGACCAAGATGGAGAGTGATGGGGTGCTACGCCAGATTACCTGGCCTCCACAGTCACCAGACCTGAACCCAATTGAGATGGTTTGGGGTGAGCTGGACCGCAGAGTGAAGGCAAAAGGGCCAACAAGTGCTAAGCATCTCTGGGAACTCCTTCAAGATTGTTGGAAGGCCATTTCCGATGACTACCTCTTGAAGCTCATCAAGAGAATGCCAAGAGTGTGCAAAGCAGTCATCAAAGCAAAAGGTGGCTACTTTGAAGAACCTAGAATATAAGACATATTTTCAGTTGTTTCACACTTTTTTGTTAAGTATATAATTCCACATGTGTTAATTCATAGTTTTGATGCCTTCAGTGTGAATGTACAATTTTCATAGTCATGAAAATACAGAAAAATCTTTAAATGAGAAGGTGTGTCCAAACTTTTGGTCTGTACTGTATATCAGAACCAAATTAAAAATAATTATTCTTCTATAAACATTTTGCATAAATTTCATGTCGATGAGTAGCATAGATTTGTCTAAAGAGAGGTGTGTACCTATTTAGGTAACCATTAAAAATAATATCAGTTATTCAAGAATATTATCATGTGGAAAATTATTCTAAATATAAATTTGCTTTGTAAACCATTTTGATGTGTGGTTGCCCTTATGCACTATTAGTTAAATCAAGAAATAATAATTATTAAATAAATATAGAAATATATATACATGTAGATAATACCTAATTATGTATTATAATTTTCTCAGAATTAAATATATTTGTGTACCTTCACATAAAGAAACATTTTTTTTTTAAACATACAAACATACGAGGCCTCTGTCACACCAATCACACTTAGCAGCTGCTGATTTACTCATCTGTCATGTTCACTCTGACATTCACAGATCTGTTCAACTCAAACATTCCACATATGAGGTTTTTTTTATATATATATATTTAATCCAAAATTGTTGTATCCCAATTTATTAATGCCAATTGTAAACTATGAAATTTAATATCTTAATATTTCTTTGAATATTCCCCAAGTACATATTATATAATATGAGAGTAAGTCACTGAAATTTCAGACACTTGAAAAAACTCTTGACTTGACTCAGATTTTTTTCACTGGCTGCCAGGTTTTAAGTTACATCAGCTGGAAATAGAATGAATGGGATCCTATACTATTAGCTCAAAGTTCAAAGGCTGCAGCTGTCACACGTCATGCTGTAAAGCTACTTTAATTAGCACGAACACTTCATGCACAGAAAATATTAATAAAATGTTATACTCATAAAATCATGCAATTTTCAACTTCCTGTGTGAATAAAGAAATAAATCCATTTTAGAGTTGTTTGATCAAATCCTGCTTTGAAATGAAACCTCTAAGGAAATATAAGAAAATAAGATTAAATATCAAATTCATACAGAAACAGAATTATTTAAATATCTTATACATATATTGGTTGGTTCTAATGTAATTCAAAATATTGCTACTTAAATTTATATATAAAGTTCTAATTTATTAATTAATATATATATATATATATATTTTTATAAATATATATATAAATACAATTATACACAATCTCTACTTAGACAAGTATATATATATATATATATATATATATACATGAACTATTAGAAACTATGTAACTACAATTTTACTGTATAAGATTATAAACAATGATACATTGTATTACATTTTGATACATTATAATTACAGTTTTTTCTTAGCCACTCCCTAAACCAAATCTTCTGTCTCTCTCAAATATCTCCATAAACGCCCTATTTAGGAAAGACATTTTTCTATCCTTCAAAACCTCAGAGAACTGCCTGTTCTTCTGTCCACATTCCATGACATCACTGTGAGCTGGTCGTCTCACCTGACTCTGTCCGTCTATTTCGGCCATTTTCTTTTCTAGGGAGAAGTCACAGCTTTGCATTTTTAACTCTTTCTGTGGAGATATGGAGTTTTGAATCACCTGATATGGCTTATAACATATATGAAATCTTCTGCGTATTTGATAGAGTTCACTATGGGGATGACTCAGTCTAGGAGAGTTTGATATTGGCTTTTGGTAAGATTTTACCTTTCCTGGTTTTATAAATTTAACTTGATTTATTTTCTTTTCACGATTCTCATGTTTTCTAACAAAATCCAGCAACTGAGCACATTCAAATAATGAAGTTTTTTGTGATGCCATAACTTGGGAAACTGGATTTAGGAATTTGAATTTTTGTACGAAAGTTGTTATCATTTGTTGTACTTTTCCATTTTTGATGAGAGCTTTGTACAACCGTTCAAATATGGACATGAATGTATATGTACATTCCTTCCTACCAATCCTTAGTTTCTGCAGATCTTCTATGTTGGGAAAATCCTTTGTGACACAATAAATCAAATATTTTAACCTGTCCGAATCATTTTCCCATCCATTAGGAGAGTAACATCTGGACAATGTCACAGGAATCCATATTTTAAATAATTGATTCCTCTCCTCATTGGATAAATCAAACTTATCAGAGAAGCTCTCAAATGTCTCTGAATTTCTACAGGCATGGATTTTGACATCATATTTTGGCATGATTTTGTATAATTTCAGCAAATTTTTCCTCATTTTAATTTGTAGTTGAGCTTGGGTAATTCCTGAATTCTCTGATATTTTTAGTGGCTCTTGTACGTCCGTTCCTCCTACGTCACTCACGTCTTCTCCCACATCATCTAGTATGTCAGTTTCTCGTATGTCAGTCATGTCTCCACAAAACGTCTAAGTCATTTCCTACATTAACTTTGAAATTAATATTACTTTGTTTAGGAAAAGAAGAAATTATATTCATATTTTGCTTACCTTAAGATTCCTTAGCTTCTCTTTATCAGCACGTCCTGTCTTCAGTTCGTCTGATTCGTTTCCTGTGTGATTCTGTTACTTGTTAGTACCTCTGCTTCCTGTTAGTCCTCGATCTGTAGGTTCCTTTTTGCTTCTCGTGACAAATTAGTGAATTTACTGACACGTGAACAACAGCTGTTCAACTCATCAGGACTCCCCCCCTTTGTTCAAAATAGGAAATTCACTTTTAAAAAAACGAAAAAACAGGACTGGCTGGCTCGCCATTGTAAAATAATACTACTTTCTGTACTATTTATCTTCTACTGAGGACTTCGCAAAGTATCAATATCAAGATTTTCTTATAAAAAAATGTATCTATTTATTCTTGGATTGTCCATTAAAAAGAATCAGATTGCAGCAGGTACATACAATAATTAGTTATAAAGTAATTGTCCATTTGTCCATAATTAGCTTAATTGTTGAAATTCACCCATCTTTCCTTGGATCTGGCTGGTAAATCATGTCTTTGTCCAGCACGTGTCCAGGCCTATGTCAGCTGCTTCTCAGCATGAAGATTCTTCTGTGTCTTGTGGGGTGGGCAGAGCAAGAGAGACCCCCCTTTCTGTACTATGGGCTTTTATAGCCAGTCGTATGGCACACCTGTTCTACATATGGTAGTGAACTAAAAATACACACACAAATAGCGCATGTGAACTAGACACGATGGCTGATGCAATCCTTGTGCAGTGTATAAAACTCAAAATTTGAGAATAAAATGAATATCCACTATTAATTATTTAACAGTCAACAATCTATCGCATCATCAAGAACTTCAAGGAGAGAGCTTCCATTGTTGTCAAAAAGGCTCCAGGGCACCCAAGAAAGACCAGCAAGCGCCAGGACCGTATCTTAAAACTGTTTCAGCTGCGGGATCGGACTACCAGCAGTGCCAAGCTTGCTCAGGAATGGCAGCAGGCTGGTGTGAGTGCTTCTGCACGCACTGTGAGGCGGAGACTCTTTGAGCAAGGGCTGGTTTCAAGGAGGGCAGCAAAGAAGCCACTTCTCTCCAGAAAAAACATCAGGGACCGACTGATATTCTGCAAAAGGTACACGGAGTGGACTGCTGAGGACTGGGGCAAAGTTATTTTCTCTGATGAATCCCCTTTTCGATTGTTTGGGACATCTGGAAAACAGCTTATTCGGAGAAGAAGAGGTGAGCGCTACCACCAGTCTTGTCTCATGCCAACTGTAAAGCATCCTGAAACCATTCATGTGTGGGGTTGCTTCTCAGCCAAAGGAATCGGCTCACTCACAGTCTTGCCTAAAAACACAGCCATGAATAAAGAATGGTACCAGAATGTCCTCCAAGAGCAACTTCTCCCAAGAGCAGTTTGGCGCCCAACAATGCCTTTTCCAGCATGATGGATCACCTTGCCATAAAGCAAAGGTGATAACTAAATGGCTCATGGAACAAAACATAGAGATTTTCGGTCCATGGCCTGGAAACTCCCCAGATCTTAATCCCATTGAGAACTTGTGGTCAATCATCAAGAGACGGGTGGACAAACAAAAACCAACAAATTCTGGCAAAATGCAAGCATTGATTATGCAAGAATGGACTGCTATTACTCAGGATTTGGTCCAAAAGTTGATTGAGAGCATGCCAGGGAGAATTACAGAGGTCTTGAAGAAGAAGGGGCAACACTGCAAAGATTGACTTGCTGCATTAACTCATTCTAACTGTCAGTATAACCTATTGGTACTCATAATATGATTGCAATTATATTTCTGTATGTGATATAAACATCAGACAAACACTAATAAAAACCAGAGGCCAGCAGATCATGTGAAAATATAATTTTTGTGTCATTCTCAAAACGTTTGGCCATGACTGTATACTACATGGAGCCATTATAATGTATGAAGCAATATATGGGGCCCATTATACTGTATGGAGCACTATATGGGGCCATTATACTGTATTGAGCAATTTATGGTGCCCAGTATATACAGTATGGAGCAAAATATGTGGCCCATTATATACTATATATGGCCATTATATACTGTCTGGAGCAATATATGGGGCCTATCATATACTATATGGAGCCATTATACTGTATGGAGCAATATATGGGGCCCATTATATGCTATATGGGGCCATTATACTGTATGGAGCAATATATGGGGCCCAGTATATACTGTATTGAGCAATATATTGGGCCTATTATATACAGTATATAGCCATTATACTGTATGGAGCAATATATGGGGCCCATTATTTACTCTATGGAGCAATAGATGGGGCCTATTATATACTATATGGGGCCATTATACTGTATGGAACAATTTATGGGGCCCAGTATATACTATATGGAGCAATATATGGGGCCCATTATACTGCATGAAGAACTATATGGGGCCTATTTTATACTATATGCAGTCATTATAATGTATGGAGCACTATATGGGGCCATTATACTGTATGGAGCAATATATGTGGCCTATTATATGCTATATGGGGCCATTATACTGTGGATCAATATATGGGGCCCAGTATATACTGTATGGAGCAATATATGGGGCCCAGTACATACTGTATGGAGCAATATATGGGGCCTATTATATACTGTATGAGGCAATTATACTGTATGGAAAAATTTATGGGGCCCAGTATATACTGTATGGAGCAATATATGGGGCCAGTATATACTGTATGGAGCAATATATGGGGCCTATTATATACTATATGTGGTCATTATACTGTATGGAGCACTATATGGGGCCATTATACTGTATGGAACAATATATGGAGTCCATTATATACTGTATGAGGCAATTATACTGTATGGAAAAATTTATGGGGCCCAGTATATACTGTATGGAGCAATATATGGGGCCCAGTATATACTGTATGGAGCAATATATGGGGCCTATTATATACTATATGTGGTCATTATACTGTATGGAGCACTGTATGGAGCCATTATACTGTATGGAACAATATATGGAGTCCATTATATACTGTATGAGGCAATTATACTGTATGGAAAAATTTATGGGGCCCAGAATATACTGTATGGAGCAATATATGGGGCCCAGTATATACTGTATGGAGCAATATATGGGGCCTATTATATACTATATGTGGTCATTATACTGTATGGAGCACTATATGGGGCCATTATACTGTTTGGAGCAATATATGGGGCCCATTATATATTATATGGGGCCATTATACTGCATTTAGCAATTTATGGAGCCCATTATATACTATATGGGGCCATTATACTGTGCAGCACTATATAGAGCCCAATATATACTGTATGGAGCAATATATGGGGCCCATTATATACTATATGTGGCCATTATACTGTATGGAGCAACATATGGGGCCTATTATACTATATCTGGACATTATACTGTATGGAGCAATATATGGGGCCCAGTATATACTGTATGGAGCAATATATGGGGCCCATTATATACTGTATGGAGCAATATATGGGGCCTATTATATACTATATGGGGACATTTTACTATATGGAGCAACATATTGGGCCTATTATATACTATATGAAGTCATTATACTGTATGGAGCAATATATGGGGCCCAGTATGTACTGTATGGAGCAATATATGGGGCCCAGTATATACAGGATGGAGCAAAAATGTGGCCCTTTATACACTGTGTGCAGAATTATTAGGCAAGTTGTATTTTAGAGGATTATTTTTATTATTGATCAACAACTATGTTCTCAATCAACCCAAAAGACTCATAAATATCCAAGCTTAATATTTTTGGAAGTTGGAGTGGTTTTCTTTTTTAGATTTGGCTATCTTAGAAGGATATCTGTGTGTGCAGGTAACTATTACTGTGCAGAATTATTAGGCAACTTAATAAAAACCAAATATAATCCCATCTCACTTGTTTATTTTCACCAGGTAAACCAATATCAGTGCACAAAATTTAGAAATAAACATTTATGACATGCAAAAACAAAAGCCAAATAAATTAGTGATGAATATAGCCACCTTTCTTTATGATGACACTCAACAGCCTTCCATCCATAGATTCTGTCAGTTGCTTGATCTGTTTTCGATCAACATTGCGTGCAGCAGCCACCACAGCCTCCCAGACACTGTTCCGAGAGGTGTACTGTTTTCCCTCCCTGTAGATCTCACATTTTATGATGGACCACATGTTCTCTATGGGGTTCAGATCAGGTGAACCTTGGGCCATGTCATTATTTTTTCTTCTTTTAGACCTTTACTGGCCAGCCATGCTGTGGAGTTGTTGGATGCATGTGATGGAGCATTGTCCTGCATGAAAATCATATTTTTCTTGAATGATACCGACTTCTTCCTGTACCACTGCTTGAAGAAGTTGTCTTCCAGAAACTGGCAGTAGGTCTGGGAGATGAGCTTCACTCCATCCTCAACCCGAAAAGGTCCCACAAGTTCATCTTTGATGATACCAGCCCATACCAGTACTCCACCTCCACCTTTCTGGCATCTGCGTCGGAGTGGAGCTCTCTGCCCTTTACTGATCCAGCCTGTGGCCCATCCATCTGGCCCATCAAGAGTCACTCTCATTTCCTCAGTCCATAAAACCTTTGAAAAATCAGTCTTAAGATATTTCTTGGCCCATTCTTGACGTTTAATCTTATGTTTCTTGTTCAAAGGTGGTCGTTTTTCAGCCTTCCTTACCTTGGCCATGTCCCTGAGTATCGCACACCTTGTGCTTTTTGATACTCCAGTAACGTTGCAGCTCTGAAATATGGCAAAACTGGTGGCGAATGGCATCTTGGCAGCTTCACGCTTGATTTTCCTCAATTCATGGGCAGATATTTTGCGCCTTTTTTGACCAGCTCGCTTCTTGTGACCCTGTTCGCAATTTGCCATGAAACACTTGATTGTTCGGTGATCAAGCTTCAAAAGTTTGGAAATTTCAAGACTGCTGCATCCCTCTGCAAGACATCTCACAATTTTGGACTTTTCAGAGCCCGTCAAATCTCTCTTCTGACCCATTTTGCCAAAGGAAGGGAAGTTGCCTAATAATTAAGCACACCTTATATAGGGTGTTGTCAACACCCCTCCTCATTACAGAGATGCACATCACCAGATTTACTTAATTGGTAGTTGGTTCTCAAGCCTATGCAGCTTGGAGTAGGACAACATGTATAAAAAGTATCAAAGTGATCAAAACACGCATTTGCCTAACAATTCTGCACGCGGTGTATATTATAAGGGGCCATTATACTGTGAAGCAATATATGGGGCTCAGTATATACTGTATGGAACAATATATGGGGCCCATTATATACTGTATGGAGCAATATATGAGGCCTATTATATACTATATTGGGCCATTATACTGTATGGCGAAATATCTGTGGGCCATTATATACTATATGGGGCCATTAGACTGTATGAAGCAATATATGAAGCTTATTATATACTATATGGGGCCATTATGCTGTGGATCAATATATGGGGCCCAGTATATACTGTATGGAGCAATATATGGGGCCCAATATATAATATATGCAGCCATTATACTGTATGGATCATTTTATGGGGCCCAGTATATACTGTATGGAGCAATATATGGGGCCCAATATACTGTATGGAGCAATATATGGGGACTATGATATACTATATGTCATCATTATACTGTATGGAGCACTGTATGGGGCCAATATATTGTTTGGAGCAATATATGGGGCCCATTATATATTATATATGGGGCCATTATACTGTATGGAGCAATATATGGGGCCAAGCATATACTGTATGGAGAAATATATGGGGCACATCATATACTATATGTGACCACTATACTGTATGGAACAATATATGGGCCCATTATATACTGTATGGAGCAATATATGTGGCTAATTATATACTATATGGGGCCATTATACTGTATGAAGCAATATATGGGGCCCATTATGTACTGTATGGAGCCATTATACTGTATGGGGCAATATATGGGGCCCATTATATACTATATGGAAAATTATACTGTATGGAACAATTTATGGGGCCCAGTATATACAGTATAGAGCAATACATGGAGCCCATTGTATACTATATGGGGCAATTATACTGTATGGAACAATTTATGGGGCCCAATATAATATACTATATGAAGCAATACATGGGGCCCATGTTATACTATATGGGGCCATTATACTGTATGGAGCAACACATGGGACCAATTATATACTATATGGGGCCATTATACTGTATGGAGCAATATATGGGGCCCAGTATATACTGTATGGAGCAATATATGGGGCCCATTATATACTGTATGGAGCAATAAAGGAGCCTATTATATACTATTTGGGGCCATAATACTGTATGGAGCAATATATGGGGCCCATTATATACCGTATGGAGCAATATACGGGGCCCATTATATACTGTATGTAGCAGTATATGGTGCCATTATACTGTATGGAGCAATATATGTGGCCATTATACTGTATGGAACAATATATTGAGTTCATTATATACTATAAGGGGCCATTATACTGTATGAAGCAATATATGAGGTCCATTATACTGTATGGAGCAATATATGGGGCCCATTATATACTATATAAGGCCATTATACTGTATTGAGCAATTTATGGTGCTCAGTATATACTGAATGAACCAATATATAAGGCCCAGTAAATACTGAATTGAGCAATATATGGGGCCCAGTATATACTGTATGGAGCAATATATGGGGCCTATTATATACTATATGGGGCCATTATACTGTATGGAGCAATATATAGGGCCTATTATATACTATATGAAGCCATTATACTGTATGGAGCAATATATGGGACCCAGTATGTACTGTATTAAGCAATACATGGGGCCCAGTATATACAGTATGGAGCACAAAAATGTGGCCCTTTATATACTATAAGGGGCCATTATACTGTGGAGCAATATATGGGGCTCAGTACATACTGTATGGAGCAATATATTGGGCCCATGATATAATATATGGGGCCATTATACTGTATGGAGCAAGGTATGGGGCCCAGTATATACTGTATGGAGCAATATATGGGGTCCATTATATACTATATGTGGCCGTTATACTGTGTGGTCCAATATATGGGACCAATTATATACTGTATGGAGCAATATATGGGGCCCATTATATACTGTATGGGGCCATTGTACTGTATGGGGCAATAAATGTGGGCAATTATATACTATATGGGGCCATTATACTGTATGAAGCAATATATGAGGCCAATTATATACTATATGGGGCCATTATACTGTGGATCAATATATGGGGTCAAGTATATACTGTATGTTGCAATATATGGGCCCATTATATAATATATGGGGCCATTATACTGTAAAGAGCAATATATGGGGCCCAGTATATACTGTATGGAGCCATTATACTCTATGGAGCAATATATGGGGCCCATTATATACTATACTGGGCAATTATACTGTAAGGAACAATTTATGGGACCCAGTATATACTCTATGGAGCAATATATGGGGCCCATTATTATATACTATATGTGGCCATTACATTGTATGGAGCAATATATGGGGCCAATTATATACTATATGTGGTCATTATACTGTATGGAGCAACATATGGGGCCCAGTATATACTGTATTGAGTAATATATGGGGCCCAGTATATACAGTATGGAGCAAAAAATGTGGCCATTTATATATTATATGGGGCCATTATACTGTGCAGCAATATATGGGGCCCAGTATATACTCTATGGAGCAATATATGGGGTCCATTATTATATACTATATGTGGCCATTACATTGTATGGAGCAATATATGGGGCCAATTATATACTATATGTGGCCATTATACTGTATGGATCAGTATATAGGGCCCCTCATATGCTGTATGGAGCAATATATTGGGCCCATTATATAATGTATGGGGCCATTATACTGTATGGAGCAATGTATGGGGCCCAGTATATACTGTATGGACCAATATATGGGGTCCATTATATACTATATGGAGATATTATACTGTATAGAACAATTGATTGGGCCCAGTATATACTGTATAGATCAATACATGGAGCCCATTATATACTATATGGGGCAATTATACTGTATGGAACAATTTATGGGGCCCAGTATATACTGTATGGAGCAATATATGGGGCCCATTATATACTATATGGGGCCATTATACTGTATGGAGCAATACATGGGGCCAATTAAATACTATATGGGGCCAATATACTGTATGGAGCAATATATGGGGCCCATTATATACTATATGGGACCATTATACTGTAGGGAGCAATGCATGGGGCCCAGTATATACTGTATGGACCAATATATGGGGTCCATTATATACTATATGCAGCCGTTATACTGTATGGTCCAATATATGGTGCCCAGTATATACTGTATGGAGCAATAGATGGGGCCTATTATATACTATATGGGGCCATTATACTTTATGGAGCAATATATGTGGCTAATTATATACTATATGGGACCATTATACTGTATGAAGCAATATATGGGCCTAGTATATACTCTATGGAGCAATATATTGGGCCCATTATATAATATATGGGGCCATTATACTGTATGGAGCAATATATGGGGCCCATTATATACTATATAGGGCCATTATACTGTGGATCAATATATGTGGCCCATTATATACTGTATGGAGTAATATGTGGGGCCTATTATATACTATATGTGGCCATTATACTGTATGAATCAATATATGGGGCCCATTATATTCTATATAGGGCCATTATACTGTGGATCATTATATGGGGCCCATTATATACTGTGTGGAGCAATATATGGGGCCAATTATATAATATATGGGGCCATTATACTGTATGAAGCAATATATGAGGCCCATTATATACTATATGGGGTCATTATACTGTATGGAGCAATATATGGGGCCCATTATATACTATACTGGGCAATTATACTGTATGGAACAATTTATGGGGCCCAGTATGTACTGTATGGAGCAATATATGGGGCCCATTATACTATATGGAGTAATATACGGGGCCCAGTATATACTCTATGGAGTAATACAGTACAGACCAAAAGTTTGGACACACCTTCTCGTTTAAAGATTTTTCTGTATTTTATTGACTATGAAAATTGTACATTCACACTGAAGGCATCAAAACTATGAATTAACACATGTATCAAGAGAATGCCAAGAGTGTGCAAAGCAGTTATCAAAGCAAAAGGTGGTTACTTTGAAGAACCTAGAATATAAGACATATTTTCAGTTGTTTCACACTTTTTTGTTAAGTATATAATTCCACATGTGTTAATTCATAGTTTTGATGCCTTCAGTGTGAATGTACAATTTTCATAGTTATGAAAATACAGAAAAATCTTTAAATGAGAAGGTGTGTCCAAACTTTTGGTCTGTACTGTATATAGTGCACATAATATACTATATGTGACCATTATACTGTATGGATCAATTTATGGGGCCCAGTATATACTGTATGGAGCAATATATGGGGCGCAGTATATACAGTATGGGGCAAAAAATGTGGCCCTTTATATATTATATGAGGCCATTATACTGTGCAGCAATATATAGGGCCCAGTATATACTGTATGGAACAATATATGGGGCCAATTATATACTATATGTGGCCATTACACTGGAGCAATATATGGTGCCTATTATATACTAGGTATAGAGAATTCTGTATGGAAGTCAGGATGGGAAAGCTGAGTCACGTACCATTAGTAAATAGGAGCAGAGAGGTATAGAGAAGTCTGCATGGAAGTCAGGATGAGAAAACTGAGTCACGTACCATTAGTAAATAGGAGCTGAGAGGTATAGAGAAGTCTGCATGGAAGTTAGGATGGGAAAGCTGAGTCACGTACCATTAGTAAATAGGAGCAGAGAGGTATAGAGAAGTCTGCATGGAAGTCAGGATGAGAAAGCTGAGTCACGTACCATTAGTAAATAGGAGCTGAGAGGTATAGAGAAGTCTGCATGGAAGTTAGGATGGGAAAGCTGAGTCACGTACCATTAGTAAATAGGAGCAGAGAGGTATAGAGAAGTCTGCATGGAAGTCAGGATGGGAAAGCTGAGTCACGTACCATTAGTAAATAGGAGCAGAGAGGTATAGAGAAGTCTGCATGGAAGTCAGGATGAGAAAGCTGAGTCACGTACCATTAGTAAATAGGAGCTGAGAGGTATAGAGAAGTCTGCATGGAAGTTAGGATGGGAAAGCTGAGTCACGTACCATTAGTAAATAGGAGCAGAGAGGTATAGAGAAGTCTACATGGAAGTTAGGATGGGAAACCTGAGTCATGTACCATTAGTAAATTGGCATCAGAGAGGTATAGAGAAGTCTGCATGGAAGTTAGGATGGGAAAGCTGAGTCATGTACCATTAGTAAATAGGAGCTGAGAGGTGTAGAGAAGTCTGCATGGAAGTCAGGATGGGAAAGTTGAGTCACTTACCATTAGTAAATAGGAGCAGAAAGGTATAGAGAAGTCTGCATGGAAGTCAGGATGGGAAAGCTGAGTCACGTACCATTAGTAAATAGGAGCAGAGAGATTTGAACCGTGGAACTGTAAAACCACAGTTCTAATTATCTGCCTGAAACTAGACTCTTTTAAACAGATATATTTGTGTCTGAACACTCACAGACACACTCAATTTTTTTTGGGTGGGGGGAAATACCAAAAGGTTAATAAGACAGGTATTTGTACAGTCTGACTGAGAAAAAAAAAGAGGATTTAGATGAAAAAAAAAGGATTTTTCCTGGCCCCTGAGACCTAGGGCTAAGTCTAGCAATTTGAGCAGCAGCAGCACACAGGACTGTAATGCAGTGTTTGTTGGTATAACCACCGCGTCTCCTATACAGCCTGCCTGCCTGCCTGATATCTGGGATGGATATTTGTCCTCAGAAGGACTGTTTGTTTGATTTTGCAGGCTTTAGATACCCTGCACTACCTATTTTGCAGTATAAATCTCTCCCTAGCTCAGCAGCACTCTCCCTACACTGTCTGATCCAGAGCGATTGTGTCCAAGATGGCGGCGCACGGTTTTAAATATTCGAGGTGAAGCTGTGCGGCCAGCCAATCACTGTAATGCCCACAACCAACATGGCTGCGGCATTACAGTGACTGGCTGGCAATCCCTGCATGTTCATTGGCTCTGTAAAGAGCGCCAAACATGCAGGGCGGAGACCCGAGCTTCCGCCCGAGTAACCCGAAAATGCTCGGTGCTCGCCGAACATCCCGAGTAGTGAGATGCTCGGGCGAGTACTGAGCAGTGTTGAGCATGCTCGCTCAACACTAGTCGGTACCCATTATGCTATTTCTACTCTGGTGAAATTGATGCCACTTTGGTGGTTTCTGCCCCTAATTATTGGAAATTTGAAGACTCTTAATTGGGTCTCCATTTGCTGGGTTGGCTATAGCGGAAGAGGTGTCGGTCCCCATTATACTATTTCTGCTTTGGTTAAATTAATGCCACTTTTTTGGTGTCTGTCTTTAATTTTTGGAAATTTGAAGATTGAGACTCCATCTGCTGGGTTGGCTGCAGTATAAGAGGTATCAGTCTCCATTATATTATCTCTTCTTTGGTGAAATTGATGCCACTTTGGTGGATTCTGCCCCTAATTTTTGGAAATTTGAAGACTCCTAATTGGGTCTCCATTTGCTGGGTTGGCTGTAGTGGAAGAGGTGTCGGTCCCCATTATACTATTTCTGCTTTGGTTAAATGGATGCCACTTTTTTGGTGTCTGCCTCTAATTTTTGGAAATTTGAAGATTCTTGATTGGGTCTCTGACTCGCCCCCTGGGCCGTGGGGCACTCGGGACCGGGCTTCAGGGCAACGCTGGGAGTAGTAGTGGTGACCCGGTCCCGTGGCTCAGGGTGGTCAGACCAGTCGCAGTCTTTTATATGTTTTAAGTCATGTCCGACTACGCCACCCGTGGATTGCGGTCAGGGTGTACCGCCGCTGCGAGGCAGACCGCTGAGGCTGATGGTGTGTGCAGCTGAGGTAGTGTAACTCCCCACGGGAAGAGTGCAGCCCCAGGGCAGTGAGCGTGAATGGTGGGGGTTGTAATGCAGGGCGTCCCAGTACCGTTAGTGCTGGCGAAGTAAAAAGCACAAAGACAACGTGTTGCAGTCCAGGGTCTTTAAATCACAGTTTGTATACTCCAAACCACTTCGGTACCGGTAGTGACTGCCCGAGCCATGCTGCGTCCACCAGGAGAGGGGCTCGGTCAACCCCCAGGCAGTTCAGGAGTATGGCACAGGACTCCTTTCTACCCTTCCTATGGCTCGTGCCCCACCAGTGACCAAGCTTTTGTCCAGCTGCCGCGGATCTATGCGGGTAAACGTGGGCCCCGTTTGCCGCTATCCTATATGGTGCCTTCCTAGCAAGATCTAGCAGGGGGTCGCACCAAGTGATGATCACGACCTCCGGTTCTTGGCTGAGGGTAGTTTCTCCTCCACCAATTTGGGATCCGGTACCCTTTTCTTGCCTGACCCGTCACCCGATTTCACGTTGGTCCTTAGGGTCCCTTCTGCCTTCTTGTCTCTGAGCCCTCCTACACTTTGGCTACTTCTCTTCCTTTTCTATTCCTTTCTGTTTCTGTTCCTTTCTGCTTCTGTTCCTTTCTTCTGGCTCCGGCCTTCACCCATATGCCTGCCTCGTGGAGCTGGGCCCAGACTGAGCCACAGCTCCCTGTCAGCCCTCTCTGGCTGAACTCCCTCTCTCACTCCACTGACTGAACTGACCCAGAACTAATATGGTGCCCACCTATATACCTTCCCCCAGAGTGTGTGAGCTCAGGTGACCAGCAACCAATGAGCTCCTACCTATGCTACAGAAACCGTCCCCTTCTGCTCCAACATCACTGGGTTTTCCTCCCCCCTCTCCACTCCAGCCAGGGACATGGTCTGTCGTGCCTGCATTACTATATAAATGGGAGCACCGTTGAGCTGTCCCCCGGAAATGGGGTGTGTGTGATGCATGCAGCTAACTGAGTCCTGGTCCATACTCCATCCTTACCCGGGAGTGGAATACCACACCTCTGGCAGAGGTGCAATACCCCTGTAGCGGCCGAACCCTCGGGGCGCTACATCTCCATTTGCGGTGTTGGCTGCAATGGAAGAGGTGTCGGTCTCCATTATACTATTTCTACTCTGGTGAAATTGATGCTACTTTGGTGGTGTCTGTCCCTAGTTTTTGGAAATTTGAAGACTCCTGATTGGGTCTCCATCTGCTGGCTTGACTGTAGTGTAAGAGGTGTTGGTCCCCATTTTACTATTTCTACTTTGGTTAAATTGATGCCTCTTTGGTGGTGTCTTCCCCTACTTTTTGGAAATATGAAGACTCCTGATTGAGACTCCATCGGCTGGGTTGGCTGTAGTATAAGAGGTGTCAGTCTCCGTTATATTATCTCTTCTTTGGTGAAATTGATGCCACTTTAGTGATGTCTCGCCCTAATTTTTTGAAATTTGAAGACTCCTGATTCAGACTCCATCGGCTGGGTTGGCTGTAGTATAAGAGGTGTCAGTCTCCGTTATATTATCTCTTCTTTGGTGAAATTGATGCCACTTTAGTGATGTCTTGCCCTAATTTTTTGAAAATTGAAGACTCCTGATTGGGTCTCCATCTACTGGGTTGGCTGTAGTGGAAGAGGTGTCGGTCACCATTATACTATTTCTACTCTATTGAAATTGATGCCACTTTGGTGGTGCCTGCACCTAATTTTAGAAATTTGGAGACTCGTGGTTGGGTCTCCTTCATGTGTGTTGCCTGTAGCAATAGGACTCCCAAACCTGCAGGCCTCCACTTACTTTCAGTCAACTACCTGTGTTACTATACTTAAATTTTTGTTCTTATACTATTCTATGAAACTGATTTTTCTACCATCTGAGTGTGGAAAGAAGCTTGAACTGTTGCATGTGGTATCAGGGCTCCCAGCACAGCAGGCCTACACCGATCCCTCACCCAACTCATCTTAATTTAATGTTCAATTCAAAGCTGTAAATGTTGGCCCAGACCCTGATACCTCAAGCATGGTCCATGGCTAACTGCTGCTGTGCCATTATAAAATGTGTTCTGTGGGTCAAATGATGCCACTTTTCTTGGTATCTGGCCCCAATTGGAGCAGTTTTGGCTGCTTTTGGGTACCTTTGAAGGTTTTGTGTATGCGTTTGTTTTTGCCTCCCATTGATTGCAATGGGATTCGGATATGTTCGTTGAAGTTTTCATAGACTTATTCGGAAAACATCGGGAAGTTTGCCGATCTGAAACAAATCGAACCTTGAGAGGTTCGCTCATCTCTACTCATCAATACACTATACAGAATAATGCAGGCCCACTATATGAAGGTTGTGATGACACAGCTTCTAACCTTAATCAGCCATACATCTAGATTTGTTAAGCCAGGAGAAATACACTATTATCTTTGTGTTGACTTTTGAATTTGTGTTTTTCTTTGGTGGGTCAAGAAGGACAGAATAATATTTGTATAAATCTGGAAGTTGAATTCTCTTGGTCTGTGAACAATGAATGTTTGCTAAATATGTTGATTGACCATTGTGTGGACCATGTGGCTTGGTGACTTGCAGAGCAGATTAGTATAAGTTATGCAAATTTAGTAAATGCTCAAACAATGAGACATGAGTCCAGCACCTTCCCTCCTGACCTGTGAATGATGACCTGAGCCACAGATGTACATATAAACAAGGATTTTTATCGAGCTGCTAGAAGAATCAGAGAGACTCTTCAGGACAGCAGTTTGGTAGCATGGCTCCATTCCAAGGGACACAGATTTGGATTCTAAAGGATGCCAGCCTAATGGAACACTGCCCTGGCAAGAAGGATACAGATCTACTCCATTTATCATCACTGACCATATGGAGACATTTGGAGAAACCAGGATTGTGACCCTCTGGTCACCTGGTCCCATGGATATGTTCTGATACGTCAGGTTAAGACCATCCGGTTGCCTGGTCCCAATGAGACTTTTTGGGAAAGCTAGGATTGTGACCCTCCGGTCACCTGGTCCAATGTATATGTTTTTGTTAGCCAGGTTGGGACCATCCGGTCACCTGGAACCCATGGATAAACCCGGGGAAATCAAGGTTGGAATCACCTGTTCACTTTGTTCAATAAAGTATTGCTACACTGTTTAACCCTAACGCTGTGTTGTCCTAGTAGTATTATGCCCATGGAAGACCCCGTGTCTTCACAATAGTCCCAACAGCTTTCTATAAACAGTATGATGAACCCAACATTGTATGATGGCCCCTTCAGTAGTCCTCACATAGTATAAAGCCACCCATACTATATTATCCCCCAACAGCTTATTGTATACAATATTATGCCCCCAGCATTGGCCCGCACAGTAGCCCCCACGTTGCATGATATCCTTCAGTAGTCCCACAGTATATGATGGCCCGTACAGCTTCCTATAAACAGTATGATTCACCAAACATTGTATGATGGCCCCCACAGTAGCACACACATTGTATGATACCCCCTCAGTAGTCCCCAACTGTATAATAGAACCCACAGCCTTTTATAAACAGTATGATGCACCCAACATTGTATGATGCCCCCCACATTAGTCCCTAAATTATATTATACACCCCCCCAGTTATTATGGCCTTGTATGATGGCATTGTATGATGGCCCCCACATTAGTTCCCACACTGTATGATACCACCACATGAGTCCTCACACAATATAAAGCTGTCATACTATATGTTTCCCCCACAGCTTACTGTACACAGTATAATGCCCCCCATATTGTATGATACTCCACACTAGTCCCCACACTGTATGATGCCACCACAGTCAGTCCAATTATAAGCATTAATAAAAAAACCATAAACATAATATACTTACCTAACACTGAATCCTAGTGAGTCCGCCGGCAGACAGTAGCTAGTCACAGGTAGACCAACATGGTGACATCATCATGCAGAGGCACGCACGGGACATCAGAGTCACAGAGTGATGACTTCATCATGTCGCTCTATCCCCCTTATCCCTGCTATGGGGTTCTTTAGTGTGTCACCCTGGCATTCTGTATCAAGTCTTTCTGTATCAGCTTTACGCCCACACCGATATTGTTAAGCTTTGGGTGGGCCCCTTCGGAGTGAGGGGCTTGAGGCGACTTGCCCTTCTGCTTCTCCAGAAGTAATGCTTCTGGGGAAGCAGTAAGGCAAGTATATTTGTATTTTTTACATTTTTATTTTTAAACTTTTGATGATTCTTTACAGTGTAGTAAAATAGAGGCCGGCTGTATCTGCACAGAAGTGAATTACAAAATAATACACATTTTAGTGAATGAGGATTCTTTTAAAGTTTGAGAAGATTAAATTCTCTCATCTCTTTTTTAGAACGTAAATATTTTACTCTATGCAGAAATCTTTGTGAGATATTCAACCCATCCACAATTACATTAGGTCATCATGATATTAATAAAAATACCAAAAAGCAGTTCTGTATATGAGAAGAATCTAACCGGAATCAACATAGATGTTCAATATATTTATTTGTGCATATAAGTTGTTAATTATATGCAAAGATGAAAAAAGAAAGTCTGTAGATACAGTCACTTTCTATAGAAAGGAGCAGATGATGATTCCGCTCTTCAGGCCTTTGGTTGCACTTGAGCTGTTTTTGGACATCCAGGTCTGGATCACACATGAAGGAGAGGAGAAGAGCAGGAATGTGTGACGTGTGATCTGTGAAGTTGGAGTTTTCCTGGATTCCTAGAGCACCGCGATCAACCATATGGCCTTCTGTCTGACCATGGCTAGGTAGTAGAAGGAGCAGCCGCTACCTTCTGTCTGTCTATGGCCTGGTAGAGGAAGGAGCAGCCTCATCCTTCTGTCTGACCATGGCCAAGTGTGAGAAGGAGCAGCCGCTTCCACCTCTCTTTACTTGGCCAATTTTAAGAAGGAGTAGCCGCTGCCTTCTTTTTTTCCATATCTGGTGGAGAAAGAGCAGCCGCTGCCTTCTCTCTGTCCTTATCCGGTGGAGAAGGAGCAGCCGCTGCCTCCTCTCTGTCCATATCCTGTGGAGAAGGAGCAGCCGCTGCCTTCTTTTTTTCCATATCCGGTGGAGAAGGAGCAGCCACTGCCTTCTATTTGTCCATATTCGGTAGTCGTCTTCTTACCACCACATTGTAGATGAGTCGTCCAGATGGTAACATAGCAAGTATGGCTGAAAGAAGTCCTTCAATTTCAGCCTTTAATTACTTGCTATGTTGATCCAGAGGAAGGCGAAAAATAACCCTGAGGACTCGTTGTTGTATAATCCTCATATCAGGGGAAAAAAATTCCTTCCTGACCCCAAATATGGCGATCGGACAAGGTCCCTGGATGTTTGGTGCTCGAATATACGTGGCTGTTATGTGGTGGAAGCTCGGTAGGTTTGTCAAAGTCCGGTAAATGAGAAAGTCCAGTTCAGTTGTCTCTTCCGAGTAATGGAAAGCTTCATTCCTAGATGTTACTGGAATGGGGCTGATTTATATCAGCCTAATCCTCCTGTAAGAAGAGAAATATATTCACAATAAAGAAAGTGAAGCGATTCTGCACTATCATAAAGTCTGGGAGGAGATTACAATGTTGAAGGTTGCACATTTAAAAAAGGGTTCGTGAACCACACGGGAGCTCAGCTAAATACACCCCAGACTGGGAAGCAATTGCGAGAAAAGCGGCATTCTCTACCTGCCGATATGTTTTACAGCAGATTAATAAAGAAGTAATTTTCTATGGTGAGTGCCGCTTTGAGGTGAGTGCCGCTTTTCTCCATCTTAAGATGAGAAATATACATGTCTGAGAATCAATCATCTCCTCACATATATAATATATACTGGGGGATATAATGATAAGGTGTATCGTGGGTATGTGTGTTACTGGGCAGAGATAACACTATGGATGTCCCTATGTGCTATACTTACATTTTCATCAAATTTGAATGGTGGGTCGGCTTCGCCGGACTCCACGTCGCTCCAGTTTATGGAGAGGAAGAATGGGCGCTCTCGGATGAAGGATGATATAGCATACCGGGCAGATGGAGTTTTGCAGAGAAGCTGGAAAATGAGAGAGACCATTAATCATTATATTATATATTAGTATTGATACGTTATTACACAAAGTCCATGGACTGTCCGCATCTTATCTTCTAGCTTTCTTTATAGCCCCCCATCATCCTTCTTCTTCTGATCCTACTTACACCTTCTAGGATGTCAAGGGCATCGCTGGGCATCCAGTCTGGAAAATCTGGGACGTCCACCTGCAGAGACCAGTGGTATTGATCCAGCAAACCACTGCTATAGAACGGCTTTTTCCCCACAATCATCATGTACAGGATGACACCAAATGAAAAGGAATCTGCCTTATGATTGAAGCTTTCTTCATCCATTATCTGTGGGAACATAAGATAGGAGATTACTATATCGGGGAGGGGATTTACACACAGAGGCCATGAGGACCGGTCTGTGATTAGATATGAGCAGGATCCTCAGATTAATACTCAGTCCTACTATCGGCATCAATCACACAGGGATGTTCCTTACCTCCGGTGCGATGTAACCATTCGTGCCAACAGTATCCTCCAATAGGACCTCATCGACCACATTCACGGCTGATAAGCCAAAGTCCGCGATCTTTATGTGTCCGGTGTCATGGATGAGGATGTTCTGAGGCTTCAGGTCACTGCAGGGAAAAATGATCAGACATGATTGTGATGATAATTCATGAACAGAACTTTCTACAATAGATAAGTAAGGAGACAACAGAGATTTATGAAGATGAACTGATTACCAATGTATCACGCCGTGTTCATGGAGGAACTGGAGTCCGCAAACCATTTCTGCCGCAAAGAGTCTGTGGAGTAGAAAGTAGAGGATGGATCAGTGGTTACATACACTCTAGGACCACAATGTATGGGCAGAAGAATATTATGATTCAGTCTAAGACATTTACCTTGATGTTTCCATATCAAATTTCATCGATTTTGCCATGTGGACAGACAGATCACCTCCGGCAATATACTCCATAGCTATTATATACTCTGTTGGTACCTCCATAAACCCCCGCAGAGATGTTATGAAGCGGCAGTCGGTGGCCATACTCAGGACCTTTAACTCTTTAGAGATTGTGTCTTCATCACAATAATTCCTGTCTATGGCTTTAATAGCGAGCAGTTCTCCACTGAACATATCTGATGCCAAGAGGACCTGGAGAAAAATCACAGGAGATCAGACCAAAATCCCATCTATTATAGGGATCTGTATAATGGATCACAGAGGAGGAGAAATTCACACTTACCTTTCCGAAATTTCCCTCTCCAACAACTTTGAGGAGTTCAAGGTGGCGAAAGTTAATAGGATTTTCTATGTTAACCAATTCTCTCTGGGTTAAAGTAACGGGTCTGGCATCAGCAAGGTCTTGTGCTGGCATGTTCCCTACGTCAGAGGGCATCATAAGGCTTTCACCTGCTGAGATGATACAAGATTTGTTAATCTCTTTGAGAAGACATAATGGAAATGTTTGTCATGTTGTGCGGTAAATGTATGGAGCGGATTCAGGTGCTGAGCCTGCATTTTACCAGGCTGATACCGACCATATTGCATAGCTGCCACCTGCCTATAACAGCAGCAACTGGAGCACACGCTGATTACTGCAGTTGAACCATTTCAATGCTGACAGTGTATTTAAATGAAGTGATTGCCGATTTATGCGCATCAGCACCCATTAGCCCCTACCAGGACACAATTGCAAGGGGTTAATTGGTTATAATGACTATCTGGGCCTGCTGAAAAACCTTGTGTTTCGCTTTCGTCCTCCTGTTCAGACCAGCCTGGTTTAATTTCTTATGACAACGTTAATAAAGCCATATACAGCGATACAGTTCCATCACAGTATATAGTGCAAGCGATCAGAAAATCACAGGTTCATGTCTTTTAAAGAGACTAAAAAATTAAATAAAAAAATAATAAAAAAATAAAATAATAATTTGAAAAACATAATATAATTAGAATCACCCAACTTTCCCAATTAATAATAATAATTAAAAAAAATGAAAAATAAGCATAACTGGGATTACTATGCTAGTATAAGACGGATATACAACAATATAAAAATAATTATCCCAAAAAGTAAATATTAAAATGAGAAAAAAATTAAAACATCAAAATTAGGTTTTTTAGAGGCGCCATATTTTTCTAGAAATTGCAATAGAAAGATATCACCATGTCCTTTCTACCCAAGAAAGATATAATAAAAGCTACAGCTTCCTAAACAATAAAGAAGCCCTTACACTGCGCCATCCAGGTATCACAATCCAAAAGTTACAATGTCTCAGAATATGGAGACACAAATCAATGTTTTTTCTAATAAATTTCTAATTTTCACCACTTAAGTAAAAAGAAATCCTCTGCATGTTCAGCATTAGCACAATGGTCTCTGACATGGAGAATCACTTGATGGGGTCATTCTGACCACACAATGAACACAATAAAAAAAACAATGTCGGAATCCCCCTTTTTTTCCCCACAATTTTACCACACTTTAATTTTTTCCCCTGTTTTCTAAAACATTGAATGACAAAATAAATTGTGTCGTTCAAAACTACAACTCGGCCCACTAAAAAAAAATAAGCCCCCGTGTGGCTATACTGGAAGACAAAGGAAGAAAAGTTATAGCTTTTGGAAGATGGGAGGAGAAAAATGAAAGATTGCCCGGTCAAGAAGGGGTTAATAGATATAGCTCCAGCGCATATATTATAATTTTAAACAGAACTATGTAAATGAGCAGGAAATGTCTAATATTTGGTCTCTCGTTTATCAAAACTTTCTAATAGCAAAACTGACCCTGTTGCCCATAGCAACGATTCACAGCACAGATTCCATTTCTTAACATTCTATAGAACACTGAAAGGTGACTGGTTGCTACGGACAACAAGGACAGTTCTTCCATTAGTCAGCATTGATAATTGAGGCCTGTACTTAATATTAGGAGTATAACCCCCCTCACCCCCAGTCTTATTATACTGAGTAAGATTATTTCTTACCTGGTTCATCTATATCCATTGATCTTTCTGGTGAAGAAACACTCAGATGGAACAGAAAATCCGGGATGGAGATGGTTTTGGTTGATGAGTGGGATCTCCATAGGGCACCATTCCCATTAATGATGGGTGTAGCATATCTCAGATGTCTCCTGCATTGGACAACCCAGTCTCTGCTGTTCCTCATTCTTTTCTGGGCTGCCGCTCTTTGCAGGTTCAGGGTGTCTTGTCTTTCAGATCTGGAGGATGTCACTTGTCTTGGAGTTTCTTGGAGAACTTCCTCCAGCTCTAACTCTGCGCTGATGTTTCTCCGCTTATTGAGGATGGCTTCTTTATTCCTCTTCCTTATTTCAGGGACCAGATCTCCGATTTTTTTCAAGGAGATAAGAATGGCCCTCTGAAGCTCAGCGGAGGCAGCAGAGTCAGACTCCATGAGGTTCTCCATGTTCCTTCTCTGTGTAAGGATCTCTTGTCTTTTGGACTTTCTCATTTTCTCTAGGTTTTGTCGTTTGGACGTCATTTCTGAGGCGTCAGTGTCCATGTCCGGTAGATTAATGTCTTTTCGCCCTAAAGCGAACAACAATACCTGCTCTTCATTTATTCCTCTCCTCTCTCTCAGAACCCGATCTCTTTGGGCTCGTCTTCTCTCTTTATCCATTTTAGAATAAATTTTTGCTTCGTTTGTCGCGAAAAACAAAAGGTACTCCCTCACCCTTGTAAGTCTGTGAGGCAGTGATTTCCCCTGGGCTGTAACACTGGGATATAGAATGTGATGATGTCATCACATCACTGTGACATAGAATGTATCGTGATGTCACAGTGACAGATAAGTAGATAGATTATAGATAGATGGATACATAGATAGATATAGATATGAAATAGATATCAAATTAGGAGGATATTGAACCAATGTTTTGCTGATGTGTATATATATACTTTGTGCACAATTTGTATTTTTGATGAATCATTTTATTATTGAACTTCTCCAGTGCTATCTGTCAATCCCAAAGATTAATAGACCTGAACCCTGAATATTTTTGAAAAAAAGTAAAAGTGAGGTTTTGTCTTTCTTAGGAGAATATCTCTGTGTCCAGAATTATTGGGCAACTAAATGAAAAACAAATTTTCCCATCTCAATTATTTATTTCCATCTGTTAAAGTGAGAAATATAACCGAACAGCTCATAATGTCTAAAAATACATTTCTGACATTTGAAAAAAAAATATCAGTGACCAATATAATAATATAGTCATCCATTTTTTCAGTAACATCCATAAGCTCCATCCATGGAGTCTGTCAGTTTCTTCATATGTTGCCAATCAAGTTTTTGGGCAACACCAACCACAGCCCCAGACACCATTCAGAAAAGTGTCTATTTTCCTTCACTGTAAATCCCCAATTTAAGAAAGGCCCACAATTTCTCATCAGGGCTTAGGTCCGTGTCCATATTTTTTCCTCTTTAAGGCCTTTTCTGGCAGCCGAGCAGTGGAGACTTTGATGCTGAGCTGGAGCCTTGTCCTGCAGAACAATCATGGTTTTCTTGAAAGATGCAGAGACCTTTTCCTGCACTACTCGAAGAAAGTGTCTTCTAAACACTGGCAGTAGGTTTGCGAGTTGATTATGAGTCCATATTCATCCTGAAGAGGTCCAAATAATTGACCTATAATAATAGCAGCCCACAGCAGTGCCCACCTCCACCTTGTTGGTTAGTGATGAGCAAACATGCTCGCTACTGCTCGGTGCTCGCCCGAGTACCTCACTGCTCGAGATGCTCAGGGCTCGCCGATTATTTCCGGGGTCGCTTGGCGGGAGCTTGGGTCCCCTCCATGCATGTTTGGCTCCCTTTACAGCCATGGTGGTTGTGGCATTACAGTGATTGGCTGGCCGTGCAGCGTCATCTGGTCTATATCAGACCTGGCGCCGCCATGCTCGTCACAGTCACTCTGGAATCAGACAGTGTAGGGAGAGGTGCTGCTGAGCTAGGGAGAAATTTGCTTGTTTATTTGGTAGTGTAGGTAGAACAGAAGTATATTACACATATCCATCTCAGCAAACAGTCCTTCTGAGGACTAATCCATCTGCATATCAGGAAGGCAGTGTATATAGGCACGCAGGCAGTGTATATAGCAGACTGCAGTGCATATAGCACAAGAAGCTCCATTCCAGTAATGTCTGCTGCTGCTGTTAGACATTTCTAGAAATAGGCCCATGTCTCAGGGGCCAGGAATAATTTTTTTTGGATCTTAATCCTCATTATTTGCTTAAAAAGCAAACCAGAGAACACCGTTTTTCTGCGCCATTTGATAGTTGGCACTGCAGAATACAGCCAGGTACTTTTCATATTACAGCGCTAAAAATCCAGCTATTTAAAACTGTGGTTTGTCCATCACACGTATCACATATAATTGCCCTGAAAATATTGCCATTTCGGACCTCTAATGAAATTTTGTTTCAGTGTGTCAGTGAAACCAGTTTGCAGTTAAAAATAGTTACCTACAGGCCAGGTATTTAAAACTGTGGTTTGTCCGTCACACAGATCACATATACGTTTTCAGAAAATACTGACATTCCTGGCCTCCATTAATAATTTGTTTCAGTGTGTCAGTGAAGTATTTGACATTGGTTTGCTGTTCAAAATAGTTACCTACAGGCCAGATATTTAAAACTGTGGTTTGACCATCACACGGATCACATATAATTGCGCTGAAAATATTGTAATTTCTGGCCTCCATTGAAATTTTGTTTCAGTGTGTCAGTGAAGCCATTGACACCAGTTTGCTGTTAAAAATAGTTACCTACTGGCCAGCTGTTTAAAACTGTGGTTTGTCCGTCACAAGGATCACATATACGTTCGCTCCAAATTCAGACATTTGTAGTGAGTGTGGAAGATATTGGCCTCCATTTAAAATGGGCAAGACATGTGGCAAGGGACGGGGAACTGGACGTGGTGGTCATGGTGCATGCAGAGGCCGATGCTGTGGGCAAACTGAAAATGTGCCCACACCCACATCTTCTTTCTCGACCTTCCTGCCCAATTAACAAGGGACCGGAGAACACCACTATTGAGCACAGAGCAGTGTGAAAAGATTATTGGTTGGATAGCAGATAATGTTTATAGTCACTGAGCCACCACCACCACCACCCTGTCTTCCACACGGTCAAGTCTCAGTAGCCATGAGTCTGGACCGCATATTCCTCACTCTGAACCTCCTTCCTCCCACCATGCTGAGTTCCCAGAGACAACTGATCCCACACTTGGACACTCTGAAGAGCTGTTCACTTTTCCATTTATAGATTCGGGCCTCTCGCCCTGTCCACTTGAAGCCTGGCAACAGGAGATTTCATGTAGCGATGGCCAAATATTTGAGCAGCCACGGTCACACGAAGTCGACGGTAGGAAAGTGTAACAAAAGGTGGACGATGAAGAGACACAATTGCCAGAAAGTCAGGAGGAGGACCAGGGTGTGGAAGTGGAAGACGAGGTGGTAGATGATACAGTAACTGACCCAACCTAGCAGGAGGACATGTAGAGCTTGGACAGCAGCACACAGGCAGAGGCAGAGCACCCCAACAGGCAGGAAGAAGAAGTGTGGTGGCCGCAGACAGAAGGCAGGCAACCGTTCCCCGTAACACCAACACGAAGGAAGTTGCCAGTACAACTGATAGGTCTTCCTCAGTCTGGTTGTTTTTTAAAGACTCTGTCGATAGCCCCAAAAAGGCCATTTGCACCACCTGCCAGGCCAGCATCATCAAGGGTGGCAAAACTACCAGACTGACCACCGTCAGCATGATCAGGCACATGGCAGTAAAGCAGGGTCCAGGAACAGTGTCTGCGGGTGACACCACTGCTTCTTCTGCTGTTGTGCATGCAAGCCAATCCCTTGTCCATGGTGCATGCGAAGATGCCTCCTGCCCTGCACCTGTTGTTGCACACTCTCAAGTAGCAGCGTTAGGAAGCACGTCCACATCCTTGTCCCAGCGCAGCATTCAGTTGTCCATACCCCAGTCCTTGGAACGCAAGCGCAAATATGCAGCCAATGCCTCAGAGGCCACACAACTACATTCCCACATGTCGCGACTGCTAACGCTCAAAATGTTGCCTTTTAGGCTAATGGAGACAGAAGCATTCCGCAACCTGATGGCGGCGGCCGTCCCTCGGTACTCGGTCCCCAGTCGCCACTATTTCTAACTGTGTGCCGTCCCCGCATTACACAAGCATGTGTCCCAAAACATTAGCCATGCCCTCAACAACGCAGTTACGGGGAAAGTTCACCTAACCAGGGACACGTGGACAAGTGCTTGTGGGCAGGGACGGTACATCTCGCTGACGGCACAATGGGTTAACATAGTGGAAGCCGGGAACTAGTCGGACCTTGGGACGGAACACGTCCTCCCGACACCAAGGATTGCGGGCCCTAGGTCAGTCAGGGTTGCCCCCAAAGTCTACAGCTCCTCCACCTCATCCTCCTCAGCCTCCTCCTCCTCTTCAGCCTACATCTCCGAAATGATCACATCAGTCACAAGCTGGAAGTACTGCAGCACTGCCTCGGCCAAGTGGCAACAGGCTTTGCTGAAGCTAAGATCCTTAGGTGACAAACTGCACAATGCTGAAGATTTGTGGACAGCTCTGAAAGAGCAGGCAGATCTGTGGCTCACACCGCTGAACCTACAGCCAGACAAGGTTGTGTGTGACAATGGCTGCAATCTGGAGGCCGCTCTGAGGCGAGCTCACACACGTACCATACCTGGCCCATGTGCTTAACCACGTGGTTCAGCGGTTTCTCAAATCCTACCTGGAGCTGACGGATCTGCCTGTTAAAGTACATCGCCTGTGTACCCATTTTAGAAAGCTTCCACTGCCCTTGCCGTGCTTCAGCAGCGTTTGCAGCTTCCGGCTCACAGACTGGTGAGTGATGTCTCCACGCATTTCAACTCTATACTGCAGATATTGGGAAGGATTTGTGAGCAGAAGAGGGCAGTTGCTAAGTACCAGCATCAACAAGGCCATCGGTTTTCAGCTCAGACTCCACACATAAGAGCTCAGGAGTGGACATGGATGTCAGACATATAGACCATCCTCCAAAACTTTGAGGATTCCACCAAGATGGTGAGCGGCGATGAAGCCATAATTAGCGTCATCATCGCACTTCTCTGTCTTCTGAAATGCTCTCTGCTCAAAATCAAAGAGGATACATTGCAGGCGGAGCACGATGATATGGAGCAAAGAATCATACAGGGTGATCACACACAGCCCAGCCTCATTTCTTCCCAATGTGGATTGTGTGACAATGAGGAAGAGGAGGGTGAGGAGGAGGAAAAGAGGAGCTAGTTTCATGCTCTATAGATGGTACTACTTGCACAACTGTCATAACGTATATTCAGAGTGGATGGCCTGAGGACAGAGAGGAGGAGGAGGGCATGGTCAGTCATCCTCTTCGTGAGGACACGGAAGTCTTGCCTGTTAGCAGTCTGACATTCATGCATTCATGGCTGAGTTTATGTTACGCTGCCTTTCCCATGACCCTCGCGTTCTCAAAATTTTGGGTGACAGTCATTACTGGTTGGTGACACTTCTAGACCCATGCTACAAGGAGAACTTTATATCTCTCATTCCTGAGGCGGACAGGTCTACAAAAATGGAGCATTACCAGAAGGCCCTTGTTGTGGAACTATTAAAAAAATTCCCATCTGAAAACCCTGGCGGCAGAGGAGTACAGGCGAGAGAGACACAACTCCAATCCAGCAGTGGCAGGGGAAGTGTAGCACCCTGAGGATTCGGCTGCTACAGGGGTATTACACCTCAAGCCAGAGGTGTGGTATTCCACTCCCGGGTAAGGATGGAGTGTGGAACTGAGCTCAGTAGGCTGCATGCACTACACACATCCCATTTCCGGGGGACAGACCAATGGTACTCCCCACTAGAGAAATGTGCAGGTACGACAGTGTCTGTCCCTGGCTGGAGTGGGAGGGGGGGTGGAACATCCCAGTAGTGTAGGGGCAGATAGGGGGAGCAGTCTGGGTAATGCTAGGAGCTCATTGGGTGCTGGTCACCTGAGCTCACACATAGAGGGAGTATATAAGGTGGGAACCATCTTAGAACAGGGTCTTTTGTAGAGGTTTGGTCAGACAAGCAGAGCAGCTCAGCCAGCTCCAAGGCCAAGAGAGTGAGAGAGAGGAGAAAAGAAGGACCCAGAGGGGGAGAAGAGGGAACTCCAAGAACCCAAAATTAGACCAGAGGGTGAAGAGTTGGCACAAGGGTACCGGATCCCAAGCTGGTGGAGGGCACTAATCCTTAGCCAGAGACCGGAGGTCGTGGGCAGGATCTGCCACGACCACCCACTAAATCCACCCGGAAGGCGAACCAAGAATAGGGTCAGGGAACCCAGAGACAAGGGTTTTACCAACAAGAGGCCCGAGGGAGCCGGACTTAGGTGGATCCCTGGTGGGGAAGGCCAGAGAGAAGGACAAGTCAGAAAGGGAGCTCAGGAACACGCTCCAGAATCACCTGGGGGTTGGCCGAGTCCAGGACCTGGTGGACGCAGCACGGCTCGGGTGGTCACTCAAGGCCGGAGTGACCAACACAAAAGCAGTAAGTAAAAACCCTGAACTGCACAGCCCGACTCTGAGTTTCATTACCATCCTCACTGCACCTCCACAACCACCATCCTCTGCAACTGACCCCCTGAGGCTATACCCTTCCCGTTGGGGGTTATACTACCTGAGCTGCACACACACCACCAGCCTCAGCGGACCCTGCTGCAGCGGCGGCTGTAGTGACCGCAAATCAACGGGTGGCGTAGTCGACACTAAAGAACATCCAGTAACATCTGTAGGACTGCCACACACTGAGCTTGACACCCTGGGCACGGACCGGGTCACCGCCACTCGGAGACTACAACCCCCATCTGATCCGGCTCCGGGTATCCCCCAAACAACACTGGCCCAGGGGGCGCGTCAACTTTGGCGTAGTCGGCAGGATAACGTGCCCGCAACAACCGGGTACTGCGTGCCTGAAGAAAAGTTCACCGTTACCTCAAAAAGAAGTCTCCCGCCGGTTCCGGAGGGTCCCCGCCAACGGACTCCATCACAGGTCGTTTCCCGCCGGTTGTCCGCCATTTGCAGCTTTTTCCCGCCATTTCCAAAGATTTCCCGCCTTGGAAGAGCGGACGCCATTATGGGCGTGCCAGAGGGTGGCAAGAGGCCACCTCCCATCGTGGGCCAGGTCGAAGAATGGCGCCAAAAGCGGAAACCGCGCCCACCAACAGAGACTGTGATGCTGGAAGTGTCCATCAGCGTGAGAGAACTGCCCCTGGAACTGACAATCACAAAGTTGCCCCGGGACCACCTTCAATGTGGGCGGAGACAGAACAAGAGAGCAAAGATGGGTGTCGCCTGGAGCAGTCTGGAGAGAGCGCACCCGGAGACAAGAAGTCTGGAGAGGAGTCCAGAGAAAGCCTACCCGGAGATGGAGGGAGAGTCAGGCAGCACCGACCCAGTGGTCAGGAGCCTGCTGCAAGCAACAACCCCACTAGGCTTAGTGGAGGTCCTGGCACAGCTCCCCCGAGACCGGGAGTGTGCACAGACTGCGCTGGAGGGCCTCGCACGGAGGATGGCCCGGGTGCAGCGAGAGACGTTGGCGGAGTGGAGCCGAGAGATGGCCCAGCGGACCGAAACCCGTCAGCGGAGCACGCCACCCGAGACGAGGAGACAGACCGCCTCTGAGGATGGTGCAGGAGGACTCAAGGCCGGAGACGGCGCCGAGAAGGGAGCTGAACGAATGGAGGCAGGTAAAGGGGACGTCTCTACCCCGAGCCGGGAAACCGCGTGCCTGCCCCAGCTCCCCGTCGCAGAGCCCGAAATTCCCCCTGCCGTGCCCGTCGCTGCATCGTCACCGCCGCAGACTAGGCCTCAATCGGAAACCGCGGCCGCGACCCCTGTGACGTCACGCGCTTCGACCCTGAGCGCGGCAAAGCAGGAAATACCATCGGCCTGGTCGCAAGGCCTAGTACACCCGGGTGCCGCCATTCCAACAGCGCCCCCTACCTCCGCGGAGCCACCAGCCTGGTCGCAGGGCCGAGTAACCACGGGCGCCGCCGTTCTTACGGTGCCCTTTTCCTTTAGCGTGCCCCAAGCCTGGTCGCAAGGCCTGGTCAACCCGGGCGCCGCTACCACCACAGCGCCCATAACACCTAAAGTACCGCACCTGGGTGAAGACCTGTTCGCCCAGCATACGTGCCCGGATGGGCAGCCCTTCATATGGCCCCAGGAGTACTACCAACTGGAACTCCAAAGGGCGAGGCCCCTGTGTGAGCCCCTGATTCCGGCTCCGAAGCCCCTCAGGAGGACCCAGCCCCCGCTAGAGGAGGCACAGTTTGAGTGGGACCCCACCGGAGGAGACCTCATGGGGTTCACTCAGGAGACTCGGGCGGCCGCAGCGGAGCGTGCAGAGTGCTGCCGCCAGCAGCTCGAGGTCTTCGAGAAGGAGCGGAGAGAGAGGCGGACGAACAGCAAGCACAGATAAGGAGCGCGGAGCAGAAGAGCCGGACCAGGAGAGATCCCCGTGCAGCTCATGGTCCCCGTACCACCGGGACTGTGATTAAATTCAACCTGCAGCATGGGTGGGGCTTCATAAGAGACCATCATACCCCCGGCGACGTCTTTGTCACCCGCAGAGACGTAGAAAGCCATCTGCCGGAGGGACACAGAGGTCGTGACCTGTATGTAGGGGACGAGGTCACCTTCACCCGGCACAAGTGTGCCAAAGGACCCTACGCCCTCCATGTACATCGCCTGACGGAGGAGGAGCTGCGGTGTGAGGAGGAGCAGGAGGACCCGGACGGGTCTGAATCCAAAGAAGGAGCAGGAGGACGCCGTCGTTAAAGTACGGTAAAGAGACTGTAAATAGTTACCCACCGGGGTACAGTGAACTGTTGCTGCTTTAAATATGTCCCCGTTGGGACAAGAGTGAACTGTTAACCCGTGTGTCCCTATTCCCATTACCTGGCCGAGGACTGAGAGCGGCCATATTCCCCTGTATATAGTTGCGCTTTCTAAGGCGCCCTCTACTGGTTTTATAGGAAAACCGTGTTTCTAAAGGAGACTGTCGCACTTTTCCCGGTCACAAGTTGCACCGTGGCCGGAGGAGCAAGAGTGTTTACAAGGATGTTATTTATGAAAAGTTTTATATGAAAAGTTTTATTGCTGATAATATATGTGATGTTTTATATGTTTATGTTTATGAAAAAAATTGTATGTTTTGGATGTTTTTTATATCTTACAGCCCGAGGACGTGCTGTGATTTACCAGGGGGGAATGTAGCACCCTGAGGATTCGGCTGCTACAGGGGTATTACACCTCAAGCCAGAGGTGTGGTATTCCACTCCCGGGTAAGGATGGAGTGTGGAACTGAGCTCAGTAGGCTGCATGCACTACACACATCCCATTTCCGGGGGACAGACCAATGGTACTCCCACTAGAGAAATGTGCAGGTACGACAGTGTCTGTCCCTGGCTGGAGTGGGAGGGGGGGTGGAACATCCCAGTAGTGTAGGGGCAGATAGGGGGAGCAGTCTGGGTAATGCTAGGAGCTCATTGGGTGCTGGTCACCTGAGCTCACACATAGAGGGAGTATATAAGGTGGGAACCATCTTAGAACAGGGTCTTTTGTAGAGGTTTGGTCAGACAAGCAGAGCAGCTCAGCCAGCTCCAAGGCCAAGAGAGTGAGAGAGAGGAGAAAAGAAGGACCCAGAGGGGGAGAAGAGGGAACTCCAAGAACCCAAAATTAGACCAGAGGGTGAAGAGTTGGCACAAGGGTACCGGATCCCAAGCTGGTGGAGGGCACTAATCCTTAGCCAGAGACCGGAGGTCGTGGGCAGGATCTGCCACGACCACCCACTAAATCCACCCGGAAGGCAAACCAAGAATAGGGTTAGGGAACCCAGAGACAAGGGTTTTACCAACAAGAGGCCCGAGGGAGCCGGACTTAGGTGGATCCCTGGTGGGGAAGGCCAGAGAGAAGGACAAGTCAGAAAGGGAGCTCAGGAACACGCTCCAGAATCACCTGGGGGTTGGCCGAGTCCAGGACCTGGTGGACGCAGCACGGCTCGGGTGGTCACTCAAGGCCGGAGTGACCAACACAAAAGCAGTAAGTAAAAACCCTGAACTGCACAGCCCGACTCTGAGTTTCATTACCATCCTCACTGCACCTCCACAACCACCATCCTCTGCAACTGACCCCCTGAGGCTATACCCCTCCCGTTGGGGGTTATACTACCTGAGCTGCACACACACCACCAGCCTCAGCGGACCCTGCTGCAGCGGCGGCCGTAGTGACCGCAAATCAACGGGTGGCGTAGTCGACACTAAAGAACATCCAGTAACATCTGTAGGACTGCCACACACTGAGCTTGACACCCTGGGCACGGACCGGGTCACCGCCACTCGGAGACTACAACCCCCATCTGATCCGGCTCCGGGTATCCCCCAAACAACACTGGCCCAGGGGGCGCGTCAGAAGACTGTCGACGTTCTGGGAGAATTTTCTCAGCCCCTCCCATAGGACAGGCCCTGAGGCGCGGGGTACTCTCACAAGGAGTGCAAAGTTTAGGAAGATGCTGAGGGAGTACGTTGCCGACCGTACCAAAGTCCTCCGTGATTACTCTGTGCCTTACAATTATTGGGTATCCAAGCTGGATACGTGGAATGAACTGGCTCTCTACGCCTTTGAGGTACTGGCCTGTCCTGCCGCATTGGAGTGCCTCCTAATTTTTGGCAGCCCTTGCATTCACTGCATGGGCAAACACAATGGGAAACCAACTTCCTAATAATGGGAACATTGTTTTCAGGAGGCTCTCTGACCTCCAGGTCTCTTCCAAGGGGTATTAGAGTGCCTCCAAATTTTTGGTAACCCTTGCATTCACTGCATAGGCAAACACAAAGGGAGACCCACTTCCTAATAATGGGAACATTGTTTTTCAGAAGGCCCTCCTCTACGTCTCTTCCAAGTGGTTTTGGAGTAGGTCCAAATTTTTGGCAGCCCTTGCATTCACTGCATAGGCAAACAGTATGGGAGACCCACTTCTTAATAATGGGAACATTGTTTTTAGGAGGCCCTCCTCTAAGTCTCTTCAAAGGGTTCCAAATTTTCAAAGTGTTTTTGGGGTGCGTCCAAATTTTGGGCAGCTCTGCCACTCATTGCATATACAATAACAGTATAGGAGACCCACTCTGTAGTAATGGGAACAACAAAGCATAGCTGGCTGATGGATCTCTAAGAATAGTGAGGGCCGACTGCTGGCCTTTAAGAATAATAAAGGCTGACCGATGGCCCTATAAAAATAGGCTTTGTGACTTTCAGAGTCTCTCCATCATAAATGAAACAGGATGTGTCTGATCATGTCTCACACACCACATGGCCAAATAAGGTTGTAAAATGTTAAAATGACATTTCCCGGTGAATGCATTTGTCATGGTTGAAAGCAATGTGAAATTGCAAAAGCGCATCAAAAACGCTACGTGTGAACATAGCCCAAGGTGTGGAGGAGTATTTTTGTTTTTGGTTATTTATTTTGCCATATATACAAGTCATTACCCTGGAAAGGATGTTCTTTAACATATTTCCCAGGAACATCCATTTTGGTTTCGTTTTTGTATGTTTTGTTGTGAGTCCGTAAAAGTGGCGTAATACCTCTGACAACATTGTTGACAGCAGTGACCTGGGAGTCAGAAATGATTCCAGAAGTCTTTGCCATGCTGTTCCCTTGGCATTTCAGCACTTTTCCTATCGATTTGGGCAATCTTTAGGCCCTCTGCAGAATGCCGGGGGGAGCCGGCTGAAAAATGCTCGAGTTTCCCATAGACTTACATTGGGCTCGTTGTTCGGGTCAAGCACCCGAGTATTCCACTGTGCTCAACCCGAGCAACGAGAACCTAAGCATTTTAGTGCTCGCCCATCACTATTGCTGGTGTCAAAGTGAAAGTCTGTGCCGTTACTGATCCAACCATTGCACATCCATCTGGTCCATCAAGAGTCGCTCTCATCTCATCAATCCATAAAACTTTTGAAAAATCTGTTTTCAGCTATTTCTTGGCCCAGTCATGACGTTTCTCTTTCTGTGTCTTGCTCAATGGTGGTTGGGTTCAGACTTCCTCACCTTGTCTCTGAGCAATGAGCACCTCGTACTTCTGGGCTCCAGGGAGGTTGCCTTTCTGGAATATGAAAGCTCTGGAGGATAATGGTTTCTTGGTCACTTCACGTTTGATTCTTCTCAAATCTTTGCCAGTGAATGTGCATCAGGAGTGCTGCACCCTCTGTGAGACTTGTATCAATTTTTGACTTTTCAGAGTCAGCTAAATCTCTTTTTTTCCCCATTTACAATCTGCCTAAAAATTCTACACATCTTAATAAAGGGCTTTGCATCCTTGGGCTATGTGCACACCTTAATAAAGGGCATTGTTTCCTTGGGATATGTGCACACCTTAATGAAGGGCGTTGTATCCTTGGGGTATGTACGAACATGATACAGCAGGCCAAATCTCAGCTTGTAATATTTTAGCGCTTATAATCTACTTTATTCAGACCTACGACACAGGCACAAAGTGATACAACCATGTTGAGCACTGCATCCTTAGCCACAACTGTGGCTGTGGTCAGCAGCGGTCGCAGAACTGAAGCTCGCAGGGGTGGCAAGGGTTGCCTATCCTGAGCTTTTTTGACACCGCAAAGGATGAGACAATTCACGTTATCTTCCAACTTTGGAAAAATAGACTCATTAGAGGGTTAAAATTGCAACAATATGACAACTACATGTGTGGCACCCCAGGGTTCTGGTTACCACAGTAATAGCAATATTACGTCTGTGAGCAGGTGGGAGGTCTCCTGGTCAGGAATCCTAAGCATGCCACACCTCCTGCCCAGTCCTGGGAGGGGAAGAACTTCCCCTATATAAACTGGGGCTGAGGTAGGGTTAGTGAGTAGGAAAAGAACACAGACAGAGACAGAGACACAGTCTGGTCTGGTGTGGATCAGTTACAGGGAAAATAAGAACAGGAGCTCTGTAGGAGCAGGAGTGAGTGCCAGAGGCTGGAAGCTAGATAGCGCGCCTTGGCTGAAGAGATCTCACCAGACACGGAGTCCGAGGCTGTGGGGACTGTTCCATACCCAGCAGCAGAAACCGACCAGCAGGGGATTTCAGGTCCTCTGGCCAAGAAACCCGAAGGCACGGTCACACGCAAGGGACCAGCACCGCCGTCGTGGAGCGGAGGCTACCAGAAGGCCCTGAGTCACCGGCCATACGGGTGAGCACCACACGGTACACTCAGGGACGTGGGCTACTTTTACCCGCTTCTAGCAAGGTAGCCAAGAAGAGTACAGTTAGTTGGGGAGGCCTACAACTCCGCCTGGCCAGGGGAGATCCTGTCTGCTCACGGACTGACCAGACCCCGACCGCTAGCCAGTACTCCCGGGAGGGTCTATCTTTGTCACCAGTAAAGACCCTGAACTACACCGCACCGTCTCTGAGTGGTTCCTGGTGCCTGCGTGCAATTCTACCATCCCCATCATCCACGTCCGCTGCCCTGAGGCCATACCCCTCCCGTTGGGGGTTATACTACCCACGCTGCACAACTGTACCACCGGCCTCAGCGGTCTGCCCTGCAGCGGCGGTTTCGTAACCGCATTCAACGGGTGGCGTAGTCGAACAATATCCCATCTGCCACTAAAAACATCGCCACTTAGTTTGACACCCTGGGCACGGACCGGGTCACCGCCACGAGGACTACCACCCCCAACAGATCCGGCTCCGGGTATTCCCCAAACATGGCCCAGGGGGCGCGTCAACTTTTGGCGTAGTCGGCAGGATTTCGTGCCCGCAACCACCGGGTACTGCGTGCCTGAAAAAGACTGTTAAACTTACCTGTGGTGAAGATTCCCGCCATCCGACGCCATCTTTTGCCTTCTTCCCGCCATCCGTGGAGTTTTCCCGCCATCCGACGCCATCTTTTGCCTTCTTCCCGCCATCCGTGGAGTTTTCCCGCCGTTGGACGCCATCTCGAGGACGCCGCGCGGGAAGAAGAGGGGCGTGGACTCCGAAAGCGCGCGAGAACTGAAGCCCCGCCTCACGTCCGGACGTTGCGTAAGGTCCTGGAAGGAACCCAGCAGACGCCGACGTCACAGGAGTGCGACGGAAGGTCCTCAACCCTGACGATCCACTGCGGAGCCGCGGCCTACGGAAGAGGATCATCGCAAGGTAGGCCACGGTCCACTAGGGGGGAGGAGGATGTCGGATACGGAGGAGAGCTTCACTGCCACAGCCACCGCCAGCACCACCGCTGCTGCGGTCATGCCTTTCACCATGCCCTACATCCCGGGGGCAGCCTGGCTACCCCAGTACTCAGGGGAGTCACATACCCTAAATGACTTCAGAGAAAGGCTGGATAGCCTCTTCCAGGTGTACCCCCTCACAGAAGAGCAAAAAGTGAGCATCCTGGTGGCTCAATTAACAGGGGCAGCCCAAAGGGAGGTAAAGTCCTGGCCACTTGGGAGGAGGAGGACTGTCGCAGAGATACTAGCCCGGCTGAAGGACACCTTTGATACCCGTACCTCAGCCGAGATCAAGCTTAGATTCTACGGGTGCAAGCAGCGAGCACATGAGAATATAAGGGACTATGCGCTAAACCTACAAGAGGCCCTGAGAGCCATTAAGCAGGCCGACCCTGACGGCGTGGGAAACGAAGACAAGCTGTTGACTGAACAATTTATAGAGGGTCTACATTGCAATGCCCACCGAACCCAGTTGCGAGCAATGGCCTTACAGAACCCTCATCTGGACTTTGCACAGTTCAAGGACAGAGCCATCCGGGTGCTCCGAGAACCGGCACCAGGTGGCGCTGTGACCCACAAACGCCCTGCTACCACTTACCACCAGGAGACGGCGCCCTTGTCGGCAGGGCCTGTGGGAGCTGATGCGCAGGCTTTAAACAATGACCCGGCTACAGACCTGCACCATCAGGTCCAAGAGCTAACTAAAAGCGTTGCCGCGCTAACCCGAACTGTGCAGTCTTTACAGGTTTCTACTCCAGGGAAGATCCAGCTGGCATCCGGACCGGAGGATATCCCGTGGCGCCGACCAAGGAGGACCCCACCGGCCAGAGGAAGACCCAGCGACCGATACAACGAGGACGGACAACCCATCTGCCGCCGCTGCAATCAACCCGGACATATGGCAAGGTACTGTCCTTTAAAACTGGCACAACCTGGGGTAGAGGGCCAACCCCTAGGAATAAGATCACCAGGCCCATCGAACTGGCGTGACAAATACGTGGGAGGACGTCCAGTCTTGCCTGTAGTACTGGATGGCATTCCTATGAGTGCCCTACTTGACACCGGGTCATAGGTCACCACCATCCCGTACGTGCTCTTCAAGCAGTACTGGAAAGACTCGGATATAACCCGCTACCCAGACGACGACTTGAGTATCATCGCCAGCAATGGTCAGCCCGTGCCACAGATCGGATTTAAAGAGATGACCATTAAAATCGGTAAAGTCGAACTGGCAGCACAGGGACTGATCATTGTGGACATTGACAAGCGCGAGAGTCACCCAAAGATAACTCTAGGAACTAATGTGATTGAAAATTGTCTTGCAGAGGTGATTCTCATTTTACAGCAGGTTGCCAAGAACGCCAGCTCCGGCCAGCAGCGAGTGCTCCAAAAAGAGATCCGGGCACTGATGCGACGGCAACAGGTGGAACTCTCCGGTGGTGAGATTGGTAGCGTGAGAATGTGTGACCATTTCCCTATTGCCATGCCCCCGAAAAGTGAAATGATGATTTGGTGCCGGGCAGCTATTGGTCTGAGAGGTAGAGATTACCAGGCAATGGTAGAACCAGTCTACTCAGATAGTAGGCCCACCATTTTGACGGCACGGGGGGTGGTTGATGTACGCCATGGGAGGGTGCCCGTTCGCATAATAAATATCGGGAAGAGGGAAGTGTACCTGCCCCGGTATGCTACGCTAGCCAAATTGTATACCATCAACCAAAATTCTGTACAGTCCGTGGAACCCTTGCCTCCATCTCATCCAGAGGAAGGTAACGGCTCTAAGCAACAAATGGAGGACTGGTGTCAGCAACTGCATTTGGGTACTGACTCCACTCCCTCACACCAGAAACAGGGAGTCTATCGGGTGGTTCGAGAGTACGAGAGAGTGTTTAGTAAACACCCGCTAGACTTCGGGCGAGTGAAGGGAGTGGAACATCACATCCCCACGGGAGACCATCCTCCCATAAAGGAGAGGTATCGTCCCATACCCCCTGCACACTACCAACACGCCAAGGGGATGCTTAGAGACATGAAGGAGGCTGGGGTAATCAGGGATAGCTGTAGCCCCTGGGCAGCTCCACTAGTCTTGGTTAAAAAGAAAGACAACACCATGAGAATGTGTGTAGATTACCGGAAAATCAACCGTATCACACACAAAGATGCGTACCCCTTACCAAGGATAGAGGAGTCTTTGGCTGCTTTAAAATCTGCTAACTTCTTCTCCACTTTGGATCTCACTAGCGGGTACTGGCAGGTTCCTGTAGCAGAGGCGGACCGGGAGAAGACCGAATTCACCACCCCGATGGGACTTAGCGAGTTTACCTGCATGCCGTTCGGACTCTGCAACGCACCAGGAACCTTCCAACGATTGATGGAATGCTGTCTGGGACACCGGAACTTCGAGACGGTCCTGCTGTACCTGGACGATGTTATAGTTTATTCCAAAACCTACGAGGACCACCTGAAACACCTGGCGGAAGTGTTTGAAGCCCTGGCAAACTACGGTCTGAAGGTGAAACTGTCGAAGTGTCACCTGCTAAAACCAAAAGTGCAGTACCTGGGACACGTGGTGAGTGCTGACGGAGTGGCTCCCGACCCTGATAAGATCACCGCGATTAAGGAATGGCCAAGACCCTCCAGCGTAAAGGAAGTGCGGCAGTTCCTCGGGTTGGTAGGCTACTACCGAAGGTTCATTCCCGGTTTCACCAAAAAGGCAGCTCCTATGCAGGATCTCCTGATAGGCCAGTCCAGGAAGGTCAAGAACCAGAAGCCGCCCTTCAGATGGGAGAAACTGGAAGAAGAGTAGTGTTGAGCCACCCCCGTAGTGTTCGAGTTCGGTTCGGTTCGTCGAACACCCGTGTGTTCGCCGAACTGTTCGTCGAACTGTTCGTCGAACACCTTCGAACACCGTTAAAACCAATGGCAGGCAAACAAAAACACATAGAAACACATAGAAAACACCTTCAAAGGTGTCCAAAAGCTGACAAACTGCTCAGAAGACACAACTAACACATGGAAAAGTGACAAGTACATATAGTCATGCGAAAAGAAAAGAGGTGGAGGAGTAAAAGGAGGGGGAGACACAGATATAGGCATGTCATGCCCTTCTAAAATCCAAAAAGTGAGAAGCCGAGACGGCCAGTCCGCTCCTGCCCGTGCCACCTCCGTGTCGCCGGGTTTGTGCCAGAGCCGCGGTGAACCCTGACGGCCAGCCCCCCTCTCCCAATACTGGTGCCTGTCCGCTGGTGGGTCGAGAGAGCCCCCCTGTGGTGGAGGCAGCTCTAAGCTTTTTAATTTAAATTGTCCCTCTAATTTGAATGAATACACTTTAAATCCATTTACAAGGATCTATTGGAGGGCAAGTCTCATGCCAGCAGCCGCGTAATTCCAGCTCCAGTAGCGTCCACTAAAGCTGCTGCAGTTAAAAAGCTTTTATAAGGATCGAGCTCGGCTGTCCACCGCAAGGCATCCTAGTGCCAGTCCCAGCCCCTATGCCTTGGGGTGCCTCCTGATGCTCTTCACTAAGTATCCCGTGGTCCCGAAGCATTTCCTTTGAAAAAATTAAGTGTCCAAACTATAGGTGGTGTAGCTTGCTTAACAGCCGGGATAATCCGCTGACTAGCAGACACTGCTACTAGGCACAAAGTATTTCCTGGGCTAGATGCAGTTAAAATTTGTAAGTAGATACTCTCGTTGGATGCTGAGAAAGCATTCCATAGAGTCTCCTGGCACGCCATATATGATTCTCTTAAAAAGCTTGGGGTAGGGGTCTAGGGGACCCTTTTATAGCCAAAATCACGGCCCTGTATCACAATACGTCACCTAGGCTGAAGATAAATGGAACTGTAGCACCGAGGGCTCGGTTGCTACAGACGTATTGCACCTCACCCAGAGGTGTGATATCTCACTCTCAGATAAGGATGGAGTGTGGATCAGGACCCGACACCTGCATGCATTACACCACATTGCCGTGGGGCAGGGCGACCAATATGCCCCTGAGATGGGCACGACAGTCCCTGTCCCTGGCTGGAGTGGGGGGAGGGAACACTGAGGAAGGGGAACCCTGCAGTGCAGGAGCAGGGAGGAAGCAGTTCCTGGGTGCATTGAGAAGGGAGTATAAAAGGTGGGCACCATCTTAGTTCAGTGCAGAGAAGTCTGAGCAGAAGTGGCAGGGAGCAGGGGCTCTGCATGAGCTCTGCTCCGGAGGCGGGCCTAGTAACAGAGGCCCAGGCCTGCAAGAGGGAGAAGGAAGGAAGAGGAGCGGAGAAGGCTCCAGGAACGAGGAATGAAGGGATCCCAGGGGTGCGGACGGGCGAGTCGCCACCGCACGCCCGAATCCACCTGCGTGGAGGGGTCAGGCCAAAGGGGGAGACCGGTCCCCGAACTAGTGGAGGCAGGAAACGACCCTCAGCTAGAAACCGGAGGCTCTGACATTTTATGTGGCGCAGCCCCTTGCTCCACCCGCTAGGAAGGCACCACATAGGGTCAGGGAAACTGGCGCCAAGTTTACCAAGAGGAGGCCCGAGGCAGCCGGACAGAAGTGTTGGTAAGAAAGGCCAGACAAAGGACACACAAAGGGGGTCCTGTGAAGCGCTCCAAAGTTATCTGGGAGTTGTCTGAGCCCCTCACCTGGTGAGCACAGTACGACGTGGGCAGCCGTTACCTGCAGACGTGGTCTGGATAATAAGAACTGTGAGTAAAGGCCCTGAACTGCATCACTGACTCCGTGTCGTTACTGCTGCTGCCCTGCACCATCACCCCCATCCTCCGCATACACTGCCCTGAGGCTATACTCCTCCCGTGGGGAGTTATGCTACGCTCTGCTGCACCCACAACACCAGCCTTAGCGGTCTGCCCTGTAGCGGCGGTTCACTCTGACCGCAATCCACGGGTGGCGTAGTCGGACATTTAAACATCAAAACCACATAAATAGTTCCGCCACTGGTTTGACCGCCCTGAGCCACGGAACCGGATCGCCGCCACGAAGACTACAACCACCAGCATCCACCAAAAAGGGTCCGGCTCCGGGTGTCCCAAGGCCCAGGGGGTGCGTCAGAACATTTTCATCACCTTTCACAATCACCAATGGGACAAGGCAGGGATGTCCTCTGTCCCCTCTCTTATACATCCTAGTGACGGAGCACCTGCTCTCATCAATTCGCCATAACCCCAATATTAGGTGGATTGAGGTGGGAGGCACCGAGTACAAGTGCTCTCTATTTGCTGATGATGTCCTAGTATATATCACTCAATCACATATATCCATCCCTGCTGTTATGGCTGAAATAGATCACTTTGTTACATGGTAAAATTTTAAAATCAATGCAGCGAAGTCTGAGGCCCTCGATGTCTCCCTCCCTAAATCCATATAGGATTCCATCCAGTCCAACTTTCCCTTTGCCTGGCCCTCACAGGGTATCAAATACTTAGGAATTCCTATTCATAGAGACCTCTCCCATCTATGTTATCTTAATTTTGGGCCCTTTATTGAACAATTCCATACAGACCACGGTTGGCAAGTTAGAACTGTAAGATTCACTACGTGAACCACTGGTGTTTTGTGGAAAAGCACATGTACACCGCGTTCCAAATTATTATGCAAAAAGTGTTTAGGAGTGATAAGGGAAGAATTTGTTTGTTTGTCAGTTAAACTCATTGATGGTGATGTGTGTCAGGGCTCTTTATATCACTGTAAGCAATTGCAGACACCTGTGCTAATTAGTTTGGCAGGTGTGTCCAATGAAAGGCAAGACTACTTAAGAAGGCTCTCTCACATTATTAAGCAGCCTACATTTTCTGCCAAAATGGGAAAGAAAAAGGATGTGTCGGCTGCTGAGAAGCAACAAATTGTGGAGTGTTTAGGTCAAGGCATGACTACAATCAACATTGTGCGATGATCAGGATGAAGTGTCTTGGCAATCAAGAAGTATGTAGCTGATTCACAGTACACACGTGTGCGTGCTGATAAGGGCAAATTGAGGACTCTTTCCTACAGGCAATTACGTCAGGTTGAAAGAGCAGCGGCAAAAAAGCCTTGTCATAGCAGCAGACAAGTTTTTGAAGCTGCTTGTGCCTCCAACGTCCCCCGAACAACAAGATGCAGGGTCCTTCAGAGGTTTGCAGCTGTGCATATGCCATCCTGTCGACCTCCTCTATCCACTTCACACAAGCAGAAACGGCTCCAGTGGGCCAAACATTACATGAAGACTGATTTCAAAACTGTTTTGTTCACGGATGAGTGCCGTGCAGCGCTCGATGGTCCAGATGAATGGAGTGGAGGATGGCTGGTTGATGGACACCCCACGCAAACACGGCTACAGCGCCAACAAGGAGGAGGTGGAGTAATGTTTTGGGCTGGAATCATGGGGAGAGAGATTGTCGGCCCCTTTAGGATCCCTGAAGGCGCTAAAGATGAACTCCATAATGTATGTGGATTTTCTCAAACAGCACTTCCTGCCATGGTTCAAGAAGAAGAACCGTGTATTTCACAGCAAGATCATTTTTCTGCATGATAATGCACCATCTCATGCTGCACATAAAACATCTGCATCTCTGGCTGATATGGGCATAAAAGGGGACAAACTTATGGTGTGACCCCCATGCTCCCCTGACCTCTACCCCATTCAGAACCTTTGGAGCATCATTAAAAGGAGTGTCTATGATGGCGGGAGGCAGTTCACATCTAAGCAACAGCTCTGGGAGGGTATTCTGTCCTCATGCAAAACAATTGAAGCAGAAACCATCCAAAACCTGACAAATTCAATGGACGAGAGAGTTCAGAAGCTCCTTTCGAACAAGGGGTCCTATGTGAAAATGTAACATCACCTAGAATAAAGTTTTGAGTTGAAAACTGTTTGATTTCAGTTTCTAACAACCTGCTAATGCTTATAATTTCAAAAATGACCATTTTTTTGGTCTTTATTAAAATGAAAAGGTTGATCGAAAAGTTTGGGGGATCTAAGAGTGTGGCAACCCAGTAGTCAAGATTACTTCGAATTCTGACAATATGAGGGTCATGCTGCAGGTAGTGCAGCAAGAAGGCACTTATGTGTCTTGCGCATCTCGGAGCCCCAAAATTATTTTCCGGGCTAGATGCAGCTAAAAATTATTTTTAATTTTAAATCTGGTGAAGCTTATTATAGATGGCCTAATAGGATCAGTGCTGCACACTGCTACAAAGCCCAAATTATTTTCCAGTCAAGATACAGATAAACATGATTAGTAATTTGAAAGCTTAAAACGGTTGGTAGGGTGATTTTAACCAATCATCAAGCTTTTACTCTCCCCAGGATGACACAGGGGTAGAAAAGTCGTTTCGGATCCATGATTTGTTCATCTTTATGAACGTGAGTCTGTCTACATTATCAGTGGAGAGCCGCGTGCGCTTATCTGTCAGCACACCACCAGCAGCGCTGAACACACGTTCAGACAGAACGCTGGCTGCGGGGCATGACAAGATCTCCAAGGCGTAAGTGGCTAGCTCCGGCCATTTATCCAGATTGGAAGCCCAAAAAGAGCAAGGGTCCAGTGACACAGTCGTGGCTTCAATGTTTACTTGGAGATACTCCTGTACCATCGTCTCTAGGCGTTGACTATGTGTCAGACTTCTTGTCTCCTGTGGCCTTGCAAAGGATGGGCTAAAAAAGTGGTGAAATGATTCCGCAAAATTGATGTTACCAGCAGATACTGTGGTTCTGTTACGGTTTGAGTGCTGAACACTTGACGGTCCCACGGTTGGCAAGTTGGAACTGTGAGATTCACTACGTGCACCACTGGTATTTTGTGGAAAAGCACATGTAAGATTCTGCAACAGTCTCTGCTGATACTCCTGCATGCGTGCATCCCTTTCTATGGCAGGAATAATTTCTGCAAATTTACTTTTGTACCGGGGATCTAACAGTGTGGCAACCCAGTAGTCAGGATTATTTCTAATTCTCACAATTCGAGGGTCATGTTGCAGATAGTGCAGCAAGAAGGCACTCATGTGTGTTGCGCATCCAGGAGCACCAAGTCCCTGTTGTGTTGGTGGCGAGGTAGCAATCATGCTTCCTTCCTCTGTCCTCTCCCCCCAACCTCGCACAACAGAAATGTGATCAAGGTCTCCCTCATCTGATGAGTCTTCCATCAGTTCGTCCTCCACTTCTTCCTGGGCTCCTGCACCTTCCTCACTAGTTTGGCTGCTACCATGCGCCCTGGTAAAATCATCTCCCCCACCCTCACATGCCTGCCGCCTTGGTGCTGCCGACCGTCTGGACCTTGCAGATGTTAGCCCTTCCGCATACAACTCCTCCTCCTCTACTTCCTCCACCTCCTCTTGTGCCACCACCTGACTCCGAATTCTGTTTAACATGTGCTCCAGCATGTAAATCACCGGAATAGTCATGCTGATAATGGCATCGTCAGCACTAAACATCTTCGTCGCCATTTCAAAACTGTGCAGAAGGGTGCATAGGTCCCTGATCTGAGACCACTCCTCCAGCGTGATTTGCCCCACCTCTGAATCTCGTTGGCCCAGGCTATACGTCAGAACGTATTGCACCAGGGCTTGTCGGTGCTGCCACAGTCGCTGCAACATGTGCAGAGTTGAATTCCACCGGGTAGGCACATCGCATTTTAGCCGGTGAAGTGGCAGGCCCAACGACTTCTGTAGAGATGTAAGTCGCTGAGCTGCGGGATGCGAACGGCGGAAGTGAGCACACAGCGACCGTGCCCTCTGCAGAAGGCCATCTAGTCTGGGATAGTGGGCTAAAAATTGCTGGACAACCAGGTTCAACACGTGAGCCATACAAGGCACGTGTGTGACATTGCCCCGGCGAAGGGCCGCACCCAGGTTTGCAGCATTGTCGCACACGGCCTTCCCTGGTTTCAGGTCCAGTGGAGACAACCATTCATGAAATTGGTTCTCCAGAGCTGACCACAACTCCTCAGCTGTGTGACTCACATTTCCCAGATATTTCAATGTTAAAACCGCCTGATGACGTTGAGCCCTACTGCCAGCATAGTAAGGAGGTGTGCAGGATCCCTTCTGCGCAGTTAGAAAGCTTGTGGCATGACCAGACAGGCTTTGGGTGCAGGTGGAAGACCGAGAGGAGGTTGAGGAGGCAGAAGCAGTGGAGAAAAAATGACATAAAGAGGATTGACGCACAACTCGTGGGGACGGCAAGACTTGGACAGCAGCCCCTTGTCCTGCTGTCACCATAGTTACCCAGTGCCCAGTCAGCGACATGTAACGCCCCTGTCCATGCCTACTCGTCCAAGTGTCTGTGGTGAAATGCACCCTGTCACACACAGAGTTTCTCAAAGAAGCGGTGATGTTGTGTGCGACATGCTGGTGGAGCGCAGGCACACCTTTCTTTGAGAAGTAGTGCCGACTGGGCATCTGGTACTGGGGCACTGCGACGGACATAAGGTCTCGAAAATCCTCTGTGTCCACCAGGCGGAAAGGCAGCATTTCTGTAGCCAAGAGCTTGCAGATGGTGAAATTCAACCTCTTAGCTTTCTCATGGCTAGGAGGAAATGGTCTTTTACTTGTCCACATCTGAGGGACCGAGGGCTGGCTATTGTGCTTAGACGGGGTTGACAAGGGTGTCCCCGGCAAACTGCCGGTCTGTGAGGAAGATGCAGGCGGACATGTTAGGTTGCCTTGATCCAAAGGTGGTGCTATCGATGTCGGACAGCGCTCAACACCAGCTGGTGTTACCACCTCCAAAGAAAATGATGACCTGCCAATCACGCTGGCTGTTGCGGGTAAAGAGGTGGCAGGTCTGCGCCCCAAAACAGGTGTGACTGCTGTCCCCCCAGTCACAGAGGATGAAGAGGCCGCGGATGCACAAGATATGGCAGACGGTGGTTGGCCCGGCCGGCTAGACCGCATTGTAGCACACTGAGCTTCCCACTGCAACTTATGCTTCATGTCCATGTGCCGGTTCATGCATGAAGTACTCAAACTATGTATTTTTTGGCCTCTACTTAGCTTTTGCTGACAAATGTTACAGATAACACGAGTTGGGTCATCTTTATCGATCTGAAAAAATGCCCAGGCTATGCAAGGCTTAGCACCCATGCGACCTGAAGAGCCACCACGACTTGTGGTGAGAGGCAGAGTTGTGTTTGAGGATGCAGTTGTTGACGTGCTTCCAGTACTACGTCTCTGTCCAGGAAGGCGCAACCTGACCTCGTCGTCACTAGCATCTTCCTCCACCTCCTCTGCTGACCTCATCTCTTGGCTGACTGTGGGTTGACAGTAAGTGGGATCTCCGACCTCATCATCATCACCCTGTGCGTTATCACACCCGTCGTCCTCAGAGCCAACCTGTTCCTGCCCTGACAAAAAACTAAAGTTGTCGCTCCAATCAGGTATTTGAGTCTTATCATCGTCTTCCTCATTGTCTCCACCAACAGGAGTTACAGTTTGGGAAAGAGGGTCTACATTATGGTCAGAACCTTCTGCGTCTGGTCCTGGATCCGACTCATAAAGATTCTGGGCATCAGTGCAGATCATTTCCTCGTCTGGATTCACAGAAGCGCTGGAGCTGACCTCTGATTCCCAGGCTATAGTATGAGTAAACAGCTCTGCAGACTCAACCATCTGTTCTACCTCATACTCAGACGGGCAGCTGGAGATTTGGGAGCTGTGAGGAAGCAAGTGCGATTTGGGTGACACCTTTGAGGACTGGAGTATTTGTGATGTTGAAGTTGATGTGGAGGAGAGCCCACTTAAAGGAGCACTTGATATCCGTTGAAGCACCTGCTGTTTTTGTGCCTCATCTGGAATTTGTAGCGATTGGCGTGGCCGTAAGAAAGGGATCTTATCACATTGTCCGCTAAAAGAAGTAGACATTTTAGTTTGGCTGGAAGATGGTCTTTCTTCTGCACCTACCCCACGGACACAACCTTTTTTCCCCTTCCCAACACGCCTATTCCCCTTTCCACCAGCAGCAGGCCTTTTTCCACTCATTTTGGTGGTTAACTAATTCACAACTCTGGAGTTGTTTGCACAAAAAAACAATGGATGGTAACCGAGCAGAGCTGAGTGGCCAAACTGTGGTATTAGGCCAAAACTATTGGCTGGGTTAGATGCAGAAAAAAATTATTTTTAATTTGCAACCTGATGGAGGTCAGTATAGATGGACTAATAGACCAAGTCCCACACACCGCTAGAAGCCCAAATATTTTTTCAGAGCTAGATGCAGAAAATTTTTTTATTCAATTTGCAACCTGATGGAGGTCAGTATAGATGGACTAATAGACCAAGTCCCACACACTGCTAGAAGCCCAAATATTTTTTCAGAGCTAGATGCAGAAAAAAATTATTTTTAATTTGCAACCTGATGGAGGTCAGTATAGATGGACTAATAGACCAAGTCCCACACACCGCTAGAAGCCCAAATATTTTTTCAGAGCTAGATGCAGAAAAAAATTATTTTTAATTTGCAACCTGATGGAGGTCAGTATAGATGGACTAATAGACCAAGTCCCACACACCGCTAGAAGCCCAAATATTTTTTCAGAGCTAGATGCAGAAATTTTTTTTATTCAATTTGCAACCTGATGGAGGTCAGTATAGATGGACTAATAGACCAAGTCCCACACACTGCTAGAAGCCCAAATATTTTTTCAGAGCTAGATGCAGAAAAAAATTATTTTTAATTTGCAACCTGATGGAGGTCAGTATAGATGGACTAATAGACCAAGTCCCACACACTGCTAGAAGCCCAAATATTTTTTCAGAGCTAGATGCAGAAAAAAATTATTTTTAATTTGCAACCTGATGGAGGTCAGTATAGATGGACTAATAGACCAAGTCCCACACACCGCTAGAAGCCCAAATATTTTTTCAGAGCTAGATGCAGAAAATTTTTTTATTCAATTTGCAACCTGATGGAGGTCAGTATAGATGGACTAATAGACCAAGTCCCACACACTGCTAGAAGCCCAAATATTTTTTCAGAGCTAGATGCAGAAAAAAATTATTTTTAATTTGCAACCTGATGGAGGTCAGTATAGATGGACTAATAGACCAAGTCCCACACACCGCTAGAAGCCCAAATATTTTTTCAGAGCTAGATGCAGAAAAAAAATATTTTTAATTTGCAACCTGATGGAGGTCAGTATAGATGGACTAATAGACCAAGTCCCACACACCGCTAGAAGCCCAAATATTTTTTCAGAGCTAGATGCAGAAATTTTTTTTATTCAATTTGCAACCTGATGGAGGTCAGTATAGATGGACTAATAGACCAAGTCCCACACACTGCTAGAAGCCCAAATATTTTTTCAGAGCTAGATGCAGAAAAAAATTATTTTTAATTTGCAACCTGATGGAGGTCAGTATAGATGGACTAATAGACCAAGTCCCACACACTGCTAGAAGCCCAAATATTTTTTCAGAGCTAGATGCAGAAAAAAATTATTTTTAATTTGCAACCTGATGGAGGTCAGTATAGATGGACTAATAGACCAAGTCCCACACACCGCTAGAAGCCCAAATATTTTTTCAGAGCTAGATGCAGAAAAAAATTATATTCAATTTGCAACCTGATGGAGGTCAGTATAGATGGACTAATAGACCAAGTCCCACACACTGCTAGAAGCCCAAATATTTTTTCAGAGCTAGATGCAGAAAAAAATTATATTCAGTTTGCAACCTGATGGAGGTCAGTATAGATGGACTAATAGAATGATGCTATGCCCAAAAGATTTTACTTCACTAGGTGCAGTAAAAAAATTGGTATTCTATACACAGGTGGTATATCTTGCAACACAGATAGGCTACTCCACTGACTAACACACTCTGCAATAGGCCAAAAAGGATTAGCTTTGCTAGATTCAGCCAAATGCTGTGAAAAAAACTTGCACAGCACTGGCACAGACCTGCCTGGCAAAAACTGATAGGAACTGATGTAACCTAGTCCTGAAAAGGACTCCAATTACAATTAGTCTTTACTCCCACAATCTATCTATTTAAGAGCACAGACCTGCCTGATAAAAGTCGTAGGAAATGCTGTAACCTAGTCCTTAAAAGGACTGCAATCACAACTATTCCCTACTCCCAAGCTATCTGTATATTTGTGTGAAAATTGGCTTGAAATTAACAAGGTATAGCGCACACAGCAACAGCGGTGCCGTCTAACACGCAGCTGCAGCAGTGAGAAAATGGTGGCGACGGGGAAAATGGCTTGGTCTTATAGGGCAAGGACATGTGACATACACTGCCAATCACACATGCCCTTGCTTGTGTGAAAAAAAGCACTTCGCTCCGTGTGTGCGCTGCTGATAGGCTGACAGATTGCACCTCCCCACTGCAAATGCGGGAAAGAGAAAAAAAAATGGAGATCTTCATTGTTCCTGCAGAGATCCATCCCCTGCCCCTCCCCCCGCCCCGCTGTACACTCAAACTGCGTATTAACATTAATTTTCATCATTACTGAGAAAAAATCCAGTTATGATTTTGGTGCACGAACAGTTATCGAACATAACCTCGACCAGCCGAATTTTTCTCAAATTGTTCGTGTTCGCCGACCGGCTCGAACACCGCCCAAAACAGCTCGAATTTGAGATTGGCGAACAGTTCGAGTAGAACAACGCTCATCTCTAAAGAAGAGTCCTTCCGCCAGCTGAAGATGGCCCTCACGGGGGATGAAATCCTGGCGTACCCGGATTACAGCCAGCCCTTTATCCTCTACACCGACGCAAGTAACATTGGGCTAGGAGCCGTACTGTCCCAGATCCAGCAGGGGAGAGAACGGGTAATTGCTTACGCCAGCCGAAAACTGCGACCCACCGAAAGAAACCCTGAGAATTACAGCTCATTCAAGCTAGAGTTCCTGGCAGTGGTGTGGGCAGTCACCGAACGCTTTAAGCACTACCTCGCCTCTTCCCGGTTCACCGTGTACACGGATAACAACCCGTTGACACACCTGGACACTGCAAGACTCGGTGCCCTGGAGCAGAGATGGATGGCCCGCCTGTCCAACTATGAGTTCACGATCAAATACCGGGCAGGACGCTCCAATACCAACGCGGATGCCTTGTCCAGAATGCCAAACCTACCGGACGTAGGGGAAGATCCAGGGGAACTGGAAGAAGTTGAACTCCCCGCGTTTCACCGTCATGGGACTACCCAGTATTCCCACCGTGTAAGGGGTAAGCAATCCACTACGTTCAACCCCTTACCTCATTACAACTGGGCGGAAACGCAAGACAGTGACCCCGCCGTCCGACTAGTGAAGGAGATGCTGACTCAGCCAGATGCCCGCCTTGACCCAGACGCTCCGGAGGAGACCAAGCAACTGTGGGCTGAGAAGAGTCGACTGTTCCTTTACAAGGGGAAGTTGTGCCGCAGAATGGTTAACTCCCGGACGCATGAACTGATCTGGCAAGTAGTGGTGCCAAGAAGAGACGCGGCTATGGTCCTGGAGGCATACCACGACGGAGCTGGGCACTTCGGATGGAAGAAGCTGGAGTTCCTGCTGCGCGGGCGGTTCCACTGGGTAGGCATGAGAGGAACCATCGAGAGGTGGTGCAGAGACTGTGGCCCATGCAACCTAAGAAGGAAGGACCGTGCCAGCCAGAAGACTCCCCTGCAGTCCATCGTCACCAGGCAGCCGTTGGAACTGGTAGCCTTGGACCATGTAAAACTGACCCCCAGCAGAAGTGGCTACGTCTATGCGTTAACCATCGTGGATCACTACTCCCGGTTCTTGGTTGTAGTCCCCGTCAAGGACTTAACGGCTCAAACAGCAGCTAGAGCCTTCCAGCAGCACTTCTGCCGTCCACACGGATACCCAGAGCAGGTGCTGACGGACCAAGGACCTGCCTTTGAAGCGGAAGTCTTCCAGGAGTTCTGCACCCTGTATGGCTGCCGGAAGATAAGAACAACACCCTATCATCCGCAAACCAATGGACTCTGCGAGAAGATGAACCAGGTGGTGATAAACCTTCTGAAAACATTGCCCCTGGAAGAACGCAGTCTGTGGCCTGAGAAACTGCCTGATCTGGTGGACCTATACAACCACATCCCTGTAGGTTCTACCAACTGTACCCCGGCTTACCTAATGAGAGCAAGACCTGGTAAGCTGCCTGTTGATCTGGATATGGGAGTCCTGACACCCGAGGACACTTCACCAGAAGCAGACTGGGACACAGAGAGGCAGCAGCAGTACCGGAAAGTACAGGAGAGCGTTGAGCGAAGTCTCCGTCAAGCAAGAGAAAGACAGGAGAAGACTTACAACCAGTATGCTCCCGCTGTTCCCCTGGTACCTGGAGAGCAGGTCTTGAAGAGGAAAAGACGGCTCCACAAGTTGGACGACCAGTGGGAGAAGGACCCGTACACTGTACTGCCCTCAAGCCATGAAAACCCGAAAGTCTGCACAATCAGTAAGGATGGAGGAGAAACCACAGCCATTGTCTCCCGAGACCACCTGAAGAAGTGTCCCGAGCAGCTACGAAACCCTGAAGAAGATCAAGAAAACCCTCGACCCGCAGAGAAAAGGGAAGAGATGGTCAGTACTGTACTCGGAGACTTCCCTCGGTCTTGGACACAAGTAAATGGCGCTGTTGTGGTACCCGTCCTCACCTTCCTCCAGCCAGCATCCCAAGTGCCTACGGAAAAACAGGTAGAGCTGGAAGAGCAGCCGGTCCAGGAGGCAGAAGACCCCACACAAGCAGACCAGGAGAATCGACCCTCTGCTTATAGTGAGCCTGCCGTGCCCCTAGTGAGCCAAAGAGTCCGTAGACAGCTGCCCAGCTTACCTTTAACAGCTCCTACACCCTGTAGTGCAGGACCAGTTAGTGAGCTCCGTAGGTCCACTAGAGCCACTAGAGGCCAGTTGCCCGTACATTGGAGGATCTAAAGTGTTTAGACTGTTTTATTGGTATTTACCTGTTTACTTTTGCTTGTAAATAATTATGTTTTTCCAGTTATTTTATAGGTATCTTTTGTGGATTTACTAGAACTCTATTGTATATATGTTTGGAGCGTAACCCAGGAACGGACTAAGACTGTTAAAGACTCGGGGCAGAACAGACCCCTACCTGGTTACGGCTCCCTGTTCTTTGGTGAAATGGACACCCTTTTGCTTCAAAAATTGCACCCGGTTGCGGACACGCCGTGACCACTTTAACATGTTTTTCCTTATTGTATTGTTCCTGTTTATACCCTGTTATGTTTTCAAAAAAATATGTTTAGTCCCGGAGTACTAAATTTTACTAGGGGGGAATGTGGCACCCCAGGGTTCTGGTTACCACAGTAATAGCAATATTACGTCTGTGAGCAGGTGGGAGGTCTCCTGGTCAGGAATCCTAAGCATGCCACACCTCCTGCCCAGTCCTGGGAGGGGAAGAACTTCCCCTATATAAACTGTGGCTGAGGTAGGGTTAGTGAGTAGGAAAAGAACACAGACAGAGACAGAGACACAGTCTGGTCTGGTGTGGATCAGTTACAGGGAAAATAAGAACAGGAGCTCTGTAGGAACAGGAGTGAGTGCCAGAGGCTGGAAGCTAGATAGCTCGCCTTGGCTGAAGAGATCTCACCGGACACGGAGTCCGAGGCTGTGGGGACTGTTCCATACCCAGCAGCAGAAACCGACCAGCAGGGGATTTCAGGTCCTCTGGCCAAGAAACCCGAAGGCACGGTCACACGCAAGGGACCAGCACCGCCGTCGTGGAGCGGAGGCTACCAGAAGGCCCCGAGTCACCGGCCATACGGGTGAGCACCACACGGTACACTCAGGGACGTGGGCTACTTTTACCCGCTTCTAGCAAGGTAGCCAAGAAGAGTACAGTTAGTTGGGGAGGCCTACAACTCCGCCTGGCCAGGGGAGATCCTGTCTGCTCACGGACTGACCAGACCCCGACCGCTAGCCAGTACTCCCGGGAGGGTCTATCTTTGTCACCAGTAAAGACCCTGAACTACACCGCACCGTCTCTGAGTGGTTCCTGGTGCCTGCGTGCATTTCTACCATCCCCATCATCCACGTCCGCTGCCCTGAGGCCATACCCCTCCCGTTGGGGGTTATACTACCCACGCTGCACAACTGTACCACCGGCCTCAGCGGTCTGCCCTGCAGCGGCGGTTTCGTAACCGCATTCAACGGGTGGCGTAGTCGAACAATATCCCATCTGCCACTAAAAACATCGCCACTTAGTTTGACACCCTGGGCACGGACCGGGTCACCGCCACGAGGACTACCACCCCCAACAGATCCGGCTCCGGGTATTCCCCAAACATGGCCCAGGGGGCGCGTCACATGCATGAACCGTCAGATGCACAATCAATATGCATTACTCTGGCAATCTCACTGCGATAAAATGCAGACCAGCGGGCCTCAACAACCATCAGCCATCCCATCAACTGCTCAACTGCATCTGCTGCTTCTTCCTCCTCCTCTGTTACTTTGCCAAGTGTTGTCACGCAGGTCTCCAACAGCAGAATCTCTGGTTGATTACCCACTCCAGTCAGACGGAGTGAGAGCTCATCTGTCATGGAAGGCGTGGGAAAGAGTTAGTGCAACACAAATGTTAGAGGGAAAGGGAGCCTAGACTCTAGGGAAAGGGGGTAAGTGGAGACCTATTAGGTTGATCTAGCATCACCCTGTCTCCCGTAACATCCCTGTATTGGCTCTTCACCAATTGCTGCACAGATGTCTTGCCCTGTCTTTCCCTGGCATGTGACTAAGGTTAGGGAAGGGAGAAGATGAGCACTAGTAGATCTACACTAAACACTATAGATAACCAGGACGGACAAACAGGGGGAAATTGCTTAGCTTAGCTTTAGACGACTCCAGACAAATGCACACACGTCCTCAACTCCAGAGAGGACAAAGTACTGCTCTTGCTAAAGCCTTCAGAAGGAGTAATGAATATCGCGGGCACCTCCCTCTGAAACACAGCAGGTATTTATACACCCAAGTCCGGGTGTTAATTAGCCATAGGGAGGTAAACGATGGGTCCTAGAGACAAGCCTCTAAGAAGATGTCTGTAATGCCAAATGTAGAGATCTCCTGCAATCAACTGCAGGGCGACTGTCTGTCATCTCTGACACACCCGTGACACCGTCAGCTGTAACGGAAATAGACATGCCTGCTGTTTTTGCTTAAACGAGCACACCTCCTCTTTCACAATCCACTGTAACTTCTCCGCCTGCACCTCACTCAAGGTCCAGCAGTTGGTCGTGTTCAACCTACTCTCCCCTCTCTCAGCACTTCAGCCAGCCCTTAGTCCCGCAGTTGTGGTCATGTAAAAGATTGTTTCCTCCTACACATGACAAAGCGAAGAGGTTGAACTTCACCATCTCCAATCTGTTGGCCACGGAAATGCTGCTTTTCCCCCTGGTGGACACAGACATTTTCCAAAATCTGATGGCCATCGCAGTCCCCCAGTACCAGTTGCCCAGTCGCCATTACTTCTTTAACAAATCTGTGTCTGCGCTACACCAGCATGTCACAGACAGCATCACCAATTCCTTGACTAAATCTATGTCTGTCAGGGTACATTTCACTATAGACGCCTGAACGAGTAAGCATGGCCAGGGGCATTACATCTCGCTGACTGGGCACTGGGTGACTCTGGTGGAGTCTCCTGGATGGGTCTCCATATGCTGGCTTGGCTGTAATGGAAGAGTTGTCGATCCCCATTATAGTATTTCTGATTTGGTGAAGTTGATGCCAATTTGGTGGTGTCTGCCCCCAATTTTTGGAAATTTGAAGACTCCTGATTGGGTCTCCATTTGCTGGGTTGGCTGTAATGGAAGAGGTGTTGGTACTAGTGTTGAGCGAGCACTAAAATGCTCGGGTGCTCGAAGCTCGGGCCGAGCTCACCGTGATACTCGGGTGCTCGACCCGAGCAACGAGCCCAATGTTAGTCTATGGGAGACCCGAGCATTTTTGCGGTGGCACCCCCGGCAGTCTGTAGAAAGCCTAAAAAGTGCCCAAAACGATAGTGACATTGCTCAAATGACATGGGGACAGCATGGGAATCGCCCTAGGAAGCATTTCTGACCCCCAGGTCACTGCTGTCAACAACGTGGTCAGAGGAATTAAGCCACTTTTACGGGCTCACAATAAAACGTTCAAAAACTAAACTGAAACTGTTTTCCTGTGAAATATGTTAAGGAATATCCTTTCCAGAGTAAAGATTTGTGTATAAGGTAAAATAAATAACCAAAAGCAAAAATACTCCTCCACACCTTGGGCTATGTTCACAAGTAGCATTTTTTATGCGTTTTTGTACTTTTGTATTGCTTTTAACCGTGACAAATGCATTCACCGGGAAATGTCATTTTAACATTTTACAACCTTATCTGGCCATGTGCTGTGTGACACATGCATACAGTGCTGAAAAGACATAGGGACAGCATGGGAAAGACCCCTGGAAGCATCTCTGACATCCAGGTCACTGCCTAAAAGTGTGCCCATTAGAAGTGATCCTTGCCGCATCAGAAGATCCAGACTTGCAACTATCCCCGTGCAAGTCCTTGTCCTAGGGCAGTGTTCAATTGCACCTCCCCCATTCCTTGCAATACAAGCGCAAATATGCAGCCAACCACCCACCCACCCGCAGGCTGCTACTACTATACTACTAGCTTGCACTTGAAATGGGGCCTTTTAGTTTGGAGGAGGCCGAAGCTAGCCACTACCTCATGGCTGCGTCGGCTGCGAGGTCTCCATACTGAGAGTGCCAAGGTGAGGAGCATGATGATGATGATAGAAGTTAGCATCTGCTTTGTTTTCTTGGAATGCAAGCATAAGTGTGCAGCCTGCTACCCACCCACCCCCAGGCTGCAATACCATACTGCTAGCTTGCTTGCACTTGAAATGAGGTCTTTTAGGCTTGTGGAGGCAGACGCCGGCCACCATGTCATGGCTGCAATGGCGGCCTGGTATCCATACTCAGTCCCCAGCCGCCCGGTGGCCGTGTGTCCACACTCCGTCCCCGGCCGCCAGGGGGCCGTTCGGTGTCCATACTCGGTCCCCAGCCGCCCCTATCTGTCCCGGTGTGCCTTATACAGAAGCGCGCATACCAAAACATTACCTGTGCCCTCCCCAGTGCATTTAGTGGGAAGGACAGCCCATTCCGCTTGTGTGCACACCATCCCCCTGTTCATGGCACATGCGAAGCTGCCTCCCGCCCTGCACCTGTCATTGCAGACTTGCAACTATCCCCGTTCAAGTCCCCACAAGTATGCAGCCTCCCACCCTCCCACCCCCAGGCTGCAATACCATACTGCTTGCTTGCACTTGAAATTGGGCCTTTTAGGCATGTGGAGGCAGAATCTGGCCACCACGTCATGGCTGCGTCAGCGGCCTGGTATCCATACTCGGTCCCGAGCCGCCCGGTGGGCGGGTGTCCCTACTCGGTCCCCAGCTGCCCCTATTTGTCCCGGTGCGCCTTATACACAAGCGCGCATGCCAAAACATTACCTGTGCCCTCCCCAGTGCATTTAGTGGGAAGGACAGCCCATTCCGCTATAGTGTGTGCACACCAACACATGGCACATGCGAAGATGCCTCCCGCACTGCACCTGTCATTACAGACTTGCAACTATCCCCATTCAAGTCCTTGTCCCAGGGCAGTGTTCAATTGTACCTTCCCCATTCCTTGCAATGCAAGTGCAAGTATGCAGCCTGCCACCCACCCAACCCCAGGCTGCAATACCATACTGCTTGCTTGCTTGCACTTGAAATTGGGCCTTTCAGGCATGTGGAGGCGAAATCTGGCCACCACGTCATGGCTGCATCGACGGCCTGGTATCCATACTCAGTCCCCAGCCGCCCGGCTGCCGGGTGTCCACGCTCGGTCCCCAGTCGCCAGGGGGCGGCAGGGTGTTCATACTCGGTTCCCAGCTGCCCCGCGGCCGGGTGTCCACGCTCGGTCCCCAGCCGCCTGAGGGCGGCTGGGTGTCCATAAACGATCCCCAGCCGCCCCTATTTGTCCCGGTGCGCCTTATACACAAGCGCGCATACCAAAACATTACCTGTGCCGTCCCCAGTGCATTTAGTGGGAAGGATAGTCTAACCACAAACACATGGACAAGTGAATGTGGCCAGGGATGGTCCATCTCACTGACGCCTTCACACTGGGTTAATATTGTGGAAGCCGGGACACAGTTGGACACTGGGATGCAACACGTCCTCCAGACATAGAGGATTGCGGATCCTGGGTCAATCAGGCTTCAACACAAAGTACAGAAGGTAGACAGCAGCAGTGGACGGCCTCCTACACAAGGAGCAAATTATTCATGATCATGAGGCCATCCATCTCCTTAGCTTTCTGTTCCTTGGTATGCAAGCGCATGTATGTAGTAGCGGCTAGGCCTGAGGTGGTCAGCGTTTTGGCGAATATCCTACCTCTTCCGAGGATTGCTGGATGTTTTCCTGCTACTATCCCAGTTCTATGACTCCCGTTAAAACAAAGCTTCAGGTGATGAATGATGGATGAGGCGGTGGCAAAGGAGAAAGAGCAGGAGGAACAGGGACCATTCACATCAATATCAGGCCAGTCAACCACACATGTCTTGTAGGATATGTTTCTGTTCCAAAAGGAGCGGTTCTGCTACACAGTTATAGGGCATACAGTGAGTGAAATGCCTACCAAAAATTTTGGGGCACTCCAATGCCCTTGGAAGTGACATGGAGGTCAGAGGGCCTTAACTAAACTGTTTTTTCCATTTATAGCAACTAGGTCTCCTGTACACTGTTGGCCTAAGCAGTGAATGGAAGGCATGCCCCTTGAAACAGACGTGGATTACAGCGTACTAAAAACCTTCTACCCATTATTGGGGAGTGGGTCTCCCTTAGTGTTCGCCTATGCATTGAAAAGCAAAAGCTGACTAAAATTAGGAGAAAATGCAATGCTCGTTGGAAGAGTTGTGGAGGTTAGAGGTAATTAAAAACAACATTTCAATGCCCCTTGGAAGAGCTGTGGAGTTCAAAGTGGTTTAACAAGACAGTTTTAATGCCCATTGGAAGAGACGTGGAGGTCACAGTAGCTTAACAAGACGGTTTTAATGCCCCTTGGAAGAGACGTGGAGTTCAGAGTGGTTTAACAAGACGGTTTTAATGCCCCTTGGAAGAGACGTGGAGGTCCCAGTGGAATAAAAAGACAATATTAATGCCCCTTGGAAGAGTGGTGGAGGTCCCAGTGGAATAAAAAGACAATATCAATGCCCCTTGAAAGAGTGGTAGAGGTCCCAGTGGAATAAAAAGACAATATCAATTCCCCTTGGAAGAGTGGTGGAGGTCCCAGTGGAATAAAAAGACAATATCAATGCCCCTTGGAAGAGTGGAGGATGTCCCAGTGGAATAAAAAGACAATATTAATGACCCTTAGGAGAGACGTGTAGGTCACAGTAGATTAACAAGACAATTTTAATGCCCCTTGGAAGAGACGTGGAGTTCAGAGTGGTTTAACAAGACGATTTTAATGCCCCTTGGAAGAGACGTGGAGTTCAGAGTGGTTTAACAAGACGATTTTAATGCCCCTTGGAAGAGACGTGGAGGTCACAGTAGATTTACAAGACAATTTTAATGCCCCTTGGAAGAGACGTGGAGTTCAGAGTGGTTTAACAAGACGATTTTAATGCCCCTTGGAAGAGACGTGGAGGTCAGAGTGGTTTAACAAGACGGTATTAATGCCCCTTGGAAGAGACGTGGAGGTCACAGTAGCTTAACAAGACAGTTTTAATGCCCCTTGGAAGAGTGGTGGAGGTCACAGTAGCTTAACAAGACGGTTTTAATGCCTCTTGCAAGAGACGTGGAGTTCAGAGTGGTTTAACAAAATGGTTTTAATGCCCCTTGGTAGAGTGGTGGAGGTCGCAGTGGAATAAAAAGACAATATCAATGCCCCTTGGAAGAGTGGTGGAGGTCACAGTAGCTTAACAAGACAGTTTTAATGCCCCTTGGAAGAGACTTGGAGTCCAGAGTTGTTTACCAAGACAGTTTTAATACCCATTGGAAGAGACATGGAGGTCAGAGTGGTTTAACAAGACGGTTTTAATACCCCTTGGAAGAGTGGCGGAGGTCACAGTGGAATAAAAAGACAATATCAATGCCCCTTGGAAGAGTGGTGGAGGTCACAGTAGCTTAACAAGACGGTTTTAATGCCCCTTGGAAGAGACGTGGAGTTAAGAGTGGTTTACCAAGACGGTTTTAATGCCCCTTGGAAGAGACGTGGAGGTCAGAGTGGTTTAACAAGACGGTTTTAATGCCCCTTGGAAGAGACGTGGAGGTCACAGTAGCTTAACAAGACAGTTTTAATGCCCCTTGGAAGAGTAATGGAGGTCGCAGTGGAATAAAAAGACAATATCAATGCCCCTTGGAAGAGTGGTGGAGTTCAGAGTGGTTTAACAGGACGGTTTTAATGCCCCTTGGAAGAGCTGTGGAGTATAGAGTGGTTTAACAGGACAGTTTTAATGCCCCTTGGAAGAGTTGTGGAGTATAGAGTGGTTTAACAGGACGGTTTTAATGCCCCTTGGAAGAGTGGTGGAGGTCACAGTAGCTTAACAAGACGGTTTTAATGCCCCTTAGAAGAGTGATGGAGGTCACAGTAGCTTAACAAGATGGTTTTAATGCCCCTTACAAGAGCCATGCAGTACAGCATATTCAAAACATTATTCCCATTATTGGGGAGTGGGTCTCCCATAGTCTTTGCCTATGCCTTCCAAGCAAAAGCTGCCAAAAATTAGGAAGGAGGAATTTGCAATGCTGGAAAACAAGAGCCATGCAGTACAGCATATTAAAAACATTATTCCCATTATTGGGGAGTGGGTCTCCCATAGTCTTTGCCTATGCCTTCCAAGCAAAAGCTGCGAATAATTAGGATGGAGGAACTTGCAATGCTGGCAAACAAGAGCCATGCAGTACAGAATATTAAAAACATATTCCCATTATTGGGGAGTGGGTCTCCCATAGTCTTTGCCTATGCTTTCCAAGCAAAAGCTGCCAAAAATTAGGACAGAGGAACTTGCAATGCTGGCAACATGGACCACGGTCACCCTGGTGGTATAGTGGTCGTGGAGGCTGAGGATAAGGAGAAGAGCAAAAAACAGCCGAAATGAGGAAGTGTATACCCATGTGTGGGAGTGAAGCGATGCATGGGAATACACCTCCCGAAATAATACAGTGGATTTGACTTTATGTTACTCTGCTGTCATTTGGTGGTGATGAGAAGTCTGGCCCAATCTTGCCCTTGTTCATTTTGATAAGGGTCAGCTTGTCAGCATTGTCAGTTGACAGGCAAGTGCACTTATCAGTTATAATTCCCCCAGCGGCACTAAAAAAACACACTCCAATAACACGCTAGCGGCTGGGCAGGCCAGGACCTCCAGGGCGTACAAAGCGAGTTCATTCCAAGTGTCCAGCTTGGATACCCAATAATTAAAAGGCACAGAGGAATCACAGAGGATGCTGGTACGGTCGGCAAGGTACTCACTCACCATCTTTTGAAACTTTCCACTCCTTGTGAGAGTACCCCACGCCTCAGGGCCTGTAAGCTGGGCGGATCTCAGAAAACTGTCCCAGAATGTTGACAGTGTTCCCCTGCCTCTGCTGGATTGGAGTTGCGTCTCTCTCGCCTGTATGCCTTGGTTCGTCAACAAACTGTGATCTTTGCCGCTAGCGTGTTCAGATGGGAATTTTTTTAATAGTTCTGCAGCAAGGGCCTTCTGGTACTGCCCCATTTTTGTAGACCTCTCCACCTCAGGAATAAGAGAGTGAAAGTTCTCCTTGTAGCGGGGATCTAAAGGTGTCACCAACCAGTAATGACTGTCACCCAACATTTTGACAACGCGAGGGTCAGGGTTAAGGCAGCGTAACATAAAGTCAGCCATTCGTGCTAGACTGGTAACGGGCAAGACTTCCGTGTCCTCACCAAGATGACGACTGACCATGCTCTCCTCCTCCTCCTCCTCCTCCCCCCTGTCCTCAGGCCACCCACGCTGAACCGACGGTATGACAGTTGTACAGGTACTACCGTCTACAGCGCATGATACCAGCTCCTGTTCTTCCTCCTTCTCCTCCTCCTCTCCCTCATTGTCCCCCAATGCACATTGGGATGAGATGAGGCTGGGCTGTGTGTAATCTCCCATTATGGGTACTTGATCCATCTCATCATACTCTGGCTGCAATGCCTCCTCTTTAATTCTCTGCAGAGAGCGTTGCAAAAGACAGACAAGTGGGATGCCGACGCTAATGATGGCGTCATTGCCACTCACCACTCAAAGTTTGTCAGGATAGTACATATGTCAGACATCCAGGTCCACTCCTGAGGTCTTATGTGTGGAGTCTGACCTGAATATCGACGGCCTTGTTGCAGCTGGTACTCCACAACTGCTCTCTTCTGCTCACAAATCCTTTGCAACATGTGGAGGGTAGAGTTCCAACGTGTGGGGACATCACACACCAGTCGGTGTGCCGGAAGCTGCAACGCTGCTGCAACACAGCAAGGGCGGCGGAAGCTGTAGCCGACTTCCAAAAATGAGCTGACAGGCGGCGTACGTTGACGAGCAGATCTGGCAACTCGGGGTACGATTTAAGAAACCGCTGAACCACGGGGTTAAGCACATGAGCCAGGCATGGTACGTGTGTGATCTCACCTCGCCTCAGAGCCGCCACCAGGTTACGGCCATTGTCACACACGACCATGCCTGGATGTAGGTTCAGTGATCTCAGCCACAGATCTGCCTGCTCTTTCACAGCTGTCCACAACTCACAAGCAGTGTGAGGTTTATCACCCAAGCTTATGAGTTTCAGCACAGCCTGTTGCCGCTTGACGGAGGCAGTACTGCAGTGTTTCCAGCTTGTAACTGATGTGTTGATATCTGAGATGGAGGCTGAACATGAGGAGGAGGAGGATGCGCAGGAGCTGTACACTGTGGGGGCAACTTTGACTGACATAGGGCCCGCAATCCTCGGTGTGGGGAGGATGTGTTCCGTCCCAAGGTCCGACTGGGTCCCGGCTTCCACTATGTTTACCCAGTGTGCCGTCAGGGAGACGTACCATCCCTGGCCACAAGCACTTGTCCATGTGTCCGTTGTCAGGTGGACTCTCCCAGTAACTGCGTTGTTGAGTGCACGGCAGATGTTTTGGGACACGTGCTTGTGTAGTGCGGGGGTGGCACACCGGGCAAAATAGTGTCGGCTGGGGACCGAGTACCAAGGGACGGCCACCGCCATAAGGTTGCGAAAGGATTCCATCTCCACCAGCCTAAAAGGCAGCATTTCCAACGCAAGCAGTCGTGAAATGTGCGAATTTAGGACTGTGGCCTGTGGGGCATTGGCTGCAAATTTGCGCTTTTGTTCAAAGCTCTGGGATATAGTAACATAGTTTTTAAGGTTGAAGGAAGACTAAGTCCATCTAGTTCAACCCATAGCCTAACATGTTGATCCAGAGGAAGGCAAAAAAAAAACATGTGGCAACACTAACTCCACATTGGGGAAAAAAATTCCTTCCCGATTCCATACGACAATCAGACTAGTTCCCTGGATCAACGCCCTATCAAGGAATCTAGTATATATAACCTGTAATATTATACTTTTCAAGAAAGGCATCCATGCCCTTCTTAAATTTTAACAGTGAATCACTCATTACAACATCATGCGGCAGAGAGTTCCATAGTCTCACTGCTCTTACAGTAAAGAATCCCCGTCTGTGATTATGATTAAACCCTCTTTCCTCCAGACGTAAAAGATGCCCCCTTGTCCCCGTCTCTGGCCTCAGAGTAAAAATATCAGTAGACAGGTCTTTGTACTGTCCCCTCATATACTTGTACATAGTAATAAGATCACCCCTAAGCCTTTTTTTTCCACAGTAAATAACCCCAAGTGTAATAACCTGTCTTGGTATTGCAGACCCCCCAGTCCTCTAATAACCTTTGTCGCTCTTCTCTGTACCCGCTCTAGTTCAGCTATGTCTTTCTTATACACCGGAGACCAATACTGTACACAGTATTCTAAGTATGGTCGCACTAATGACTTGTATAGAGGTAAAATTATGTTCTCCTCATGAGCATCTATGCCTCTTTTAATGCATCCCATTAATTTATTTGCCTTTCCAGCAGCTGCCTGACACTGGCCACTAAAGGTGAGCTTGTCATCCACCAATACACCCAGGTCTTTTTCAGTTACAGTTTTGCCCAGTGTTTTACAATTAAGCATATAATTATACATTTTATTTCCTCTGCCCAAGTGCATTACCTTACATTTAGCCCCATTAAAGTTCATTTGCCATTTATCAGCCCAAGCTTCTAGTTTACATAGATCCTCCTGTAATATAAAATTGTCCCTGTCATCTGCAAATATTGAAATATTACTCTGTATGCCCCCTACAAGGTCATTAATAAATATGTTAAAAAGAAGGGGGCCCAATACTGACCCCTGTGGTACCCCACTGTTAACTGAGACCCAGTCTGAGTGGTTTCCATTAATAACCACCCTTTGTTTCCTATCACTGAGCCAATTCTTAACCCACATACATATATTTTCCCCTATCCCCATTGTTCTCATTTTATGTATCAATCTTTTGTGTGGAACCGTATCAAAAGCTTTTGAAAAGTCCATATACACAACATCCACTGCATTTCCTTGGTCCAGTCCGGAACTTACCTCTTCATAAAAACTGATCAGATTTGTTTGACAGGAACGGTCCCTCGTAAACCCATGTTGATATTGGGTCATGAGTAATGTTGAGCATTCCGATACTGAAATATCGGGTATCGGCCGATATTCGCGGTATCGGAATTCCGATACTTAATTCCGATACTTTTAGAATATCGAATACCGGAATCGGAATTTCTCATAATGCCTGCGTTCTGCAGTGTCTCTGAAGGATGACAAGCTGGATGGCAGCTCTCAGCTGCGATCCAGCCTGTCATCAGAATGCCATCCTAGCGTGAGAGAATTCTCCTGATTGTTTAAAAGCTGGCGGGCAGTAAAAAGCCGCCGGCTTTTAAACAATCACACAGCCCCATACTGCTTCCCCACAGCCTCTCACCACGATCCTCCGCTCCCCTCGCCACCTCCCATCCCGATCGTAAGTTAGGACCGGGCGGGGAGCGCAGCACCAAGGAGCGGGGAGCGAAGGACCCGGGCGGAGAAGCCGGCAGTGAAAAGACTTCACCGCCGGCTTTCCCGTTCTGTGCTGCGCTTTCCCGCCGGTTATTTCAAATGAACAGCTGAGGTATCAGGTGATGCCGATCAGCTGTTCATTTGAAGTAGCCGCGGTGCCCTCAGAGGGTTCATGTGAGTTCATGCTTGACTGCATGAACTCACATGAACTTTCCCACAGCCGCACAGGTCAGCCTCACCTCCCAGACCGGTCATGATTGGTGTGTGTGGGTGTCTGTGCGATGTGTGCGGGTGTGCGTGGTGTGTGTGCGATGTGTGCGGGTGTGCACGGTGTCTGTGCGATGTGTGTGCGGGTGTGCGCGGTGTCTGTGCGATGTCTGCGGGTGTGCGCGGTGTCTGTGCGATGTCTGTGGGTGTGTGCGTGCAGGCAAACATAGGCCGATGTGACACTACTACTCCCATCGGCCTATGTCTGTCCCCCGTCCACTCGTGCCAGCAGGATCAGCTTGATGGAAGCAGTAGTTCCCATCTGCCTGATCCTGCTATTTAAACTACCCCATATGTTATTTTGGCCCTATACATGTTTTATTTTTTTAGGCCCCCATATTTTTTTTTTGTTTTTGGTCCCCAATAAATTTTAAATACATGTCATTGGTGGCCAGTGGTTACCTACAATAAATTAGTTCATACATTACCTGTCCCCGCCGATCGCCACCTAAAATAAAGTAAAAAATAAAAAACTACACCTATACTCACGTAGACACCTAATTCCCCGAAGCCATCGATCTCCTGTAATAAAATATAAAATAATAAACCACAACCTTATCCTTACCCCTCCGTAGTAGTCCACGAGTGTCCCACGATGATCTCCAGTTTAGAGCAGCCACATAGAATGTGACCGCTCTGAACCGCTGCCGCCGCTAGAATGATGGGGCCGTAAAGCAGCCACGTCATTGCATAAGCGGGTTCGCCGGAGTTCAGGCAGCGCTGCTCCGGTTAGCTGCTTTACGGCCCCGCTGTACCGTGAGAAATTCCCACGGTACAGCAGTGCTGTAAAGGAGGTCTCCGGAGCTGCGCTGACTGAATGCACTCCGGTGACCTCAGTCAGTGGCTCCCGCTGCCGGGAGCGGACGTGTTCCCGGCAGCGTGAGCTTACAGCAGCCATGCACAGCTGTCACCATCTCCAGATGTGACAGCTGTGCATGGAAGATCAGCGCAGGAACGTGGACAGGTAACTATTTTTTTTTTTAGTAAACTAAGAATTAAATAAAATGGTGTGTTTTATTTCAAATAAATTATTTTTTTTCTGGGTGTAATGTGTGTTTTTTATTTTTAACACTTTGTAGGTTAGTAATGGGGGTGTCTTATAGACGCCCATCATTACTAACCTGGGCTTCATGGCAGCTGGCGCTGACATAAACCCCACCACTATTACCCCCTGCCACCGCACCAGGGCAGCGTGGAAGAGCGAGGCTAAGTGCCAGAATTGGCGCATCCTATGGATGCGCCATTTCTGGGGTGGCTGACGGCTGGTGTTTCTAGCCTGGGAGGGGGCCAATATTCATGGCACCCTTCCTGGGCTATTAATATCAGCCCCCAGCTGTCTGCCTAGCCTTTGCTAGCTATTAAAATAGGGGGGACCCCACGTCATTTTTTTGGGGGGTCTCCCATTTTAATAGCTAGTAAAGGCTAGGTATTCAGCTGGGGGCTGATATTAGTAGCCTGGGAAGCTCCATGGGTATTACCCCCTTCCCAGGCTTCAAACATCTGCCCCAGCCGTCAGCTTAACCTCCGCTAGAGACTAAAATTATGGGGGATCCCACGCCAATTTTATTTTTAATAAATCCTTTATTTTAACACTAAATGACACTTGAGGGGTTAATAAAGATGCAGTCCCTAAATTATTATTTATTTTTTAATTAATTTTTCCCAAAAATTTTGACGTGGGCTTTGCCATATCTTTGTATGTCAGCCAGGTACAGCATCCAGGAACGGGCTGCCCCCAACTCCCAGCTGCCTATTTGTACCTGGCCGGACCCAACAATATAGGGAAGCATTTTTTTTTAATTATTTCATGAAATAATAAAAAAAAAATTGACGTGGGGTTCCGCACTATATTTGTGTCCAGCCAGGTACAGCAGGCAGGAACGGGCTGCCCCCAACCACCAGCTGCCTATTTGTACCTGGCCGGACACAACAATATAGGGAAGCCCTTTTATTTTAAATTATTTCATGAAATAATTTAAAAAAAATTGACGTGGGGCTTCGCCCTGTTTTTGTGTCCAGCCAGGTACAACTAGGCAGCTGGGGGCTGGAATCTGCAGCGCAGGGAGGCCCAAGCTTTCTGGGCCCCACCCGCTGCAAATTGCAGTCCGCAGCCACCCCAGAAAATGGCGCGTTCATAGAAGCGCCATCTTCTGGCGCTGTACACAACTCATCCAGGGCCCTGGTGCGGTGGCTCACTGGGTAATAAAGGGGTTAGGGCCAGCTTGGCATTATCAGCTGGCCCTAAGCCCGAAATTCATGGGGTCACGCCAATATTAGACATGACCACCATGAATTTCTAGTAAAGTATTTAAAAAAAACACAACACCCAGAAAAAAGTCCTTTAATTGAAATAAACACACAATTCTTTATTGTTCTAAATTAAACCATACTTACCATCACGCCCATTCCAGCTGAAGCCAACGATCCCCTGCAATAAAAGAAAAATAATAAAGCAACCTCATCCTTACCTTTCCATGGTTCCCACGACAGCTTCAGCTCTGCTACATCGAGATGACAGGCTGAACCGCAGCAGAACGCTGCCATCCAGCCTGTCATCCCGCGAACACTGAGAAGCGCAGGCTTGCTTGCGCTCCTCAGTGTCTCGCTGTGACGGCATAAAGATGAGCCGAGGTCATGTCCAATGAACTCGGCTCACCTCATGCACGTCACTGACAGCGTGGGAAAATTCTCCTGCACTCAGCGCTTCAGCGTGAGAAATTTCCCACGCTGTCAGTGACGTGCATGAGGTGAGTTCATGTCCAATGAACTCAGCTCACCTCATGCACGTCACTGAGGCGGCTGACGGCTGGTGTTTCTAGCCTGGGAGGGGGCCAATATTCATGGCACCCTTCCTGGGCTATTAATATCAGCCCCCAGCTGTCTGCCTAGCCTTTGCTAGCTATTAAATTAGGGGAGACCCCACATCATTTTTTTGGGGGGGGGTCCCCCATTTTAATAGCTAGTAAAGGCTAGGTATTCAGCTGGGGACTTATATTAGTAGCCTGGGAAGCTCCGTGGGTATTACCCCCTTCCCAGGCTTCAAACATCTGCCCCAGCCGTCTGCTTAACCTCCTCTAGAGACTAAAATTACGGGGAACCCCACGCCAATCTTTTTTTAATAAATCCTTTATTTTAACACTAAATGACAAGTACAGTAATCAACACTGTCACTGTACTTCATATATATGTGACTGCCATGTTTCTATCTATCTAATCTATGTGTGATTCTCTATTCCTTCTATTCTAAATTGTCGGGTACCGATGCTGAATTGCCGGCCGGCTTTTTTAAAGAGACAGTGCATGAAAACACAATTATTTTTTTTAATAAATCCTTTACACTAAATGACAAGTACAGTAAGCAACACTGTCACTGTACTTCATATATATGTGAATGACATGTTTCTATCTATCTAATCTATGTGTGAAGCTCTATTCTTTCTGTTGTAAATTGTCGGGTACCGGTGTATGCCGCTGCTGAATTGCCGGCTTTTCGCGTAATACATTCTACATTATTCTTAGTTGTTTTACTTCATGTAGAATTAACCAACAAGGAAAGAAAGGGTTTATTTTCATTCCGATATTTGTGTCCCATTGACTTGCATTGGTTTCCGGTATCGGAATCGGCAATATCCGATACTTTTTGGGTATCGGTCCGATCCAATCCGATACGATATTTCCTGATATCGGAAGGTATCGCTCAACACTAGTCATGAGGTTATTCTTCTTCAGATACTCTATTATAGCATCTCTTAGGAAACCCTCCGGGATTTTAGCCACAGTAGAGGTTAAGCTTACTGGCCTATAATTTCCAAGTTCAGTTTTAGTACCCTTTTTGACTATTGGCACCACATTTGCTATACGCCAGTCCTGTGGTACAGACCCTGTTATTATGGAATCTTTAAAGATTAAAAATAATGGTCTATCTATGACGTTACTTAATTCCTGCAGTACTTGCGGGTGTATCCCATTCGGGCCCGGGGATTTGTCAACTGTAGTGATTTTTAGACGCCACCGTACTTCCTGCTGGGTTAAGCAAGTGACATTTAATGGAGAATTTTTGTTATCACTAATCATGTTTTCTGTCATGCGATTTTCTTGTGTAAATACGGTTGAAAAATAATCATCTAGCATATTGGCTTTTTCCTCATCCTCATCCACCATTTCACCCAGACTATTTTTAAGGGGGCCAACACTATCATTTTTTAGTTTTTTACTATTTATGTAGTTAAAGAATATTTTGGGGTTATTTTTACTTTCTCTGGCAATGATTCTCTCTGCCTCAATCTTTGCTGCCTTGATTTGGTTTTTACAGAATTTATTTAATTTTCTATATGTATTTAATGCCTCATCACTACCTACTTGCTTTAGTTCTCTAAATGCTTTCTTTTTGTCACTTATTGCGCCCCTTACAGCTCTATTTAGCCATAGTGGTTTCCTCCTATTTCTAGCATGTTTATTCCCAAAGGGTATATATTGTGCACAGGTCCTATTCAGGATGCTAATAAATGTCTCCCATTTGCTTTGTGTAGCTTTATGTCTCAGGATATTGTCCCAGTTTTGCACTAAGATCATCTCTCAACCGTTGGAAATTTGCCTTCCTGAAGTTTAGTGTCCTTGTAACCCCTCTACTACACATCTTATTAAAGGTTACATGAAAACGTATTATTTTGTGATCACTATTACCCAAGTGACCCCCAACTCGTATATTTGATATGCGGTCTGGCCTATTGGTTAATATTAGGTCTAGCAGTGCCCCCCTTCTTGTTGGGTCCTGAACCAGTTGTAAAAGTTAATTGTCTCTCATAGTTGTGAAAAACCTATTACCCTTGCTTGAACTACAGGTTTCTGTCCCCCAATGTATTTCAGGGTAGTTGAAGTCTCCCATAATAATGACTTCTCCTTGAGTCACTGCTTCATCTATTTGCTTTACAAGAATATTCTCCGCTACTTCCATTATTTTTGGAGACTTCTAACAAACCCCTATCAGTAATTTATTATTTTTTCCTCCTCCCCTTATCTCCACCCACAGGGACTCTACATTTTCATTATATTCACATATATCCTCCCGCAAGACGGGTTTTAAGGATGATTTTACATATAAACACACACCCCCTCGCTTGTTTGTACGGTCATTTCTGAACAGACTATAGCCCTGTAAATTAACTGCCCAGTTATGGCTCTCGTCCAGCCACGTCTCAGATATCCCTACCATGTCATAATTATTTTCCAACAAAATTAATTCTAACTCCTCCATTTTGTTGGTGAGGCTTCTGGCATTAGTGTACATGCATTTTATGTATCTCTCTGTACCTCTATTCCTTCTTACTTTATTGACTGTTCTAACCCCACCTCCAATTTCTTTAATTGTGCCCAGGTCACTATCTGCACTATCTTCCCCACCTATAAAATGAATACCCTCCCCCCCAATCCCTAGTTTAAACACTCCTCCAACCTTCTAGCCATTTTCTCCCCCAGCACAGCTGCACCCTCCCCATTGAGGTGCAGCTGGTCCCTAGCGTAGAGTCTGTAGCTAACTGAGAAGTCGGCCCAGTTCTCCAGGAAACCAAATCCCTCCTTCCTACACCAGTTCTTAAACCACTTATTTATCTCCCTAATCTCCCGTTGCCTCTCTGGCGTGGCACGTGGTACCGGTAGTATTTCAGAGAATACCACCTTGGAGGTCCTTGCTTTCAGCTTGCAGCCTAATTCCCTGAAATCATCTCTAAGGACCTTCCACCTACCTCTAACTTTGTCATTTGTGCCAATGTGCACCATGACCGCTGGGTCCCCACCAGCCCCTCCCAGTAATCTGTCAACCCGATCAGCGATGTGCCGGACTCGAGCACCAGGTAGGCAGCACACTGTTCGACGATCCCTGTCTTTGTGACAGATTGCCGTATCTGTTCTCCTAATAATTGAGTCCCCCACTACCAGCACCTGCCTGGCCTGCCCTACTCTGCGATGGGACCTGGACGTGGACGTTGATGCTGTTTCTTGAAAAACTGCCATAACAAGTGAAGACTGAGAGGAGGGGGTATCTTTGCATGCAGTATGGACAGGGGATTGCCTTGCACGCACAACAGGGGGTTCTATTACATGCACAATAGCGGAAGAAGCAGTGGTGACACCCGCTGACATTGGTCGTGGACCCTGGGGTTCGCCCCCACAAAGTCGGCTGCTTTGCTGACATGTGCCTGATCATGCTGGTGGTGGTCAGGCTGGTAGTTTTGTCACCCCTGCTGATGCTGGCATGGCAAGTGGTACAAATGGCCTTTTTGGGGTTATCAGCAGAGTCTTTAAAAAAATTCCAGACTCTGGAAGACCTACCAGTTGTACTGGCAACGTTCCTCATGTTGATGTTACGGGGAACTGCTGCCCGCCTTCTGTGTACAGCCACCACACTGCTTCTTCCTGCCTGTTGGGGTGCTCTGCCTCCCTCCCCCTGTGTGCTGCTGGCCTCGCTCTGCATGTCCTCCTGCCGTGTTGGGTCACTTACTAGATCATCCACCACCTCCTCCTATTCCACTTGTGCACCACGATCCTCCTCCTCACTTCGTGGCAATTGTGTCTCGTCATCGTCCACCTCTTGTGACAAATTGCCAGTGTCGACTTCCTGTGGCCGTGGCTGTTCAAATATTTGGGCATCGCTACATGGGATCTCCTCTTCCACCACTTCAAGCGGAGCAGGCGAAGGGCCCAAATATGGAAATGGACCAGTGAACTGCTCTTCAGAGTGTCCAAGTGTGGGATCAGTTGCTGTCTGAGGACACTCGGCATGGTGGGAGGAAGGAGCATCAGGGTGAGGAGGAGTATGCGGTCGAGACTCACGGCTGCTAAAACTTGACCGTGTGGGAGACAGACCAGAGGTGGTGGTGCCAAGGTAACTGGAAGTATTATCTGCTATCCAATTAATAACATGTTCACACTGATCAGTTCGTAATACTGGTGTTGTAGTGTGCTTCCCTAGTAATTCGGTCAAGAAGTGGGAGCGAGAAGATGTGGCTGTTGGTTGTGACACATTTTCAACTTGGCCACGGCCCATCCTCTACACGCACCATCACCAGAACGTCCAGTTCAACGTCCCTTGCCACGCGCCTTGCCCATTGTAAATGAAGTAAAAGAGCTTACACTTGCACTATCAATGGAAAAAGGTAATAAAAACAAGATTAGAACCTTGGAAGAGGAAAACCACAGTTCTATTTGTCTGGCCTACACCAGAATCTTTTAAACAGATATATTTGTGACTGAGCAGACAGGGAGACACTATTACTGTTTTTTTTAATGTAAAACAGGCCAAAAGCTGGATAATACAGAGATTTGAACCATGGAATTGTAAAACCACAGTTCTAATTTACTGGCGTATACAAGACTTTTTTAAATAGATATATTTGGGGCTGAACAGTCAGCGACACACTCAAACTGTCTTTTTTATGTAAAAAAGACCCTAAAGTGGATAATACAGAGATTTGACCCGTGGAACTGCAAAACCACAGTTATAGTTATGTGGCGTACACCAGAATCTTTCAAACAGATATATTTGTGTCTGAACAGTCAGGGAAACACTATTATAGTTTTTTTTACGGCAAAAAATGCCAAAAGCAGGATAATACAGAGATTTGACCAGTGGAACTGAAAAACCACAGTTATAGTTATTTGGCGTACACCAGAATCTTTCAAACAGATATATTTGTGTCTGAACAGTCAGGGAAATACTATTACAGTTTTTTTTTACGGCAAAAATACCAAAAGCAGGATAATACAGAGATTTGACCCGTGGAACTGCAAAACCACAGTTCTATTTCTCTGGCCTACACCAGACTCTTTTAAACAGATATATTGGTGTCTGACCAGTCAGGGAGACACTATTACAGTTTTTTTTACGGCAAAAAATGCCAAAAGCAGGATAATACAGAGATTTGATCCGTGGAACTGCAAAACCACAGTTATAGTTATGTGGCGTACACCAGAATCTTTTAAACAGATATATTAGTGTCTGACCAGTCAGGGAGACACTATTACAGTTTTTTTTTTACGGCAAAAAATGCCAAAAGCAGGATAATACAGATATTTGACCCATGGTACTGAAAAACCACAGTTATAGTTATTTGGCGTACACCAGAATCTTTCAAACATATATATTTGTGTCTGAACAGTATTATAACTAGTATTATAACTTCCATGGCAAATGATTTCAATGTAAGAGTAGATAATAGAACTAGCACTAATAAATTTTCACCAAATAAAGAGAGAAAAGCATGCACACATGGAAAAATAGCAACACTGGACATGCAAGTAATAAACAGAGAAACTGAGAATATCAGTTTCTATGAAATTACCATACACGAGGTGACTTCAACTCAAACAACGGGTGGCTCTGGGTCAAGGGCTCAATTGGAAGATACGGAAATTCCAATTGGAGATTCTCCCTGTGAAACATACATTTTAGAATTGGACACCAATACAGATAAAATTGAAAAAAATATAGAAAATATAGATCAGAACATTGAAATATGTCCACAGGAAATAATAATAAATGAAAAGGAAAATAGTAATATGGAAAACACGGGTGAAAATGGGTATATAGACAGCTTCACTGGTATTACGGTTGGGGGTCAATTGGAAATTTTACCTGTAATCACAGAGACATCAAATGTAAATATGTATGCACCTCAAAAGGAAAGAAACTCCAATGAAGGTAACTTACCCAAATCTATTATCCAAACAAACCTAAAAGACTCAAAAATCACTAAATTTTTTCGGGTGGCCCCAGGGCGACACCCCGAAAGAAAAAGAGAACAAGAGAGTGTAGAGGCAGTGGAAGAATTAGAAGAAGAGAACCGCACGGCACAGAGCACCACTCTGAAAAAGACAAAATCAGGTTAAACCCCATAAGCATGATACAAATAGGGAATCCTGATGATCAGGATAGTGGAATATATAATTTATCGAGCTATACACTTACTAATGATGAACTCTCCCTTCTAAGTAAGGGGCTCTCATTTTGTCCCACAGCAGAAATAGACAAATTCTCGCTTTACCTTGACTTTAATGAGTGTTTTAGGAAACTCACGGTACAAAGACATTTCTTACTTGAAGAAAAAAATGATAAAAATGTTAAGAGGAAACCCCCCCATGATGAACAAGAGACTGAAAAGGATAGAACCACAATAGATGAAATAGTACATGTAGAGATCAAACACCCAAATAAAATTTTTTATCCTCTACACCATAAGGGGTCGCATATTGAGGCATTCCAACAACTAATATTAAAGGAAGTAAGAACAATTCCCCGCATGAAAATGAGGGATACTTTAAAAAAAGAAGAGAGAGCAGCCATTGAATCCATCAGAGAAAATAATGATCTCATCATTCGTAATGCAGATAAGGGAGGAGGAATTGTCCTTATGGATAGATCTTGGTATGTGGAAGAGGGCATGAGATATTGCACAATATAGAATACCTTTTTTCTATTTTCTGCCCAAACTGCATAAAGACCCCAAAAATCCTCCTGGACGCCCAATAATATCAGGGATCCAATCCATTACAAGTAATCTTTCGCATTATGTAGATTTATTTTTGCAGACATATGTGCTGAGATTAACATCATATCTAAAGGACTTGTCACAATTAATTAAAGAATTAAGGGCTCTACCACCCATGGAGGGATGCATCTTCCTCTCTCTGGATGTAGTGGCCCTCTACAATAATATTTCACATACATTGGGAATAAAGGTCATCGAAGAGGTTTTAACTGGAGACACTAATATACCTATAAACCAAAGAGAATTCATTCTGAGCGCAATAGCCTTCATATTGGAGAAGAATGTGTTTTCTTTTGAGGATGGATTATATAAACAGATCAAGGGCTGCGCGATGGGGACGAGATTCGCACCAAGCTATGCCAATCTCTTTATGGGTGCGGTGGAATCCGTCCTCATTGCGCAGCCGGGATCATCTGTGGCACCCCAGGGGTCTGGTTTCCACAGTAATAGCAATATTACGTCTGTGAGCAGGTGGGAGGTCTCCTGGGCAGGAATCCTAAGCATGCCACACCTCCTGCCCAGTCCTGGGAGGGGAAGAACTTCCCCTACATAAACTGGGGCTGAGGCAGGGTTAGGAGAGAGGAGTTCCAGACAGAGACGGAGTCTGGTCTGGACACGCAGAAACAGGGACAGATAGACATCAGGAGCTCTGTAGGAGCCAAGGAGAAGCGCCAGGGGCTGGAGCTGTGCAGAGCTCGCCCTGGGAGAAGGTACTAAAACCGGACACAGGAGTCCGAGGCTGTGGGGACTAAGATATACCCAGCAGCAGAATCCATCCGGCAGGGGATTCCAGGTCCTCTGGCCATAAAAGTCCGGAGGCTCAGTCACAACGAAGGGACCAGCACCGCCATCCCGGAGCGGAGGCTAACAGGAGGCCCCAGGTCACCAGCCATACGGGTGAGCACCACACGGTATACCCAGGGATGTGGGCTACTTGTAACCGCCGAAAGCAGGGTAGCCAGGAAGGGTACAGACTAACGGGAAGGCCTACAACTCCACCTGGCCAGGGGAACTCCGGCTTACTCGCAGACTAACCAGGCCCCAACTACTAGCCAGTACTCCCGGGGGAATTTGCCTTGTACCATCAGTAAAGACCCTGAACTGTACCCTCGCGTCTCCGTGCTTCCTTGTCGCACCATTAGTGCTGGGACATCCACACCATCACTCCCAACATCAACCTCATCCTCTGCCCTGAGGCCATACACCTCCCGTTGGGGGTTATACCATCCACGCTGCACATCCGTACCACCGGCCTCAGCGGACTGCCCTGCAGCGGCGGCTTCATAGCCGCATTCAACGGGTGGCGTAGTCGGACACTAATACCATCATACCAATAACTGCCACTTAGTTTGACCACCCTGGGCACGGACCGGGTCACCGCCACACGAAGACTACTACCCCCATCGGATCCGGCTCCGGGTATTCCCCGCGCGCACGCGCGCCGCACTACAGCACTGGCCCAGGGGGCGCGTCAACTTTGGCGTAGTCGGCAGGATTACGTGCCCGCAACCACCGGGTACTGCGTGCCTGAAAAAAGAGACTTTTATACTTACCTGTGGTGAAGTTTCCCGCCGTCTGGAGCCGATTCCCGCCATCCGACTCCATCTTCTGCCTTCTTCCCGCCATCCGTGGAGTTTTCCCGCCATTGGACGCCATCTTGAGGGCGCCGCGCGGGAAGAAGAGGGGCGTGGACTCCGAAAGCCCGCGAGAACTGAAGCCCCGCCTCACGTCCGGACGTTGCGTAAGGTCCTGGAAGGAGCCCAGCAGACGCCGACGTCACAGGAGCGCGACGGAAGGTCCTCAACCCTGACGATCCACTGCGGAGCCGCGGCCTATGGAAGAGGATCATCGCAAGGTAGGCCACGGTCCACTAGGGGGGAGGAGGATGTCGGATACGGAGGAGAGCTTCACCGCCACAGCCGCCGCCAGCGCCACCGCTGCTGCGGTCATGCCTTTCACCATGCCCTATATCCCGGGGGCAGCCTGGCTACACCAGTACTCAGGGGAGTCACATACCCTAAATGACTTCAGAGAAAGGCTGGATAGCCTCTTCCAGGTGTATCCCCTCACGGAGGCGCAAAAAGTGAGCATCCTGGTGGCCCAATTAATCGGGGCAGCCCAAAGGGAGGTAAAGTCCTGGCCACCTGGGAGGAAGAGGACTGTCAGAGACATACTAACCCAGCTGAAAGACACATTTGACACCCGCACCTCAGCCGAAATAAAACTAAGATTTTATGGGTGCAAACAACTGGCACATGAGAGTATAAGAGACTATGCTCTAAACCTACAAGAGGCCCTGAGAGCCATTAAGCAGGCAGACCCTGACAGCATGGGAAATGAAGATAAGCTGTTAACTGAACAATTCATTGAGGGTCTACTGTGCAATGCCCACCGAACCCAGTTGCGGGCAATGGCCTTACAGGACCCTGACCTGGACTTTGCACAGTTCAAGGACAGAGCCATCCGGGTGCTCCGAGAACCGGCACCAGGTGGCGCTGTGACCCACAGGCGCCCTGCTATCACTTATCACCAGGAGACGGCGCCCTTGTCTGCAGGGCCTGTGGGAGCTGATGCGCAGGCTTTAAACAATGACCCAGCTACAGACCTGCACCATCAGGTCCAAGAGCTAACTAAAAGCGTTGCCGCGCTAACCCGAACTGTGCAGTCTTTACAGGTTTCTACTGCAGGGAAGATCGAGCTGGCATCCGGACCGGAGGACATCCCGTGGCGCCGACCAAGGAGGACCCCACCGGCCAGAGGAAGACCCAGCGATCGATACAACGAGGACGGACGACCTATTTGCCGCCGCTGCAATCAACCCGGACATGTGGCAAGGTACTGTCATTTAAACGGGCACAACCTGGGGTAGAGGGCCAACCCCCAGGCATAAGACCATCAGGCCCATCAAACTGGCGTGATAAATACGTAGGGGGACGTCCAATCTTGCCTGTGGTACTGGATGGCATTCCTATGAGTGCCCTACTAGACACTGGGTCACAGGTCACCACCATCCCGTACGTGCTCTTCAAGCACTACTGGAATGATTCGGACATAACCCGCTACCCAGACGATGACCTGAGTATCATCGCCAGCAGTGGTCAGCCCGTGCCGCAGGTGGGATTCAAGGAGGTGGCCATTAAAATCGGTAGAGTCGAACTAGCGGCACAAGGACTGATTATAGTGGACATCGACCGTCATGAGAGTCACCCTAGAATCACCCTGGGAACCAATGTAATTGAAAATTGTCTTGCAGAGGTGATTCTCATTTTACAGCAGGTTGCCAAGAACGCCAGTTCCGGCCAGCAGCGTGTGCTCCAAAAAGAGATCCGGGCACTGATGAAGCGGCAACAGGTGGAACTATCTGGTGGTGAGATAGGTAGCGTGAGAATGTGTGACCCGTTCCCTATTGCCATGTCCCCAAAAAGTGAGATGATGATTTGGTGCCGGGCAGCTATTGGTCTAAGAGGTAGAGACTACCAAGCAATGGTAGAACCCGTCTACTCAGACAGTAGGCCCACCATTTTGACAGCACGGGGGGTGGTCGATGTACGCCATGGGAGGGTGCCCGTTCACATCATAAATATCGGTGAGAGAGAAGTACACCTGCCCCGGTATGCCACGCTAGCTAAATTGTTCACCATAAACCAGAATTCTGTACAGGCCGTGGAACCCTTGCCTCCATCTCGACCAGAGGAAGGTAACGGCTCTAAGAAACCAATGGAGGACTGCTGTCAGCAACTACATCTGGGTACTGACTCCACTCCCTCACACCAGAAACAAGGAGTCTATCGGGTGGTTCAAGAGTATGAGAGAGTGTTTAGTAAACACCCGTTAGGCTTCGGGCGAGTAAAGGGGGTAGAACACCACATCCCCACGGGAGACCATTCTCCCATAAAGGAGAGATACCGACCCGTACCCCCTGCACACTACCAACACGCCAAGGGGATGCTTAGAGACATGAAGGAGGCTGGGGTAATCAGAGACAGCTGTAGCCCCTGGGCAGCTCCACTAGTCTTAGTGAAAAAGAAGGACAACACTATGAGAATGTGTGTAGACTACAGGAAGGTCAACCGTATCACACACAAAGATGCGTACCCGTTACCAAGGATAGAAGAGTCCTTAGCTGCATTAAAATCTGCTAACTTCTTCTCTACTTTGGATCTCACTAGCGGGTACTGGCAGGTTCCTGTAGCAGAGGCAGACCGGGAGAAGACCGCATTCACCACCCCGATGGGTCTCAGCGAATTTAACTGTATGCCGTTCGGGCTCTGCAACGCACCAGGAACCTTCCAACGGTTGATGGAATGCTGTCTGGGACACTGGAACTTCGAGACGGTCCTGTTATACCTGGACGATGTCATCGTCTATTCCAAGACCTACGAGGACCACCTGAAACACCTGGCAGAAGTGTTCGAAGCTCTGGCAAACTACGGCCTAAAGGTGAAACCCTCCAAGTGTCATCTCCTGAAACCAAAGGTGCAATACCTGGGACACGTGGTGAGTGCTGACGGAGTGGCTCCTGACCCTGATAAGATCACCGTGATTAAGGACTGGCCAAGACCCTCCAGCATAAAGGAAGTGCGGCAGTTCCTCGGGTTGGTAGGCTACTACCGAAGATTCATTCCCGGTTTCACCAAAATGGCAGCCCCTATGCAGGACCTCCTGATAGGTCAATCTCGAAAAGCCAAAAACCAGAAGCCGCCCTTCAGGTGGGAAAAGCTGGAAGAGGAGTCCTTTTGCCAGCTGAAGATGGCCCTCCAGGGGGATGAAATCCTGGCATATCCAGACTACAGCCAGCCCTTTATCCTCCACACGGACGCAAGCAACATCGGGCTAGGAGCCGTACTGTCCCAGATCCAGCAAGGAAAAGAACGGGTAATCGCTTACGCTAGCCGAAAGCTACGACCCACCGAGAGGAACCCTGAGAATTATAGCTCATTCAAGCTGGAGTTCCTGGCAGTAGTCTGGGCAGTGACCGAACGTTTCAAGCATTACCTTGTCTCCTCCAAATTCATCGTGTACACGGATAACAACCCGTTGACACACCTGGACACTGCAAGGCTCGGTGCTCTGGAACAGAGATGGATGGCTCGCCTGTCCAACTTTGAATTCACCATCAAATACCGGGCAGGACGCTCAAATGCCAACGCGGATGCCCTGTCTAGAATGCCGAACTTACCGGATGTAGGGGAAGATCCAGAAGATCTGGAAGAAGTTGAGCTCCCTGTGTTCCACCGTTATGGGATTACCCTGTATTCCAACCGTGTGAAGGACAGGCGCTCCGCGACGTTCAATCCCTTGCCCCACTACAACTGGGCGGAGACGCAAGACAGTGATCCTGCAGTCCGCCTGGTGAAGGAAATGCTGACCCAAGCCGATGCCAGTCTGGACCCAGACGCCCCAGAGGAGACTAAGCAACTGTGGAAGGAGAAAAGTAGGCTGTTCCTCTACAGGGAGAAGTTGTGCCGGAGAATGGTTAACTCTCGAACGCATGAGTTGACCTGGCAGGTAGTGGTCCCCAGACGAGACGCGGCTATGATTCTGGGGGCGTACCACAACGGAGCAGGACATTTCGGGTGGAAGAAGCTGGAGTTCTTGTTGCGTGAACGGTTCTACTGGGTAGGCATGAGAGGAGCCATCGAGAGGTGGTGCAGAGACTGTGGACCGTGCCACCTAAGAAGGAAGGACCGTGCCAGCCAGAAGACTCCCTTGCAGCCCATCATCACCCGACAGCCACTGGAACTGGTAGCCCTGGACCATGTGAAACTGGCTCCAAGCAGATCTGGGTATGTCTACGCCCTCACAATCGTAGATCATTACTCCCGGTTCCTGGTGGTGGTCCCGGTCAAGGACTTAACGGCTCAAACAGCAGCTAGAGCCTTCCAGCAGCACATCTGCCGTCCACACGGGTACCCGGACCAAGTGCTGACAGACCAAGGGCCAGCCTTCGAAGCGGAAGTCTTCCAGGAGTTCTGCAACCTGTATGGCTGCACGAAGATAAGAACAACGCCCTATCACCCTCAAACCAATGGACTCTGCGAGAAGATGAACCAGGTGGTGATAGACCTCCTGAAAACATTGCCCCTGGAAGAACGCAGTATGTGGCCTGAGAAGCTGCCTGATCTAGTGGACCTATACAACCACATCCCTGTAGGTTCTACCAACTGTACCCCGGCTTACCTAATGAGAGCGAGACCTGGTAAGCTGCCTATCGACCTGGATATGGGAGTCCTGACGCCCGAGGACACCTCTCCAGAGGCAGACTGGGATACAGAACGGCAGCAGCAGTATCGGAAAGTACAGGAGAGCGTCGAGCGAAGTCTGTCTCAAGCTAGAGAAAGGCAAGAGAGGGCTTATAATCAGTATGCTCCCGCTGTTCCCCTGGTACCTGGAGAGCAGGTCTTGAAGAGGAAAAGACAGCTCCACAAGTTGGACGACCAGTGGGAGAAGGACCCGTACACCGTACTGCCATCAAGCCATGAGAGCCCAAAGATTTGCGTGATCAGTAAGGATGGAGGAGAAACCACAGCCGTTGTCTCCAGAGACCACCTGAAGAAGTGTCCCGAGCAGCTGCAAAACCCTGAAGAAGAAGATCAAGAAAACCCTCGACCCGCAGAGGAAAGGGAAGAAATGATCAGGACTGTACTCGGAGACTTCCCCCGGTCTTGGACACAAGTAAAAGGTGCTGTCGTGGTACCCGTCCTCACTTTTCTCCAACCAGCCCCGCAAGTGCCTACAGAGGAACCGGAAGAGCTGGAAGAGCAGCCGGCCCAAGAGGCAGAAGAGTCCACACCAGCAGTACAGGAGGATCAACCCTCTGCTAGTAGTGAGCCTGCCGTGCCCCTAGTGAGCCAAAGAGTGCGCAGAAAGCTGCCCAGCTTGCCCATAACACCTCCTACACCCTGCAGTGCAGGACCAGTGAGTGAGCTCCGTAGGTCCACTAGGGTTACCAGAGGCCAGATGCCCGTACGTTGGAGAATCTAAGTTGGCTAATTGCTTTAACTATTTAATGTTTACCTGTTTTGTTGTAGCCGTTGCTAATTATGTTTTTCAGTTACAGATTTCTTTATATGGACTGACAGGTTATGGACAGTGAGTAACCGGAACTCTGTTGTAAATATGTTTGGAGCGTAACCCAGGAATGGACAAAAGACTGTTAAAGACTCGGGGCAGGACAGACCCCTACCTGGTTACGGCTCCCTGTTCTTTGGTGAAATGGACACCCTTATTGCTTCCCGGTTACGGACACGCCGTGACCATCTCATGTATTTAATTGTTCCTGTTTATACCCTGTTATGTTTTTGAAAAAATATATGTTTAGTCTGGGAGTACTAAATTTCACTAGGGGGGAATGTGGCACCCCAGGGGTCTGGTTTCCACAGTAATAGCAATATTACGTCTGTGAGCAGGTGGGAGGTCTCCTGGGCAGGAATCCTAAGCATGCCACACCTCCTGCCGAGTCCTGGGAGGGGAAGAACTTCCCCTACATAAACTGGGGCTGAGGCAGGGTTAGGAGAGAGGAGTTCCAGACAGAGACGGAGTCTGGTCTGGACACGCAGAAACAGGGACAGATAGACATCAGGAGCTCTGTAGGAGCCAAGGAGAAGCGCCAGGGGCTGGAGCTGTGCAGAGCTCGCCCTGGGAGAAGGTACTAAAACCGGACACAGGAGTCCGAGGCTGTGGGGACTAAGATATACCCAGCAGCAGAATCCATCCGGCAGGGGATTCCAGGTCCTCTGGCCATAAAAGCCCGGAGGCTCAGTCACAACGAAGGGACCAGCACCGCCATCCCGGAGCGGAGGCTAACAGGAGGCCCCAGGTCACCAGCCATACGGGTGAGCACCACACGGTATACCCAGGGACGTGGGCTACTTGTAACCGCCGAAAGCAGGGTAGCCAGGAAGGGTACAGACTAACGGTAAGGCCTACAACTCCACCTGGCCAGGGGAACTCCGGCTTACTCGCAGACTAACCAGGCCCCAACTACTAGCCAGTACTCCCGGGGGAATTTGCCTTGTGCCATCAGTAAAGACCCTGAACTGTACCCTCGCGTCTCCGTGCTTCCTTGTCGCACCATTAGTGCTGGGACATCCACACCATCACTCCCAACATCAACCTCATCCTCTGCCCTGAGGCCATACCCCTCCCGTTGGGGGTTATACCATCCACGCTGCACATCCGTACCACCGGCCTCAGCGGACTGCCCTGCAGCGGCGGCTTCATATCCGCATTCAACGGGTGGCGTAGTCGGACACTAATACCATCATACCAATAACTGCCACTTAGTTTGACCACCCTGGGCACGGACCGGGTCAACGCCACACGAAGACTACTAACCTCATCGGATCCGGCTCCGGGTATTCCCCGCGCGCACGCGCGCCGCACTACAGCACTGGCCCAGGGGGCGCGTCACATTCACGAGTGGAGTACTTTTCTATAGGCGCTTTATAGATGATTTATTCATTATATGGCATGGATCAATGGAGGAGGCATTGAGCTTTGCGGACAAACTAAATATCAATGATTGGGGGATAAAATTCACGGCCACAGCATCATCCACTTCTCTCCAATTCTTGGATCTAAAGGGGCAGTTCGACCACCTGGGGTGAATATTCACATCCACGTTTTTTAAACCAGTGGATGTGAATAGCTACCTCAAATTCAACAGTGGACACCTTCCCGGATGGATAAAAATGTGCCTTATGGGCAGTATTGGAGAGTCAGGAAATACTGTACTCTGGATTCTGACTTTGAGGTGAAATCCAAGATTCTCAAAAGGAGATTCTTGGAAAAAGGCTATCCAAAAAAACGTTTAAAAGATGCATATAAAGGAACGTGCACCCTATCACAAGATTTGTGCTTGGATAGAAGGGAGAATCCGGATAGGGCTTCTTTAAGAACAGAGGAAAAGACAAAGTGGAGTTTAATTACTACATTTTGTCAATCCAGGTCGGTAGTACAGGAGTTATTACAGAAACATTGGTTTATTTTAGAAGGTGACCCCATTCTCTCCAAAAGCATTCCTGAGAAACCAAGTATTATCTTCAGCAAGAATAAAAGTGTAAAAACCTTGCTTGCTCCCAGCAACATGAATAGAAAGAAAAAAATAAGGGATGTGACGACTAATCCTAACACAGGAGGCTGTTTCGCATGCAATACACCTAAATGTATGTGCTGCGGCGTTATAACCAATAATGCAAAAACCTTTACATCTAATACCACTAATGAGGTTTTTCAGATCACACAGAGATCAACATGCCAATCCACCTATGTAGTGTACCTGCTGGAGTGCCCTTGTGGCTTGCAATACATCGGCCAGACAATTCAGACGGCCCATGCCCGATGAAATAAACCCAGATCTAATATAAGGGCAGGATATCAATTACATAGAGTCTCCAGACACTATGCAAACCATCACCACAAAGACCCGAGTCAAATGAAAATAACCATCATTGACCATATTCATAGAATCATAGAATCATAGAATGGTAGAGTTGGAAGGGACCTCCTGGGTCATCTGGTCCAACCCCCTGCTCAAAGCAGGATTCACTAGATCCTGTGGATAATGGACAAGAATGATTGAGTACACTTATAAAGAAAGAAAGTTTTTGGATATACAAAATGGGTACTTTGTACCCTGAGGGTTTGAACCTTACGATTGAAAACACACCAAACCATTAAATCCGAGAAGGTTTAATGTTGTCCCTCTCATATCTTTCCCGGGTTGTCATCAGCCGTTTAATGACGGCTTGCGGGGTTACCTGCACAGGATTGAAGGTATGGTATGAGGCAACCTAGCAGGAGACTTGCTCGCCCTTTCGGGTTGTCATTTAGCTCATTTTTCCTATTGTCGTCGGTTACTTGGTTTACTGGAAGCATAGGTTCCGATCATGATAATGATAGTATTGGGTTTTAGGAACTTTATAATAGTAGTGGGCAACCGTGCAAGGTTATTTGCAGCCATTTTATATGAAAGTGTACTGTCTCTTTAAGAAACTTAACTTTTGAATTGGGGGTTGGTAATCACAGTATAGCATTGTTAGGACACCCTGGGAAGGTTCCCAGAGTGTTTTTAAAAATTTATGGGGTTTATAATAGTAGTGAGCAACAGTACAAGGTTACTTTTGGCCATTTTATATGAAAGTGTTCTGTCTCTTTAAGAAACTTAACTTTTGAATTGGGGGTTGGTAATTGCAGTATTGCATTGTCAGGACACCCTGGGAAGGATCCCAGGGTGATTTTAAAAATGTATGGGGTTTATAATCGTAGTGGGCAACGGTACAAGGTTATTTTGGGCCATTTTATATTTTTATATGAAAGTGTACTGTCTCTTTAAGAAACTTAACTTTTGAATTGGGGGCTGGAAATCGCAGTACAGAACTGTTAAGACATCCTAAGAAGGTCCCCAGGGTGATTTTAATAGTTGGTAAGAAAAAAAAAAAAAAAGTAACATTTTTTTTTAAACACAAATAGGAAGTTTTTATTAAGAATTGTGAGTTTATGAATCCATGTAGGGATTTTTAAATATGAGTGCACAATGCTGTTTCAAGGGGAAATAAGAGGTTAATTGGTAAAGAATGCATTATACGAAGTTTTTCAATGAAAGGGTTAATTGATTACAACACTGGTCTAAATGATGTAAAATACCACCCCTTTATAAAGCTGTCATAGTAACATTGTCCTTTACCCCACCTGATAAAGACGGCTTAGACCGTGGAAACGCGTTGTGGCAGTGGTATTGGAGGAAGAATAAAGGTGGGTTATCATCTAGTAAATTGTCCAGTATTCCTTTGGCGCTCCCTGAGACTGCTGCACCATTGTTTCCATGTGAAATAACGGAGCCAAAGCGGCAGGAGCAGCCTGGCATATTGATGTTTGAGGACCTGCGGTTATCCAGCCACCGGGATAAACAACTGAGGACCTGCGGTGACGAGGTGGTATCCGGTCCGGCAGGATCACGTGACCAGTCGAGGAGCACGGAGTTGCGATGCAAACACCGACAGGACGGTATTACAATTAGAGAGAGGCGACCCGGAGCCTCATTAATCACACGCTTAATCTTGGTTGTGTAGACGTACACAACCATCACAGCTGAGTGCACTGGCACTTTTTAATTGATATAAATAGCCATATGAGTCTACACATGTGCCCTTTCCCTTTTCTTTTTGCATGAACAGTCAGGGAGACACTATTACAGTTTTTTTTACGGCAAAAAATGCCAAAAGCAGGATAATACAGAGATTTGACCGTGGAACTGCAAAACCACAGTTCTAGTTATCTGGCCTACACCAGACTCTTTTAAACAGATATATTGGTGTCTGAACAGTCACAGACACACTCAATTTTTTTTTTTTTGGTGGGGGGGGGGAATAGCAAAAGGTTAATAAGACGCGTATTTGTGCAGTCTGACTGAGGAAAAAAAAAAATACAGGATTTAGATGAAAAAAAAAAGGATTTTTCCTGGCCCCTGAGACCGGGGGGATAAGTCTAGCAATTTGACCAGCAGCAGCACACAGGACTGTAATGCAGCGTTTTCTGGTATAACCACTGCATCTCCTATACAGCCTGCCTGCCTGCCTGATATCCGGGATGGATATTAGTCCTGAGAAGGACTGTTTGTTTGCTTTTGCAGGCTTTAGAGACCCTACACTAACTATTTCGGAGTATAAATCTCTCCCTAGGCTCAGCAGCACTGACCCTACACTGTCTGATCTCGTGCATCTGTGTCCGAGACGGCGGCGCCCGGTTTTAAATACTCGAGGTGACGCTGTGTGGCCAGCCAATCACTGTAATGCCCACAAACAACATGGCTGCGGCATTACAGTGACTGGCTGGCAATCCCTGCATGTTCATTGGCTCTGTAAAGAGCACCAAACATGCAGGGCGGAGACCCGAGCTCCCGCCCGAGTAACCCGGAAATGCTCGGTGCTCGCCGAACATCCCGAGTAGAGATGAGTGGTGTTCGACTAGAACTGTTCGCCAATCTCAAATTCGAGCTGTTTTGGGCGGTATTCGAGTCGTTCGATGAACGCGAACGATTTGCAAAAAATTTGGCTGTTCGAGGTTATGTTCTATAACTGTTCGTGCACCAAAAGCGTGTCCTGCATGTCTGGCGCTATTTAGAGCACCAATCATGCAGGGATTGTCTGCCACTCACTGTAATGCCACAGCCATGGTGGTTGTGACATTACAGTGGTTGCCCAAATCGATGAGAACAGTGCTCACAGTGAAACACGAAAAGCCGGCAATTCATCAGCGGCATACACCGGTACCCGACTATTTAGAACCGAAAGAATAGAGTATCACACATAGATTAGATACATAGAAATATGTCAGTCACATATATAAGAAGTGCAGTGACTGTGTTGGTTACTGTACTTGTCATTTAGTATTAAAATAAAGGATTTGTTAAAAAAAAAATTGGCGTGGGGTTCCCCGTAATTTTAGTCTCTAGCGGAGGTTAAGCAGACGGCTGGGGCAGATGTTTGAAGCCTGGGAAGGGGGTAATACCCACGGAGCTTCCCAGGCGACTAATATCAGCCCCCAGCTGAATACTTAGCCTTTACTAGCTATTAAAATGGGGGACCCCCCAAAAAATGACGTGGGGTCCCCCCCTATTTTAATAGCTAGCAAAGGCTAGGCAGACAGCTGGGGGCTGATATTAATAGCCCAGGAAGGGTGCCATGAATATTGGACCCCTCCCAGGCTAGAAACACCAGCCGTCAGCCGTCCCAGAAATGGCGCATCCATAGGATGTGCCAATTCTGGCACTTAGCCTCGCTCTTCCCACTGCCCTGTAGCGGTGGCAGTGGGGTAATAGGGCTGGGGTTGATGTCAGCTTATAATGCCAGCGGACATCAAGCCCAGGTTAGTAATGGAGAGGCGTCTATAAGACACCCCCATTACTAACCCCATAGTCAAAGTTAAAAAAAACACAAACACCCAGAATAAAGTCCTTTAATTGAAATAAAGACACAATTCTTTATTGTTCTAAATTAAACCATACTTACCATCACGCCCATTCCAGCTGAAGCCAATGTCTTCTGCAATAAAAGTAAAATAATAAAACAACATCATCCTTACCTTTCCATGGTTCCCACGGCAGCTTCAGCTCTGCTACATTGACATGACAGGCTGGATCGCAGCCGAAAGCTGCCATCCAGCTTGCCATGCCGCAGACACTGAGAAGCGCAGGCATGCTTGCGCTCCTCAGTGTCTCGCTGTGACGGCATCCAGATGAGCCGAGGTAATGTCCAATGAACTCAGCTCACCTCATGCACGTCACTGACAGCGTGAGAGAATTCTCCTGCGCTCAGTGCTTGAGCAGGAGAATTCTCCCACGCTGGGATGGCATTGAGATGACAGGCTGGATGGCAGCTGAGTGCTGCCATCCAGCATACCGTCCTTCATAGACACTGCAGAGCGCAGGCAATTCTCCCACGCTGTCAGTGACCTGCATGAGGTGAGCTGAGTTCATTGGACATGACCTCGGCTCATCTTTATCCCGTCACAGCGAGACACTGAGGAGCACAAGCATGCCTGCGCTTCTCAGTGTCTGTGGCATGGCAAGCTGGATGGCAGCTTTCGGCTGCGATCCAGCCTGTCATGTCAATGTAGCAGAGCTGAAGCTGTCGTGGGAACCATGGAAAGGTAAGGATGAGGTTGCTTTATAATTTTACTTTTATTGCAGAAGACATTGGCTTCAGCTGGAATGGGCGTGATGGTAAGTATGGTTTAATTTAGAACAATAAAGAATTGTGTGTTTATTTCAATTAAAGGACTTTATTCTGGTTGTTGTGTTTTTTTTAAATACTTTACTAGAAATTCATGGCGGTCATGTCTAATATTGGAGTGACCCCATGAATTTCAGGCTTAGGGCCAGCTGATAATGCCAAGCTGGCCCTAACCCCTTTATTACCCAGTGAGCCACCGCACCAGGGCCCTGGATGAGTTGGGTACAGCGCCAGAAGATGGCGCTTCTATGAACGCGCCATTTTCTGGGGTGGCTGCGGACTGCAATTTGCAGCGTGTGGGGCCCAGAAAGCTTGGGTCTCCCTGCACTGCTGATTCCAGCCCCCAGCTGCCTAGACGTACCTGGCTGGACACAAAAATAGGGCTAAGCCCCACGTCAATTTTTGGCGAAAAATTCAAAATTTTTTTTAAATAAAACCACATTTAGGGATTGCATCTTTATTAACCCCTCCACGTGAGGGGTTAATAAAGATGCAGTTCCTAAATTATTATTATTTTTTATTATTTTTAAATTAATTTTTCCCAAAAATTTTGACGTGGGCTTCGCCCTATTTTTGTGTCCAGCCAGTTACAGCAGGCAGGAACGGGCTGCCCCCAACCACCAGCTGCCTATTTGTACCTGGCCGGACACAACAATATAGGGAAGCCCTTTTTTTTTTAAATGATTTCATGAATTTCATGAAATAATTAAAAAAAACAAAATATGTGGGGCTTCGCCCTATTTTTGTGTCCAGCCACGTACAACTAGGCAGCTGTGGGCTGGAATCCGCAGCGCAGGGAGGCCCAAGATTTCTGGTCCTCCTCCGCTGCAAATTGCAGTCCGCAGCCACCCCAGAAAATGGCGCGTTCATAGAAGCGCCATCTTCTGGCGCTGTACCCAACTCATCCAGGGCCCTGGTGCGGTGGCTCACTGGGTAATAAAGGGGTTAGGGCCAGCTTGGTATTATCAGCTGGCCCTAAGCCCGAAATTAATGGGGTCACGCCAATATTAGACATGACCTCCATGAATTTCTAGTAAAGTATTTAAAAAAACACAAAACCAAGAATAAAGTCCTTTAATTGAAATAAACACACAATTTTTTTAATGTTCTAAATTAAACCATACTTACCATCACGCCCATTCCAGCTGAAGCCAACGATCTCCTGTAATAAAAGTAAAATAATAAAGCAACCTCATCCTTACCTTTCCATGGTTCCCACGACAGCTTCAGCTCTGCTACATTGACATGACAGGCTGGATAGGAGCCGAAAGCTGCCATCCAGCTTGCCACGCCACAGACACTAAGAAGCGCAGGCAAGCTTGCGCTCTTTAGTGTCAGGCTGTGACGGCATCCAGATGAGCTGAGGTCATGTCCAATGAACTCAGCTCACCTCATGCACGTCACTGACAGCGTGGGAGAATTCTCCTGCGCTTGAGCAGGAGAATTCTCCCACGCTGGGATGGCATTGAGATGACAGACTGGATGGCAGCTGAGCGCTGCCATCCAGCATGCCATCCTTCATAGACACTGCAGAGCACAGGCATGCTTGCGCTCTGCAGTGTCTCTGAAGGATGGCAAGCTGGATGGCAGCGCTCAGCTGTGATCCAGCCTGTCATCTCAATGCCATCCCAGCGTTAGAGAATTCGCCCGCTCAAGCGCTGAGCGCAGGAGAATTCTCCCATGCTGTCAGTGACGTGCATGAGGTGAGCTGAGTTCATTGGACATGAGCTCACCTCATGCACGTCACTGACAGCATGGGAAAATTCTCCTGCTCTCAGCGCTTCAGCAGGAGAATTCTCTCACGCTGACTGCAAGCGCAGAAGAATTTTCCCACGCTGTTGGTGATGTGCATGAGGTGAGCTGAGTTTATTGGACATGACCTCGGCTCATCTTTATGCCGTCACAGCGAGACACTGAGGAGCGCAAGCATGCCTGCGCTTCTCAGTGTCTGCGGCATGGCAAGCTGGATGACAGCTGTTGGCTTCTATCCAGCCTGTCATGTCAATGTAGCAGAGCTGAAGCTGTCATGGAAACCATGGAAAGGTAAGGATGATGTTGCTTTATTATTTTACCTTTATTGCAGAAGACATTGGCTTCAGCTGGAATGGGCGTGATGGTAAGTATGGTTTAATTTAGAACAATAAAGAATTGTGAGTTTATTTCAATTAAAGTACTTTATTCTGGGTGTTGTGTTTTTTTTAACTTTGACTATGGGGTTAGTAATGGGGGTGTCTTATAGACGCCTCTCCATTACTAACCTGGGCTTGATGTCAGCTGGCATTATAAGCTGACATCAATCCCAGCCCTATTACCCCACTGCCACCGCTACAGGGCAGTGGGAAGAGCGAGGCTAAGTGCCAGAATTGGTGCATCCTATGGATGCACCATTTCTGGGGCGACTGACGGCTGGTGTTTCTAGCCTGGGAGGGGGGCAATATTTATGGCACCCTTCCTGGGCTATTAATATCAGCCCCCAGCTGTCTGCCTAGCCTTTGCTAGCTCTTAAAATAGGGGGAACCCCACGTTATTTTTTGGGGGGTCTCCCATTTTAGTAGCTAGTAAAGGCTAGTTATTCAGCTGGGGACTGATATTAGTAGCCTGGGAAGCTCCGTGGGTATTACCCCCTTCCCAGGCTTCAAACATCTGCCCCAGCCGTCTGCTTAACCTCCGCTAGAGACTAAAATTACGGGGAACCCCACGCCAATTTTTTTTTTAATAAATCCTTTATTTTAACACTAAATGACAAGTACAGTAACCAACACTGTCACTGCACTTCTTATATATGTGACTGACATGTTTCTATCTAATCTATGTGTGATGCTCTAATCTTTCTGTTATAAATTGTCGAGTACCGATGCTGAATTGCCGGCCGGCTTTTTTAAAAAGACGGTGCAAGAAAACACAATTTTTTTAAATAAATCCTTTAACACTAAATGACAAGTACAGTAAGCAACTCTGTCACTGTACTTCTTATATATGTGACTGACATGTTTCTATCTAATCTATGTGTGATACTTTATTCTTTCTGTTCTAAATTGTCGGGCACCGGTTTATGCCGCTGCTGAATTGCCGGCGGCTTTTTTAAAGTGTGTCTTCTGAGCAGTTTGTCAGCTTTTGGACACCTTTTGAAGGTGTTTTTGTTTGCCTGCCATTGATTTTAACGGTGTTCGACGGTGTTCTAAGGTGTTCGACGAATAGTTCCACGAACATCCCGGTGTTCGACGAACCGAACCGAACCCGAACACTACGGGGGTGGCTCAACACTAATCCCGAGTAGTGAGATGCTCGGGCGAGTACCGAGCAGTGTCGAGCATGCTCGCTCAACACTATTCATAATAAATAAGACATTCAAAACAAATGGAGTGGCCAGCCCAATCCCCGGACCTTAATCCGATAGAACACTTGTGGGTGACATCAAAAATGCCGTTTCTGAGGCAAAAAGTCAACAAATGCAAAAAATTGTGGGATGTAGTCGAAGCATCCTGGGCTGGATTAACAGTTGACAGGTGACAGAAATTGGTTGACTCTATGGAACATAGATGTGAAGCCGTTCTAAATAACTGTGGGTATACAACTAAATATTAGGTTAGTGATTCACAGGAATGCTAAATCCTCAAAAAAAGAGAGAGAAGAGAGGACATATTGTGCATTTGTAAAGACAAATGCAGACACTGTTATTTTTTAGAACAGCCCAATGTGCATTTTTCGTTATTTTCCGTAAAGTAGTTAAAAATTATATACATTTCTCTTCATGTTTTGAATTAGAAAAGAGTGTGCAATGATCCCAATGCATGTGTTATGACCGGAGGTCCGAGAGAGATCCAGTGAGTCACAAACTGAGACAGAGACAGAAATAAACAACACTTTCTTTACTAAAACAGGGATTAGACTAAAATTCAGTATTCAATGAATCAGTCTCAGGTTCTGCCTGGGACACTGTCTCTACTAAATACACACAATCAGCAAAAGCTGAAATCAATGTGCCAATCTCAAGGTTTCCAGCTTATGTGAATTATTCTAGTAATCTGGAACAATTTTACCTAAACACAGTGTCAGTCTAGTGAGGGCGGTATATGGGGACCCCCTGAGATGGCACACTGAATACAATCCTACCACTATAACAATAGTAATGCATGAAACTATACCAATTGCCCTTATACCCTTATTATCAGGATACCTGGGTATCTTAAAGTTATGGTACCATTAACCTCAGATGCAGTCTATCACAGGCCTGTGAATCACGGTGGCTAGTCGCGGAAAACGTTGGCGCCAAAACAAAGTTCACGAAAACAGCAAAAATTCCTTGTCTTGTCGGCCAATGCCGAGCCCACATGCGGGGGACTTTAGTCCTGTAGCCTCAGATTAAGGTCGGGGAAGATCTCTTCACAAAGTCTTGTAAATATCCTCTCAGTGGAAATAGCACCAGAAGCCTTCTTTCCTCCCGAAGTCTCTCACTCTTATCCAGTACACCAACCATGTGCTCTGTCACAGAAATGGATTCCTAAGTCCCTTCCTTTATCACTCGACACGTGACTCCTTCAGCACAAAGTTTCTAATCCACTTATCATGGACTTCCACAAAACTCCACAGAGCCACACAGCTTTCCCAGCTCAGCACTTGTTCTTAAACAGAGGAAGGGGTAAACAAACTCCACATGGAAGCGTGTAAAGACAGCGTCTTGTTGCAGCTCCTTCTCACAGACTTCCTGTCTAGACTGTCACACATGAGACACTCTTAGAACACACAGTTTCTTGCACTGCCCCTCCTCTGAGCTCAGCCAGGCAAAAGTCACAGGGTCCTAGTGCTCTCCTGCTGTTATCACATTTCACACTCTCACACGTGAAAATAAAAACTAGTATAAAGATTTTGTGCTTAACTTATGTTTTTGAACACACTGCTATTATTTTGAACACTACTGTAGATCCTCTCATAACCCCAAAATAATTCCCGGTGAGATTATGACATAAAGACCAGACATGTTACAATAAAGATTTTTATTGAGGGCTGAGCTATGTGGTCAGTGACAATGGCACGTACAATAACGATTCTACATTATATTCTCACCCTTTACACTTACTGTACAGTCGCCTGCCATGTGGCAGCTGTCGCGCTGTATGTGACACCCCAGGGGTCTGGTTGCCACAGTGATAGAGATATTACGTCTGAGAGCAGGTGGGAGGTCCTTTGGTCAGGGATCCTGTGCATGCCACACCTCCTGCCCAGTCTTGGGAGGGGAAGGACTTCCCCTATATAAACCCGGGGCTGAGGCAGAGTGAGTGAGAAAGAAGACAGAACAAGAGTAGAGAAGAGAAGCAGCATAGCAAGAAACATCAGGAGCTCTGTGGGGAGCAGTGTTACAAGGAGTCAGGGGCTGGCAGCTGCAGAGCTCGCCCTGACTGAAAAGATTTCTAACCGGACCCGGAGTCCGAGGCTGTGGGGACTAACTCCTACCCAGCAGCAGAAACCGTCCGGCAGAGGATTTCAGGTCCTCTGGCCCAGAAGCCCGAAGGCACGGTCACACGCGTGGGACCAGCACCGCCATCGTGGAGCGGAAGCCATTAGAAGGCCCCGAGTCACCGGCCATACGGGTGAGCACCACACGGTACACTCAGGGACGTGGGCTACTTATTCCCGCCTCTAGCAAGGTAGCCAGAAGAGTACAGTTAGTTGGGAAGGCCTACAACTCCGCCTGGCCAGGGGAAATCCCATCTGCTCAAGGACTGACCAGGCCCCTATCACTAGCAAGTACTCCGGGAGGGTCTATCTTTGTCACCAGTAAAGACCCTGAACTACACCGCACCGTCTCTGAGTGGTTCCTGCTACCCCCATCATCCACGTCGGCCGCCCTGAGGCCATACCCCTCCCGTTGGGGGTTATACCATCCACGCTGCACCATCCTTCCACCGGCCTCAGCGGTCTGCCCTGCAGCGGCAGCTCCATAGCTGCATTCAACGGGTGGCGTAGTCACCAACCATCTACTGCTAGTACATCGCCGCTCAGTTTGACTCCCTGGGCACGGACCGGGTCGCCGCCACGGGACTACAACCCTCAAGAGATCCGGCTCCGGGTAAGCTCCCGCGTGCGCAACGCAGCGCGACACAGGCCCAGGGGCGCGTCAACTTTGGCGTAGTCGGCAGGATTTCGTGCCCGCAACCACCGGGTACTGCGTGCCTGAAAAAGAGACTTTTCAAACTTACCTGTGGTGAAGATTCCCGCTATCCGGCGCCATCTTCAGCCTTCTTCCCGCCATCGGTGAAGTTTCCCGCCATCCGGCGCCATCTTCTGCCTTCTTCCCGCCATCCGTGGAGTTTTCCCGCCATTGGACGCCATCTTGAGGACGCCGCGCGGGAAGAAGAGGGGCGTGGACTCCGAAAGCGCGCGAGAACTGAAGCCCCGCCTCACGTCCGGACGTTGCGTAAGGTCCTGGAAGGAGCCCAGCAGACGCCGACGTCACAGGAGCGCGACGGAAGGTCCTCAACCCTGACGATCCACTGCGGAGCCGCGGCCTACGGAAGAGGATCATCGCAAGGTAGGCCACGGTCCACTAGGGGGGAGGAAGATGTCGGATACGGAGGAGAGCTTCTCTGCCTCAACCCCCGCCAGCGCTACCGCTGCTGCAGTTATGCCCTTCACCATGCCCTATATCCCGGGAGCAGCTTGGCTACCCCAGTACTCAGGGGAGTCACATACCCTGCATGACTTTAGAGAAAAGCTGGATAGCCTCTTCCAGGTGTACCCCCTCACAGAAGAGCAAAAAGTGAGCATCCTGGTGGCCCAACTAACCGGGGCAGCCAAAAGGGAAGTAAAATCCTGGCCACCTGGGAGGAAGACTGTCGCAGGGATACTAACCCGGCTGAAGGACACCTTTGATACCCGCACCTCAGCCGAGATTAAGCTTAGATTCTACGGGTGCAAGCAGCGAGCGCATGAGAGTATAAGGGACTATGCACTAAACCTACAAGAGGCCCTGAGGGCCATTAAGCAGACCGACCCTGATGGAGTGGGAAACGAGGACAGGCTGTTGACCGAACAGTTTATAGAGGGACTGTATTGTAATACCCACCGAACCCAGTTGCGGGCAATGGCCTTACAGGATCCCCATCTGGGCTTTGCACAGTTCAAGGACAGAGCCATCCGGGTGCTCCGAGAACCGGCACCGGGTGGCGTTGGGACCCACAAGCGCCCTGCTATCACTTACCACCAGGAGGCGGCGCCCTTGTCGGCAGGGCCTGTGGGAGCTGATGCGCAGGCTTTGGACAATGACCCGGCTCCAGACCTACACCATCAGGTCTAAGAGCTAGCTAAGAGCGTTGCTGCGCTAACCCGAACTGTGCAGTCTTTACAGGCTTACACCCCAGGGAAGATCCAGCTGGCATCCGGACCGGAGGACATCCCGTGGCGTCGACCAAGGAGGACCCCACCGGCCAGAGGAAGACCCAGTGACCGATACAGCGAGGACGGACGACCCATCTGCCGCCGCTGCAATCAACCTGGACATATGGCAAGGTACTGTTCTTTAAACGGGCACAACCTGGGGTAGAGGGCCAACCCCCAGGAAAAAGATCACCAGGCCCATCGAACTGGCGCGACAGATATGTGGGAGGACGTCCAGTCTTGCCTGTGGTACTGGATGGCATTCCCATGAGTGCCCTACTGGACACCGGGTCACAGGTCACCACCATCCCGTACGTGCTCTTTAAGCAGTACTGGAATGACTCGGATATTACCCGCTACCCTGACGACGACTTGAGTATCATCGCCAGCAATGGCCAGCCCGTGCCACAGATCGGATTTAAAGAGGTAACCATCAAAATCGGTAGAGTCGAACTGGCAGCACAGGGACTGATCATTGTAGATATTGACAAACATGAGAGTCACCCAAAAATAACTCTAGGAACTAATGTAATTGAAAATTGTCTTGCAGAGGTGATTTTCCTTTTACAGCAGGTTGCCAAGAACGCCAGCTCCGGCGAGCAGCGGGTGCTCCAGAAAGAGATCCGGGCACTGATGCGACGGCAACAGGTGGAACTCTCCGGCGGTGAGATTGGTAGCGTAAGAATGTGTGACCCTTTTCCTATTGCCATGCCCCCAAAAAGTGAAATGATGATTTGGTGCCGGGCAGCTATTGGTCTGAGAGGTAGAGATTACCAGGCAATGGTAGAACCAGTTTACTCAGACAGTAGGCCCACCATTTTGACAGCACGGGGGGTGGTCAATGTACGCCATGGGAGGGTGCCCGTTCGCATAATCAATATCGGGGAGAGGGAAGTGTACCTGCCCCGGTATGCCACGCTAGCCAAATTATATACCATTAACCAAAATGCTATACAATCTGTGGAACCCTTGCCTCCATCTCACCCGGAGGAAGGTAACGGCTCTAAGAAAACAAAGGAGGACTGGTGTCAGCAACTACATTTGGGTACTGACTCCACTCCCTCACATCAGAAACAGGGAGTCTATCGGGTGGTTCAAGAGTACGAGAGAGTGTTTAGTAAACACCCGTTAGACTTCGGGCGAGTCAAGGGGGTAGAACACCACATCCCCACGGGAGACCATCCTCCCATAAAAGAGAGGTATCGACCCGTACCCCCTGCACACTACCAACACGCCAAGGGGATGCTTAGAGACATGAAGGAGGCTGGGGTGATCAGGGATAGCTGTAGCCCCTGGGCAGCTCCACTAGTCTTAGTCCGAAAGAAAGACAACACCATGAGGATGTGTGTAGATTACCGGAAAATCAATCGTATCACACACAAGGATGCGTACCCCTTACCAAGGATAGAGGAGTCATTGGCTGCTTTAAGATCTGCTAACTTCTTCTCTACCTTGGATCTCACTAGCGGGTACTGGCAGGTTCCTGTAGCAGAGGCGGACCGGGAGAAGACCGCATTCACCACCCCGATGGGACTTAGCGAGTTCACCTGCATGCCGTTCGGACTCTGCAACGCACCGGGAACCTTCCAACGACTAATGGAGTGTTGTCTGGGCCACAGAAACTTCGAGACGGTCCTGTTGTACCTGGACGATGTCATCGTATATTCCAAGACGTATGAGGACCACCTGAAACACCTGGCGGAAGTGTTCGAAGCTCTGGCAAGTTACGGCCTAAAGGTGAAACCCTCCAAGTGTCACCTCCTGAAACCAAAGGTGCAGTACCTGGGACACGTGGTGAGCGCTGACGGAGTGGCTCCCGACCCTGATAAGATCACCGCAATTAAGGAATGGCCAAGCCCCTCCAGCGTAAAAGAAGTGCGGCAGTTCCTTGGGTTGGTAGGCTACTACCGAAGGTTTATTCCCGGTTTCACCAAAAAGGCAGCACCTATGCAGGACCTCCTGATAGGCCAGTCCCGGAAGGCCAAGAACCAGAAGCCGCCCTTCAAATGGGAGGAGCTGGAAGAAGAGTCCTTCCGCCAGCTGAAGATGGCCCTCACGGGGGACGAAATCCTGGCGTACCCGGATTATAGCCAGCCCTTTATCCTCTACACCGACGCCAGTAACATCGGGCTAGGAGCCGTACTGTCCCAGATCCAGCAGGGGAAGGAACGAGTAATCGCCTACGCCAGCCGAAAACTGCGACCCACCGAAAGGAACCCCGAGAATTACAGCTCATTTAAGCTAGAGTTCCTGGCCGTAGTATGGGCAGTCACCGAGCGCTTTAAGCATTACCTCGCTTCTTCCCGGTTCACCGTGTACACGGATAACAACCCGTTGACACACCTGGACACGGCAAGACTCGGTGCCCTGGAGCAGAGGTGGATGGCCCGTCTGTCCAACTACGAGTTCACAATCAAATACCGGGCAGGACGCTCCAATACCAACGCGGACGCCCTGTCCAGGATGCCCAACCTGCCGGACGGAGGAGAAGATCCGGAGGGACTGGAAGAAGTTGAACTCCCTGCGTTCCACCGTCATGGGACTATTCAGTATTCCCACCAGGTAAAGAGTAAGCAGACTGCTACGTTGAACCCCTTACCCCACTACAACTGGGCGGAAACGCAAGACAGCGACCCTGCCGTCCGACTGGTGAAGGAGATGCTGACTCGGCCGGAGGCTCGCCTTGAACCAGACGCTCCGGAGGAAGCCAAACAACTATGGGCAGAGAAGAGTCGACTGTTCCTTTACAAAGGGAAGTTGTGCCGCAGAATGGTTAACTCCCGGACGCATGAATTACTCTGGCAAGTAGTGGTGCCACGAAGGGACGCAGCCATGGTGATGGAGGCATACCACGACGGAGCTGGGCACTTCGGGTGGAAGAAGCTGGAGTTCCTGCTGCGCGAGCGGTTCCACTGGGTAGGCATGAGGGGAACCATTGAGAAGTGGTGCAGAGACTGTGGCCCGTGCAACCTGAGAAGGAAGGACCGTGCCAGCCAGAAGACTCCCCTGCAGTCCATCGTCACCCGGCAACCGTTGGAACTGGTAGCCTTGGATCATGTAAAACTGACCCCAAGCAGAAGTGGCTACGTCTACGCGTTAACCATCGTGGATCATTACTCCCGGTTTCTGGTTGTCGTTCCCGTCAAGGACTTAACGGCTCAAACAGCAGCTAGAGCCTTCCAGCAGCACTTTTGCCGTCCACACGGGTACCCGGACCAAGTCCTGACGGACCAGGGACCTGCCTTTGAAGCGGAGGTCTTCCAGGAATTCTGCAATCTGTATGGCTGCCGGAAGATAAGGACGACACCCTACCATCCGCAAACTAATGGACTTTGTGAGAAAATGAACCAGGTGGTAATGGATCTTCTAAAAACGTTGCCCCTGGAAGAACGCAGTCTGTGGCCTGAGAAGTTGCCCGATCTGGTGGACCTATACAACCACATCCCGGTAGGTTCCACCAACTGTACCCCGGCTTACCTAATGAGGGCAAGACCTGGTAAGTTACCTGTTGACCTGGAAATGGGAGTCCTGACACCCGAGGACACTTCGCCAGAAACAGACTGGGACACAGAGAGGCAGCAGCAGTACCGGAGAGTACAGGAGAGCGTGGAGCGAAGTCTCTGTCAGGCTAGGGAAAGACAAGAGAAAACTTACAACCAGTATGCTCCCGCTGTTCCCCTGGTACCCGGAGAGCAGGTCTTGAAGAGGAAGAGACGGCTCCACAAGTTGGATGACCAGTGGGAGAAGGACCCGTACACCGTACTGCCCTCAAGCCACGAGAACCCGAAGGTTTGTACCATCAGTAAAGACGGAGGGGAAACCACCGCCATTGTATCCCGGGACCACCTGAAGAAGTGTCCCGAACAACTGAGGAACCCTGAAGAGGAACAAGAAGACCATCGACCCGTAGAGGAAAGGGAAGATATGGTTAGTACTGTGCTCGGGGATTTCCCTCGGTCTTGGACTCAAGTCAATGGTGCAGTTGTGGTACCCGTACTCACCTTCCTCCAACCAGCATCCCAAGCACCTACGGAGCAACAGGTAGAGCTGGAAGAACAGCCGGTCCAGGAGGCAGAAGACTCCACACAAGCAGAACAGGAGGATCAACCCTCTGCTTATAGTGAGCCTGCCGTACCCCTAGTGAGACAAAGAGCCGGTAGACAGCTGCCCAGTTTACCCTTGACAGCTCCTACACCCTGTAGTTCAGGGCCAGACAGTCAGCTCCGTAGGTCCACTAGGGCCACTAGAGGCCAGTTACCCGCACGCTGGAGGATTTGAAGTGTGTAAATTGTTTTATTTATGTTTATCTGTGTATTGTTGCTTGTGTATAATTTTGTGTTTCCAGTTATTTTTAGGAATCCTTGGTGGATTTACCGGGAATCCTTGTACATAGTTGGAGCGTAACCCAGGATGGACTAGAGACTGTTAAGGACTCGGGGTAGGACAGACCCCTACCTGGTTACGTCTCCCTGTTTTGGTGAAATGGACACCTTGCTTTTCAAAACTGCACCCGGTTGCGGACACGCCGTAACCATCTTATGTGTTTTTCTTATTGTATTGTTATTGCTATACCTTGTTATGTTTTTCTAAAAAAATATGTTTAGTCCCGGAGTACTAAATTTCACTAGGGGGGAATGTGACACCCCAGGGGTCTGGTTGCCACAGTGATAGAGATATTACGTCTGAGAGCAGGTGGGAGGTCCTTTGGTCAGGGATCCTGTGCATGCCACACCTCCTGCCCAGTCTTGGGAGGGGAAGGACTTCCCCTATATAAACCCGGGGCTGAGGCAGAGTGAGTGAGAAAGAAGACAGAACAAGAGTAGAGAAGAGAAGCAGCATAGCAAGAAACATCAGGAGCTCTGTGGGGAGCAGTGTTACAAGGAGTCAGGGGCTGGCAGCTGCAGAGCTCGCCCTGACTGAAAAGATTTCTAACCGGACCCGGAGTCCGAGGCTGTGGGGACTAACTCCTACCCAGCAGCAGAAACCGTCCGGCAGAGGATTTCAGGTCCTCTGGCCCAGAAGCCCGAAGGCACGGTCACACGCGTGGGACCAGCACCGCCATCGTGGAGCGGAAGCCATTAGAAGGCCCCGAGTCACCGGCCATACGGGTGAGCACCACACGGTACACTCAGGGACGTGGGCTACTTATTCCCGCCTCTAGCAAGGTAGCCAGAAGAGTACAGTTAGTTGGGAAGGCCTACAACTCCGCCTGGCCAGGGGAAATCCCATCTGCTCAAGGACTGACCAGGCCCCTATCACTAGCAAGTACTCCGGGAGGGTCTATCTTTGTCACCAGTAAAGACCCTGAACTACACCGCACCGTCTCTGAGTGGTTCCTGCTACCCCCATCATCCACGTCGGCCGCCCTGAGGCCATACCCCTCCCGTTGGGGGTTATACCATCCACGCTGCACCATCCTTCCACCGGCCTCAGCGGTCTGCCCTGCAGCGGCAGCTCCATAGCTGCATTCAACGGGTGGCGTAGTCACCAACCATCTACTGCTAGTACATCGCCGCTCAGTTTGACTCCCTGGACACGGACCGGGTCGCCGCCACGGGACTACAACCCTCAAGAGATCCGGCTCCGGGTAAGCTCCCGCGTGCGCAACGCAGCGCGACACAGGCCCAGGGGCGCGTCAACTTTGGCGTAGTCGGCAGGATTTCGTGCCCGCAACCACCGGGTACTGCGTGCCTGAAAAAGAGACTTTTCAAACTTACCTGTGGTGAAGATTCCCGCTATCCGGCGCCATCTTCAGCCTTCTTCCCGCCATCGGTGAAGTTTCCCGCCATCCGGCGCCATCTTCTGCCTTCTTCCCGCCATCCGTGGAGTTTTCCCGCCATTGGACGCCATCTTGAGGACGCCGCGCGGGAAGAAGAGGGGCGTGGACTCCGAAAGCGCGCGAGAACTGAAGCCCCGCCTCACGTCCGGACGTTGCGTAAGGTCCTGGAAGGAGCCCAGCAGACGCCGACGTCACAGGAGCGCGACGGAAGGTCCTCAACCCTGACGATCCACTGCGGAGCCGCGGCCTACGGAAGAGGATCATCGCAAGGTAGGCCACGGTCCACTAGGGGGGAGGAAGATGTCGGATACGGAGGAGAGCTTCTCTGCCTCAACCCCCGCCAGCGCTACCGCTGCTGCAGTTATGCCCTTCACCATGCCCTATATCCCGGGAGCAGCTTGGCTACCCCAGTACTCAGGGGAGTCACATACCCTGCATGACTTTAGAGAAAAGCTGGATAGCCTCTTCCAGGTGTACCCCCTCACAGAAGAGCAAAAAGTGAGCATCCTGGTGGCCCAACTAACCGGGGCAGCCAAAAGGGAAGTAAAATCCTGGCCACCTGGGAGGAAGACTGTCGCAGGGATACTAACCCGGCTGAAGGACACCTTTGATACCCGCACCTCAGCCGAGATTAAGCTTAGATTCTACGGGTGCAAGCAGCGAGCGCATGAGAGTATAAGGGACTATGCACTAAACCTACAAGAGGCCCTGAGGGCCATTAAGCAGACCGACCCTGATGGAGTGGGAAACGAGGACAGGCTGTTGACCGAACAGTTTATAGAGGGACTGTATTGTAATACCCACCGAACCCAGTTGCGGGCAATGGCCTTACAGGATCCCCATCTGGGCTTTGCACAGTTCAAGGACAGAGCCATCCGGGTGCTCCGAGAACCGGCACCGGGTGGCGTTGGGACCCACAAGCGCCCTGCTATCACTTACCACCAGGAGGCGGCGCCCTTGTCGGCAGGGCCTGTGGGAGCTGATGCGCAGGCTTTGGACAATGACCCGGCTCCAGACCTACACCATCAGGTCCAAGAGCTAGCTAAGAGCGTTGCTGCGCTAACCCGAACTGTGCAGTCTTTACAGGCTTACACCCCAGGGAAGATCCAGCTGGCATCCGGACCGGAGGACATCCCGTGGCGTCGACCAAGGAGGACCCCACCGGCCAGAGGAAGACCCAGTGACCGATACAGCGAGGACGGACGACCCATCTGCCGCCGCTGCAATCAACCTGGACATATGGCAAGGTACTGTTCTTTAAACGGGCACAACCTGGGGTAGAGGGCCAACCCCCAGGAAAAAGATCACCAGGCCCATCGAACTGGCGCGACAGATATGTGGGAGGACGTCCAGTCTTGCCTGTGGTACTGGATGGCATTCCCATGAGTGCCCTACTGGACACCGGGTCACAGGTCACCACCATCCCGTACGTGCTCTTTAAGCAGTACTGGAATGACTCGGATATTACCCGCTACCCTGACGACGACTTGAGTATCATCGCCAGCAATGGCCAGCCCGTGCCACAGATCGGATTTAAAGAGGTAACCATCAAAATCGGTAGAGTCGAACTGGCAGCACAGGGACTGATCATTGTAGATATTGACAAACATGAGAGTCACCCAAAAATAACTCTAGGAACTAATGTAATTGAAAATTGTCTTGCAGAGGTGATTTTCCTTTTACAGCAGGTTGCCAAGAACGCCAGCTCCGGCGAGCAGCGGGTGCTCCAGAAAGAGATCCGGGCACTGATGCGACGGCAACAGGTGGAACTCTCCGGCGGTGAGATTGGTAGCGTAAGAATGTGTGACCCTTTTCCTATTGCCATGCCCCCAAAAAGTGAAATGATGATTTGGTGCCGGGCAGCTATTGGTCTGAGAGGTAGAGATTACCAGGCAATGGTAGAACCAGTTTACTCAGACAGTAGGCCCACCATTTTGACAGCACGGGGGGTGGTCAATGTACGCCATGGGAGGGTGCCCGTTCGCATAATCAATATCGGGGAGAGGGAAGTGTACCTGCCCCGGTATGCCACGCTAGCCAAATTATATACCATTAACCAAAATGCTATACAATCTGTGGAACCCTTGCCTCCATCTCACCCGGAGGAAGGTAACGGCTCTAAGAAAACAAAGGAGGACTGGTGTCAGCAACTACATTTGGGTACTGACTCCACTCCCTCACATCAGAAACAGGGAGTCTATCGGGTGGTTCAAGAGTACGAGAGAGTGTTTAGTAAACACCCGTTAGACTTCGGGCGAGTCAAGGGGGTAGAACACCACATCCCCACGGGAGACCATCCTCCCATAAAAGAGAGGTATCGACCCGTACCCCCTGCACACTACCAACACGCCAAGGGGATGCTTAGAGACATGAAGGAGGCTGGGGTGATCAGGGATAGCTGTAGCCCCTGGGCAGCTCCACTAGTCTTAGTCCGAAAGAAAGACAACACCATGAGGATGTGTGTAGATTACCGGAAAATCAATCGTATCACACACAAGGATGCGTACCCCTTACCAAGGATAGAGGAGTCATTGGCTGCTTTAAGATCTGCTAACTTCTTCTCTACCTTGGATCTCACTAGCGGGTACTGGCAGGTTCCTGTAGCAGAGGCGGACCGGGAGAAGACCGCATTCACCACCCCGATGGGACTTAGCGAGTTCACCTGCATGCCGTTCGGACTCTGCAACGCACCGGGAACCTTCCAACGACTAATGGAGTGTTGTCTGGGCCACAGAAACTTCGAGACGGTCCTGTTGTACCTGGACGATGTCATCGTATATTCCAAGACGTATGAGGACCACCTGAAACACCTGGCGGAAGTGTTCGAAGCTCTGGCAAGTTACGGCCTAAAGGTGAAACCCTCCAAGTGTCACCTCCTGAAACCAAAGGTGCAGTACCTGGGACACGTGGTGAGCGCTGACGGAGTGGCTCCCGACCCTGATAAGATCACCGCAATTAAGGAATGGCCAAGCCCCTCCAGCGTAAAAGAAGTGCGGCAGTTCCTTGGGTTGGTAGGCTACTACCGAAGGTTTATTCCCGGTTTCACCAAAAAGGCAGCACCTATGCAGGACCTCCTGATAGGCCAGTCCCGGAAGGCCAAGAACCAGAAGCCGCCCTTCAAATGGGAGGAGCTGGAAGAAGAGTCCTTCCGCCAGCTGAAGATGGCCCTCACGGGGGACGAAATCCTGGCGTACCCGGATTATAGCCAGCCCTTTATCCTCTACACCGACGCCAGTAACATCGGGCTAGGAGCCGTACTGTCCCAGATCCAGCAGGGGAAGGAACGAGTAATCGCCTACGCCAGCCGAAAACTGCGACCCACCGAAAGGAACCCCGAGAATTACAGCTCATTTAAGCTAGAGTTCCTGGCCGTAGTATGGGCAGTCACCGAGCGCTTTAAGCATTACCTCGCTTCTTCCCGGTTCACCGTGTACACGGATAACAACCCGTTGACACACCTGGACACGGCAAGACTCGGTGCCCTGGAGCAGAGGTGGATGGCCCGTCTGTCCAACTACGAGTTCACAATCAAATACCGGGCAGGACGCTCCAATACCAACGCGGACGCCCTGTCCAGGATGCCCAACCTGCCGGACGGAGGAGAAGATCCGGAGGGACTGGAAGAAGTTGAACTCCCTGCGTTCCACCGTCATGGGACTATTCAGTATTCCCACCAGGTAAAGAGTAAGCAGACTGCTACGTTGAACCCCTTACCCCACTACAACTGGGCGGAAACGCAAGACAGCGACCCTGCCGTCCGACTGGTGAAGGAGATGCTGACTCGGCCGGAGGCTCGCCTTGAACCAGACGCTCCGGAGGAAGCCAAACAACTATGGGCAGAGAAGAGTCGACTGTTCCTTTACAAAGGGAAGTTGTGCCGCAGAATGGTTAACTCCCGGACGCATGAATTACTCTGGCAAGTAGTGGTGCCACGAAGGGACGCAGCCATGGTGATGGAGGCATACCACGACGGAGCTGGGCACTTCGGGTGGAAGAAGCTGGAGTTCCTGCTGCGCGAGCGGTTCCACTGGGTAGGCATGAGGGGAACCATTGAGAAGTGGTGCAGAGACTGTGGCCCGTGCAACCTGAGAAGGAAGGACCGTGCCAGCCAGAAGACTCCCCTGCAGTCCATCGTCACCCGGCAACCGTTGGAACTGGTAGCCTTGGATCATGTAAAACTGACCCCAAGCAGAAGTGGCTACGTCTACGCGTTAACCATCGTGGATCATTACTCCCGGTTTCTGGTTGTCGTTCCCGTCAAGGACTTAACGGCTCAAACAGCAGCTAGAGCCTTCCAGCAGCACTTTTGCCGTCCACACGGGTACCCGGACCAAGTCCTGACGGACCAGGGACCTGCCTTTGAAGCGGAGGTCTTCCAGGAATTCTGCAATCTGTATGGCTGCCGGAAGATAAGGACGACACCCTACCATCCGCAAACTAATGGACTTTGTGAGAAAATGAACCAGGTGGTAATGGATCTTCTAAAAACGTTGCCCCTGGAAGAACGCAGTCTGTGGCCTGAGAAGTTGCCCGATCTGGTGGACCTATACAACCACATCCCGGTAGGTTCCACCAACTGTACCCCGGCTTACCTAATGAGGGCAAGACCTGGTAAGTTACCTGTTGACCTGGAAATGGGAGTCCTGACACCCGAGGACACTTCGCCAGAAACAGACTGGGACACAGAGAGGCAGCAGCAGTACCGGAGAGTACAGGAGAGCGTGGAGCGAAGTCTCTGTCAGGCTAGGGAAAGACAAGAGAAAACTTACAACCAGTATGCTCCCGCTGTTCCCCTGGTACCCGGAGAGCAGGTCTTGAAGAGGAAGAGACGGCTCCACAAGTTGGATGACCAGTGGGAGAAGGACCCGTACACCGTACTGCCCTCAAGCCACGAGAACCCGAAGGTTTGTACCATCAGTAAAGACGGAGGGGAAACCACCGCCATTGTATCCCGGGACCACCTGAAGAAGTGTCCCGAACAACTGAGGAACCCTGAAGAGGAACAAGAAGACCATCGACCCGTAGAGGAAAGGGAAGATATGGTTAGTACTGTGCTCGGGGATTTCCCTCGGTCTTGGACTCAAGTCAATGGTGCAGTTGTGGTACCCGTACTCACCTTCCTCCAACCAGCATCCCAAGCACCTACGGAGCAACAGGTAGAGCTGGAAGAACAGCCGGTCCAGGAGGCAGAAGACTCCACACAAGCAGAACAGGAGGATCAACCCTCTGCTTATAGTGAGCCTGCCGTACCCCTAGTGAGACAAAGAGCCGGTAGACAGCTGCCCAGTTTACCCTTGACAGCTCCTACACCCTGTAGTTCAGGGCCAGACAGTCAGCTCCGTAGGTCCACTAGGGCCACTAGAGGCCAGTTACCCGCACGCTGGAGGATTTGAAGTGTGTAAATTGTTTTATTTATGTTTATCTGTGTATTGTTGCTTGTGTATAATTTTGTGTTTCCAGTTATTTTTAGGAATCCTTGGTGGATTTACCGGGAATCCTTGTACATAGTTGGAGCGTAACCCAGGATGGACTAGAGACTGTTAAGGACTCGGGGTAGGACAGACCCCTACCTGGTTACGTCTCCCTGTTTTGGTGAAATGGACACCTTGCTTTTCAAAACTGCACCCGGTTGCGGACACGCCGTAACCATCTTATGTGTTTTTCTTATTGTATTGTTATTGCTATACCTTGTTATGTTTTTCTAAAAAAATATGTTTAGTCCCGGAGTACTAAATTTCACTAGGGGGGAATGTGACACCCCAGGGGTCTGGTTGCCACAGTGATAGAGATATTACGTCTGAGAGCAGGTGGGAGGTCCTTTGGTCAGGGATCCTGTGCATGCCACACCTCCTGCCCAGTCTTGGGAGGGGAAGGACTTCCCCTATATAAACCCGGGGCTGAGGCAGAGTGAGTGAGAAAGAAGACAGAACAAGAGTAGAGAAGAGAAGCAGCATAGCAAGAAACATCAGGAGCTCTGTGGGGAGCAGTGTTACAAGGAGTCAGGGGCTGGCAGCTGCAGAGCTCGCCCTGACTGAAAAGATTTCTAACCGGACCCGGAGTCCGAGGCTGTGGGGACTAACTCCTACCCAGCAGCAGAAACCGTCCGGCAGAGGATTTCAGGTCCTCTGGCCCAGAAGCCCGAAGGCACGGTCACACGCGTGGGACCAGCACCGCCATCGTGGAGCGGAAGCCATTAGAAGGCCCCGAGTCACCGGCCATACGGGTGAGCACCACACGGTACACTCAGGGACGTGGGCTACTTATTCCCGCCTCTAGCAAGGTAGCCAGAAGAGTACAGTTAGTTGGGAAGGCCTACAACTCCGCCTGGCCAGGGGAAATCCCATCTGCTCAAGGACTGACCAGGCCCCTATCACTAGCAAGTACTCCGGGAGGGTCTATCTTTGTCACCAGTAAAGACCCTGAACTACACCGCACCGTCTCTGAGTGGTTCCTGCTACCCCCATCATCCACGTCGGCCGCCCTGAGGCCATACCCCTCCCGTTGGGGGTTATACCATCCACGCTGCACCATCCTTCCACCGGCCTCAGCGGTCTGCCCTGCAGCGGCAGCTCCATAGCTGCATTCAACGGGTGGCGTAGTCACCAACCATCTACTGCTAGTACATCGCCGCTCAGTTTGACTCCCTGGGCACGGACCGGGTCGCCGCCACGGGACTACAACCCTCAAGAGATCCGGCTCCGGGTAAGCTCCCGCGTGCGCAACGCAGCGCGACACAGGCCCAGGGGCGCGTCACTGTACAGCCAGCACCGGAGGACACGCTGCAATCTTGGCAGGAGCAGCAATGAACACTACATGCCCAGGGGAGGGAGTTGGGGGCTTCTGATGTCTGTACACTGTATATTACAGAGGAGTGGGATGTATTGTAGAGCGCAGCTCAGCGACCACGCTGGGACTAATTACACTGTATAATACAACGATAGAAGGAACGTTCTCCGTCCTCATCGTGTCTTGTTCTTCTCACCCATAATGGAGCTGACACTGAATACATCTCCAAAGTAGTGCAAAATATAACATTAAAAAAAACCTTTCCACCTATCCTCTGTAAGAAGCTGGTGTTGGTTGCCGAGCACCATTCGAGTGACATATGGCCCCATAAAAGTTATTGTAACACTTCCTCCCTTAAGGAGTCTCTATAGAGGCCCCTCGGATTAGGTGACGTCCAACCACCGTCGGACTGGAGTACCTTGGGCCCACCAGAGAAAATCATTCTTGGGGCCCACTATGGAGCTACATAGAAATAAGCCCTCCAATTGTGTGGTAAAACGTGCTAATATTGTGGTGTAACATAAAAACACAATGGTTCACATTTATCAAAAATAGCGGAATCTGAGCCAAATCCTGTGTAATCACTTCAACTTCACTATTCCATATTTATCAAATTTCACCCCTAATGATAAATTTGGTGTAGATTATTTAAGCGCAAAATTTTAACCCCTTAACAACATCTGACGTACTAATACGCGTCTGTGCCCTGGGACTTAAGAGCCAGACCCGTATCAGTACGTCATGGCGATCGCGCGCGCACACAGGCTGTGCGGGCGCGATCGCCGCCGGGTGACAGCTGATTGTCACAGCTGACACCCGGTACTATGTGCAGGGAGCGGCAGGACCGCTCCCAGCACATTAACCCCCGCGATGCTGCGATCGAAGTCGATCGAAGTCGATCGCGGCATTGCGGGGGCAAGGGGAGGTGATCGCCGATACTCACCTCCTCTTCCGGCTTCCAGTACAGTCTGCAAAGGCTTCCCGGGTGTTGCCATGACGACCCGATGTCGTCTTGACAACATCCGGGTCACCAGACAGCAGGAAGATTGTTTGGACATGCGCAGTGCATCTCCAAACAATCTTCACACTGTGCACCGCTGACAGCCTGCATGGCATAGGGATGGTGCTGCATTCCTGTGCCATGCAGGCGATCAGAGATAAAAAAGTGAAAGTCCCAGAGTGGGACAAAGTAATAAAGTGTATAAACTGTCTGAAAGTGGGAAAAAAAAAAAAAAAAATTGTAAAAATATAAAAAAAAAAATAAAAAAAATAATCCACCAAAAATAAAAATATAATGTACCCATCAATAAATATTATTATAAAAAAAAACAAACAATAAAAGTACACATATTTGGTATCGCCGCGTCCGGAACAACCTGACCTATAAAAATGTCCCACTAGTTAACCCCTTCAGTGAACACGGTAAAAAAATAAATAAAAAAACGAAGCAAAAAACAATGCTTTATCACCATACCGCCAAACAAAAAGTGGAATAACACGCGATCAAAAAGACGCATATAAATAAAAATGGTACTGCTGAAAACGTCATCTCGTCCCGCAAAAAACAAGTCACCATACAGCTCCATCAGCCGAAAATTAAAAAAGTTATAGCTCTCAGAATAAAGCGATGCTAAAAAATATTTTTTTCTATAAAATAGCTTTTATTGTGTATAAGCGCCAAAACATAGAAAAATGATACAAATGTGGTACCGCTGTAAATGTACTGACCCGTAGAATAAAGCTACCTCATCAATTTTACCACACGCGGAACAGAATAATAAAAAAAAAAAAACAATTCCTGAATTGTTGGTTTTTGTTTATTCTGCCTCCCAAAAATCGGAATGGAAAGCGATCAAAAAATGTCACGTGCCTGAAAATGGCACCAATAACAATGTCAAGTCATCCTGCAAAAAATGAGCCGTCACATGACTGTCTGCCAAAATCTGGAAAAATTATAGCTCTCAAAATATGGCGATGCAAAAACTAGATTTTACAAAAAATGCGTCTTTTAGTGTGTGACAGCTGTCAGTCATAAAAACCCCATATGATTCTGGCATTGCTGTAATCACACCGACCTGAAGAATAAAGTCGTCTAATCACTTATACCGCACAAGGAACGGCGTCAAAAATAAACTCTTGGGTTAGGATTGGGCTAGGGTTAGGGCTGGGTTTGGGGCTAGGGTTGTGCTACGGCTAGGGTTGTGCTGGGGCTAGGGTTGTGCAGGGGCTAGGGTTGTGCTAGGGTTAGGGTTGTGCTATGGTTAGGATTGTGCTAGGGTTAGGGCTGAGGTTGGGATTTTTTTCAAAAGTAAGAAAAAAAGATGACGATATGGCGACTAGTGTTGAGCGCAAGTGCTCGCTACTTGAGTTTGCATCGGGTGCTCTGGTATGCATTGAGTATCATGGGTATTTGAGTGACATGCTCGAGTCTCTGCCCCATATGCTTCGCGGCCAAAAAAACTTTACGGGGATTGCCTGCCATGCACGAACGATCCCCGCATGTTTTTTTTTGGGTGTCTAATAACCGTGAAACATGCGGAGCAGGAACTCGAGCATGTCACTCGAGCACACGCTGTACATGGTGCATACCTGAGTACCCGATGCAAACTCAAGTAGCGAGCACTTTCGCTCAAGAATAATGACAACTTATTCAATATGATGACCTAATGTAAACAAATTCTGTGCCGTACCTCTGGGTTCAAAATGTTCACTATACACCTTAATAAAATCCTTGAGGGGTATAGTTTCCAAAATGGGGACACTTGTGGGGGAGCTCCACTGTTTAGGCACATCACGGGCTCTCCAAACGCGACATGGTGTCCGCTAACAAATTGAATGGAAAATCGGCTCAAATTGTTAGCGGACGCCATGTTGCGTTTGGAGAGCCCCTGTGTGCCCAAACTTTGGAGCTCCCCGACAAGTGACCCCATTTTGGAAACTAGACCCCCCAAGGCACCTATCTAGATGCATAGTGAGCACTTGGAACCCCCAGGTGCTTCACAAATTGATTCGTAAAAATGAAAAAGTGAAAAAAAAAACACTTTTTCATTTTTATGAATCAATTTGTGAAGCACCTGGGGTTCCAAGTGCTCACTATGAATCTAGATAGGTGCATTGGGGGGTCTAGTTTCCAAAATGGGGTCACTTGTGGGGGAGCTCCAATGTTTGGGCACACAGGGACTCTCCAAATGCAACATGATATCCGCTAACAAATTGTCGGCTCAAATTGTTAGCGGACACCATGTTGCGTTTGGAGAGCCCCTCTGTGCCCAAACTTTGGAGCTCCCCCACAAGTGACCCCATTTTGGAAGCTAGACCCCCCAAGGCACCTATCTAGATTCATAGTGAGCACTTGGAACCCCAGGTGCTTCACAAATTGATTCATAAAAATGAAAAAGTGTTTTTTTTTTCACTTTTTCATTTTTACGAATCAATTTGTGAAGCACCTGGGGTTCCAAGTGCTCACTATACATCTAGATAGGTGCCTTGGGGGATCTAGTTTCCAAAATGGGGTCACTTGTGGGGGAGCTCTAAAGTTTGGGCACACAGGGGCTCTCCAAACGCAACATGGTGTCCGCTAACAATTTGAGCCGACATCTTGTTAGCGGATATCATGTTGCATTTGGAGAGTCCCTGTGTGCCCAAACATTGGAGCTCCCCCACAAGTGACCCCATTTTGGAAGCTAGACCCCCCAAGGCACCTATCTAGATTCATAGTGAGCACTTGGAACCCCAGGTGCTTCACAAATTGATTCATAAAAATGAAAAAGTGTTTTTTTTTCCACTTTTTCATTTTTACGAATCAATTTGTGAAGCACCTGGGGGTTCCAAGTGCTCACTATGCATCTAGAAAGGTGCCTTGGGGGGTCTATTTTCCAAAATGGGATCACTTGTGGGGGAGCTCCAAAGTTTGGGCACAGAGGGGCTCTCCAAACGCAACGTGGTGTCCGCTAACAATTTGAGCCGATTTTCCATTCAATTTGTTAGCGGATACCATGTTGCATTTGGAGAGTCCCTGTGTGCCCAAACATTGGAGCTCCCCCACAAGTGACCCCATTTTGGAAACTAGACCCCCCAAGGCACCTATCTAGATGCATAGTGAGCACTTGGAACCCCAGGTGCTTCACAAATTGATTCATAAAAATGAAAAAGTGAAAAAAAAAAACACTTTTTCATTTTTATGAATCAATTTGTGAAGCACCTGGGGTTCCAAGTGCTCACTATGAATCTAGATAGGTGCCTTGGGGGGTCTAGTTTCCAAAATGGGGTCACTTGTGGGGGAGCTCCAAAGTTTGGGCACAGAGGGGCTCTCCAAACGCAACATGGTGTCCGCTAACAATTTGAGCCGACAATTTGTTAGCGGATATCATGTTGCATTTGGAGAGTCCCTGTGTGCCCAAACATTGGAGCTCCCCCACAAGTGACCCCATTTTGGAAACTAGACCCCCCAAGGCACCTATCTAGATTCATAGTGAGCACTTGGAACCCCAGGTGCTTCACAAATTGATTCATAAAAATGAAAAAGTGTTTTTTTTTTCACTTTTTCATTTTTACGAATCAATTTGTGAAGCACCTGGGGGTTCCAAGTGCTCACTATGCATCTAGATAGGTGCCTTGGGGGGTCTAGTTTCCAAAATGGGGTCAATTGTGGGGGAGCTCCAAAGTTTGGGCACAGAGGGGCTCTCCAAACGCAACGTGGTGTCCGCTAACAATTTGAGCCGATTTTCCATTCAATTTGTTAGCGGATACCATGTTGCATTTGGAGAGTCCCTGTGTGCCCAAGCATTGGAGCTCCCCCACAAGTGACCCCATTTTGGAAATTAGCGTCCGCTAATTATTCAAGTAAATTTTACAATCAAAAAGTCAAATGGCGCTCCTTCCCTTCCAAGCCCTGCCGTGCGCCCAAACAGTGTTTTTTCCCCAAATATTGGGTATCTGCGTGCCCAGGGGAAATTGCACAACAAATTTTGGGGTCCATTTTTTCTTGTTACCCCTGTGAAAATAAAAAAAATTGGGTCTAAAGTAACATTTTTGTGAAAAAAGTTAAATGTTCATTTTTTTCTTCCACATTCAAAAAATTCCTGTGAAGCACCTGAAGGGTTAATAAAGTTCTTGAATGTGGTTTTGAGCACCTTGAGGAGTGCAGTTTTTAGAATAGTGTCACTTTTGGGTATTTTCTGTCATAAAGACCTCTCAAAGTGACTTCAAATGTGATGTGGTCCCTAAAAAAATGGTTTTGTAAATTTTGTTGGAAAAATGAGAAATCGCTGGTCAACTTTTAACCCTTATAGCTCCCTAACAAAAAAAAATTTTGGTTCCAAAATTGTGCTGATGTAAAGTAGACATGTGGGAAATGTTATTTATTAACTCTTTTGTGTGACATATCTCTCTAATTTCAGGGCTTAAAAATTCAAATTTTGAAAATTGCAAAATTTTTAAAATTTTCGCCAAATTTCCATTTTTTTCACAAATAAACGCAAGTGATATCGAAGAAATTTTTCCACAATCATGAAGTACAATATGTCACTAAAAAACAATCTCAGAATCAGGAGGATCCGTTGAAGCGTTCCAGAGTAATTACCTCATAAAGTGACAGTGGTCAGAATTGTAAAAATTGGCCTGGTCATTAACGTGCAAACCACCCTCGGGGCTTAAGGGGTTAAGCAAGGTAGCAAGCTTCTCGATGTTAAAAAAAAAAAGAGCTGGTGTCAAGTGTGTTGCATAGTTATAGAATTTTGTACAAGTCGCAACTTTTTCTGCATGTAAAAAAGCTGTAATATACAGTACAGACCAAAAGTTTGGACACACCTTCTCATTTAAAGATTTTTCTGTATTTTCATGATGGTTTTTGCAAGTGCACTTTGGGACACATTCAAAGTTTGCCCAATTTTTCGGACTGACTGACCTTCATTTCTTAAAGTAATGATGGCCACTCGTTTTTCTTTACTTAGCTGCTTTTTTATTGCCATAATACAAATTCTAACAGTCTATTCAGTAGGACTATCAGCTATGTATCCACCAGACTTCTGCACAACACAACTGATGGTCCCAACCCCATTTATAAGGCAAGAAATCCCACTTATTAAACCTGACAGGGCACACCTGTGCAGTGAAAACCATTTCCCGGGACTACCTCTTGAAGCTCATCAAGAGAATGCCAAGAGTGTACAAAGCAGTCATCAAAGCAAAAGGTGGCTACTTTGAAGAACCTAGAATATAAGACATATTTTCAGTTGTTTCACACTTTTTTAAGTATATAATTCCACATGTGTTAATTCATAGTTTTGATGCCTTCAGTGCGAATGTACAATTTTCAAAGTCATGAAAATACAGAAAAATCTTTAAATGAGAAGGTGTGTCCAAACTTTTGGTCTGTACTCTAAATTCATTTATTCCGTGCCTTTTTTAAGACAGTCAGTGCTGGGATAAGGGCTCTCCTCTCCCCATGCACATACATAAAATCAATTCAAAACATTGATTCCTCTGCACAGATGAACGTACAGTACCAGTACGTCCACAGCCGGGTCCGCATGTGTGGAGTTGGCTCAGGAGTGGAGTCCGCTTCACACGTAACATATGACAAGTGTGCTGTACAGCAAGCATGAGCTTGTATGGTTCCATTCAGCTGTGCGCCCCCATCTTGATACTCCTGTGAAGACCAACATTAGGCTGGATTCATATAGAGCATTATTTCCACTATATACTGCAATATTGTTACATTGACACATACAAAACAAGCAGGGGTGTATGATCGTGGTCATGGAGGGTGCAACCACGACCAGGCCTGTGCTGGAGCGTGGATCGCCGATACCAATTTCACCTGGTTGTGCGTCCTCTGATATGTATTGTGACGCAGAGACCCGCTGGCTCCCTGCACTGCAATACACGCTGCCGGCCAGTCAGAGCTTGTCAGCTGATGTCGTCTCGCCAATGATCGGTCGCACATGGCAGTTACTTCATGCGCTGCCTTTGCTGGCACGCAGACGTCAGCTCCCACGCCAGCTATTGAAGTACGCCGCATGTCGTGGGAACGGAGAAAGGTAAGAATAATTGTGTTTTATTTATTTATTTTTTTTAAATGTGATGGAGAAGAAAGGAAGGGGCCAAGGATGTGAAAATTATTACAAAATGGGGACATTATACCTGGATGGGGGTACATTATATCAGGATGGGGGTACATTATATCAGGATGGGGGTACATTATACCTGGATGGCGGGACATTATACCTGGATGGGGCAACATTATACCTGGATGGCGGTCATTATACCAAGATGGCGGGGAGCGGAACTTGGCTATATGTGGGGGAGGGGGACTTGGTTATATATGCTATATATGCTGTATGTGGGGGAAGGAGGCTTGTCTGTACACTGCTTGCTGTCGGACAAAGAGGGGTCCTGCAAACATCCAACTAATGGCCCCCCATATATATTACAGGAAGGTAGGTCAAACCCAAGGATTTTTGCTGGAGCAGCCGACTATGTGCTGTGTATGGGGCCATCTCCCCCATACATATAACCACATTCATGTATATGGGGGAGTCGGGATGTGTTGTGTGGATAAGCGTCCGGTCTAAAGCCAACTAGTGTATGGGCACCTGAGATGAAGGCAAGTTATCATCCAGAAAGTCATTCTCCAGCCTGCTGCAAAAATGCCGGATAGAGACAGGCTTGTATCACCTAAGCCAGATCTCACTGGAGGGGAAGCAAGAAGCAAAAAGGAGAAATGTAAAATAAGACACAAGTCCAGACAGTTGTCATCCAAAACTTTATCTGGTATCGACCAAGAAAATTACAATCAGTAAAAGTATAAACCACATTTAGGAAAAACACAGATGAGCTGCGGGACCATCGCTTCTTCTTCTGGGACTTTTTGGCGGACAGGTTGCTCTGCTGTCGGAGGCCTTGCTTGTTCTTGGACTTCTCCTTCATGTGGATTCTGAAGACTCGGAGGCTCCTGAGGGTCCATCTCTCCTGCCGGCAGCTCAGAATGACTTTGAGATATGTTTACTTCAGTCCAGGAAAGCAAGAGAGGAAAAAGATGAATGTGATGTAATAATAAGACAAAGCTAAAAAAACATGTAAAAAAAATCATGTAACTGCAAACTGCACAAAAATGACCCCAATAACGTAATTGCTGTAGTATTAAAGAGCCTGCAAAACGAGTGGTGTGAAAAGACCTGGGGCTTGTCAGAAATATGTAATGTGTTACCTTGTCTAAAATAACAAAGAAAAAAAAAAAAAAAAGATTCAAGGGATCAGCAGCATTTTATAACAGGTAAAAAATATACAAATTTGTGACAAGTGACCGGTATTAAGTATTGTGGATGATAACCAGATGTTTATTTCAAATGAAGTGTTTAATGAACGTCATGTATTCGGCCAATTGGAACCTTCCCGGAAATGTCTGCGCCGGTGATAAAATCTACTTACTAATACACTGTGTTCCAAATTATTATGCAAATAATATTTTCTCAGATTTTCCCAAATTACCTATATGAATTGCAGTCATTGTAATTTTCCAGTCAAATAACTATTAGTGTACAATTGAAAGGTTTTTGTACAAACTGCCTATGATAACAGAATATTTTGAAAAAAATAAAAAACTCAAAATGCATGTTCCAAAATATTATGCACAGCAGAGTTTTCAACCTTTTCATTTTAATAAAGAACAAAAAAATGGTCATTTTTGAAATTATAAGCATTAGCAGGTTATTAGAAACTGAAATCAAACAGTTTTCAACTCAAAACTTTATTCTAGGTGATGTTACATTTGCACATAGGACCCCTTGTTCGAAAGGAGCTTCTGAACTCTCTCGTCCATTGAATTTGTCAGGTTTTGGATGGTTTCTGCTTCAATTGTTTTGCATGAGGACAGAATACCCTCCCAGAGCTGTTGCTTAGATGTGAACTGTCTCCCGCCATCATAGACACACCTTTTGATGATGCTCCAGAGGTTCTCAATGGGGTTAAGGTCAGGGGAGCATGGGGGGTCACACCATAAGTTTGTCCCCTTTTATGCCCATATCAGCCAGAGATGCAGATGTGTTATGTGCAGCATGAGACGGGGCATTATCATGCATGAAATGATCTCGATGGTCCAGATGGATGGAGTGGTTGATGGACACCCCATGCAAACACGGCTACGGCGCTAACAAGGAGGAGGTGGAGTAATGTTTTGGGCTGGAATCATGGGGAGAGAGATTGTCGGCCCTTTTAGGATCCCTGAAGGGGTAACGATGAACTCCATAATGTATGTTGAGTTTCTCAAACAGCACTTCCTTCCATGGTTCAAGAAGAAGAACCGTGCATTCCGCAGCAAGATCATTTTCATGCATGATAATGCACCGTCTCATGCTGCACATAACACATAGAATCATAGAATCATAGAATGGTAGAGTTGGAAGGGACCTCCTGGGTCATCTAGTCCAACCCCCTGCTCAAAGCAGGATTCACTAAATCATCTCAGACAGATGTCTGTTCAGCCTCTGTTTGAAGACGTCCATTGAAGGGGAACTCACCACCTCTCGTGGCAGCCTGTTCCACTCATTAATCACCCTAACTGTCAAAAAGTTTTTTCTAATATCTAATCTGTGTCTCCTCCCATTTAGTTTCATCCCATTGCTTCTAGTCTTTCCTTGTGCAAATGAGAATAAAGATGATCCTTCTACAATGTGACAGCCCTTGACATATTTGTAGACAGCTATTAAGTCTCCTCTCAGTCTTCTTTTTTGCAAGCTAAACATTCCCAAATCCTGCAACCGTTCCTCATAGGACATGGTTTGCAGACCAGTCACCATTCTGGTCGCTCTTCTCTGAACTTGCTCCAGTTTGTCTATGTCTTTTTTAAAATGTGGTGCCCAAAACTGTACACAGTATTCCAGATGAGGTCTGACCAAAGAGGAGTAAAGACCGATAATGACTTCACGTGATCTAGACTGTATGCTTCTGTTAATACATCCCAGAATTGTATTTGCCTTTTTTGCTGCTGCATCACATCTGCATCTCTGGCTGCTATGGGCATAAAAGGGGACAAACTTATGGCGTGGCACCCATGCTCCTTTCAAACAAGGGGTCCTATGTGCAAATGTAACATCACCTAGAATAAAGTTTTGAGTTGAAAACTGTTTGATTTCAGTTTGTAATAACCTGCTAATGCTTATAATTTCAAAAATGACAATTTTTTTGTTCTTTATTAAAATGAAAAGGTTGAAAACTCTGCTGTGCATAATAATTTGGAACATGCATTTTGAGTGCAGTTTGAGTTTTTTATTTTTTTAAAAATATACTGTTATCATAGACAGTTTGTACAAAAACCTTTCAATTGTACTCTAATAGTTATTTGACTGGAAAATTACAATGACTGCAATTCATATAGGTAATTTGGGAAAATCTGAGAAAATATTATTTGCATAATAATTTGGAACAGTGTAGAGCTCCCGACTGGACACAAAGAACTGCAGCTCATGGAGGAATGAAGCTTCTTTCCTTCTCAGCCAAGAACTTCTTATATCAGTCCCGTACGGCCTCTATCATGTCCTGATATCTGGCAGAAAGAGAAAAAATCAATTATAAACTAAATAAAATGTATTAAAGAAAAAAAAACCTCCTGCAAACATGAAGCATTTGTAGCAAAGCACAGCCATTATTTACAGAGCACAATTGTTTTACTTTATTCTATATTAGTGGCCGCTCTGTGCAAACACTTGTGGGAAATTACTGCAGCACTAATATTGTCCGTCCGGAGAGCACCCAAGTATTCCCCAATTTCTGACTCCACCGCCCGATTGCCCCCACAAGCACAATGCTGCACCGCTGTCACCTGCCTGGTACAGGCTCCATTATAGGGTCCTTTCAGCTGTTCTTCACCAAGATGTGAAGTAATCCGAGTACAGGGTTTCCCATGTCTGAGTGCAGGGGTGTAGAGCAGAGAGGATCAGACAGGGACAGGCCCATACACAGACTGTTGGTATATAGAGGACGAATCTCGCTGAACAGCAGCTACAAGAAGCTACTGGATGGGGGCATTGGGGGTGAGACAGCACTTCAGCAACGTGTTTGGGAGAGAAGGAAGAAAATAAGCAAATGAAGAATATTTATAGAGTTCACAAGTCTGCAATATGAGGAGGATAATTACATTAAAAAAACCCTCTAGGTGCAGCATCCGCAACCGGAAAACCAGCCCAAGGTCCACCTGTGTCATCAGCGCCCCCCTGCCGGACCCTTTATCAGTTGTACTGCAGACTCAGATGATTGATAGTGACACTAGGTCGGCTCTTTTCCTATGGCGGCACTAGCTGACCATCCTGTGGATAAGACAGGTGCCGGATAATTCAGTCCTTTGCCTCTTTCCCAACGTGAAGCAAACATCCCTCTGACGAGACAAGCATCCCTCTGACGAGACAAGCATCCCTCTGACCAGACAAGCATCCCTCTGACCAGACAAGCATCCCTCTGACCAGACAAACATCCCATAACATACCTGGTGGCGGGCTTGCATGGTGCACCATCTCTCACTATGCAAGATCGCAAACTTTATCTTCAGTCCAGTCTGCTAGCCTGGCTTCTATTCATGCTGTCTGTTTGTCTCTGTTCTGACTGCTTAGGGCGGCGGCCCGGTTACTTCCTGTGTTTTGTAGCTGTTGTGGGCACACCCCTAATGCGTCCTCAGCCTATTGCTGTCTGTCACTGGATATTTAAACCAGCTCCACCTTGAAGCTGGTGCCTGAGCAACTATTATCTTCAGAGGGCTTCTTGCCTTTGATGTGCCAGGTCCTGTTCTGTTTTTCTTGCCTGTCCGCCTTCCTGGAGGCTGTATTCCCAGGCCTGTCTGAACACGCTCCTAGCCTGTTCGTCCTGCCTTCTGGGGGCCACATACCCAGACCTGTTATCTGTGTCTTCTAGCCTGTTCGTCTTGCCTTCTGGGGGCCGCATACCCAGACTCGCTCCTGTATCTCGCTGCAGTGTCAGTTCCAGTCTTAACACTCAGTTCCTGTCTGAACACTCTCCTAGCCTGTTACCTGTTTTTCTGTATGTCTGTACCTTTCCTTTTCTGCAGAGTCTGAACCTGCACCTAACTCCTACTCGTTGTCGCTGTACTTCCGTTTGAGAGTTTAGAGTCCACTCGCTACTTCTTTTCAAGTACCTTGTGTGTATCTGGTTCTGCCTTTCCCTTCCAGTCTGTTTCGTGTGAACAGAGCCCTGTCCCCTCTGCTCTCTTTGCTCATCGCTTTGGTGGTTTCCCCCTTGCTCTGCCTTGCTTACCGCTCCGGCGGTTCCTGCCCGCTCTACCTTGTCCACCGCACCTGCGGTTTCGCTCTGCTCAGCCTTGTCCACCGCATCTGCGGTTTCGCTCTGCTCAGGCTTGTCCACCGCATCTGCGGTTTCGCTCTGCTCAGCTTTGTCCACCGCACCTGCGGTTTTGCTCTGCTCAGCCTTGTCCACCGCACCTGCAGTTTCGCTCTGCTCAGCCTTGTCCACCGCATCTGCAGTTTCGCTCTGCTCAGCCTTGTCCACCGCACCTGCGGTTTCGCTCTGCTCAGCTTTGTCCATCGCACCTGCGGTTTCGCTCTGCTCAGCCTTGTCTACCGCACCTGCGGTTTCGCTCTGCTCAGCCTTGTCCACCGCACCTGCGGTTTAGCTCTGCTCAGCCTTGTCCACCGCACCTGCGGCTTCGCTCTGCTCAGCCTTGTCCACCGCACCTGTGGTTTCGCTTTACTCTGCTTGATTACCGCATCTGCGGCTCTGAACCCATCTCCCAGTCTGTACTGGACCCTACCCAGCCTGTGCTCTAACCTGCCTGTTCCTGTATTCCCCGGTGTGGGTCAACAGCCGTGTCCGGGGTCTGACCTGGAGTGGCACGTGGTCCCTCTGCTCGGTTCCTCCCTGGTGCACGGCGTCATAGCTGTCGTGCGACCTGGGTCGGATCGGGTTGATACTTAGTTATGCCCCTCCAGTCACTCTCCGGTTCATGGCACAGTGGGATCACTAATCATGCACACGCCAGTCAGTCCGGGAGTGTGCATAACACATCCCTCTGACCAGACAAACATACAACCCCTTTTTTTCTTTCCCATTTTACTTCCTTTATTAATTTCTCCTCCAACATTACTGACAACTCCAAGTTCGATAGTTTGATAGTCTCATCTCCTGCCTTTGTATGTGGAGGAGACAATAAACAGCCGTATACATCCTAAACCTGTCACAAGGACTTTCTCTGTAACTCCCTACTCTCAGCTTTCCCCCTGTAACAATCCACCTTTTTCTCTTTCCCATTCATACATTTCAGACACTTTATTAACATGTTAATCATATTTCCAAACTTACTGCATTCCACTTCATCTGATCATACATCACCGTTTAAAGACTCACAATCACTTACTTGTCTGCTGCGGTAATTCTTGGATTGTTTTTTTGCTGTTACTTGATCTTATTTTGCTGTTTGCTGTCCTTAAACCACCATCTGCCGCACAGTGTCCACATCTTTTTGCACCGGGTCGCTCTTTTGATCCCTGCAACAACAGACACTATGCGAGCTTGACTTCACATGTGACATTTCCAAGTCCCTTTACCGTTCTGGTGCCAATGGAGTACCCCTTTTCTCGTTATCATGCCATCGAAGCACACCTTTTCCCGCTAGCATGCCACCGTAGCACACCTTTTCCCGTTAGTATGCCACCGGGCACACCTTTTCCCGTTAGCATGCCACCGGAGCACACCTTTTCCTGTTAGCATGTGTGAGGCAGTGACCGGGATTGTATACGAGGGACGTTCTATCTCCCCCAGAATGTGTATAGAGACCTATTATAACCATTGGAGTGTATTTCATTCACAGACACACCTCCGGTTGCAATGCAGGAATGAAGGTGAGCATTGACCTAGTCAGGCTACCTGGCTAAGGCTGATTACTAAAACCCGGCAGGGTCTTCATTTTTTGGAGGAGGTCATGGAGGCAGTGGAAGCGGCCTCCTCCCTCCAACTAGGTTTTCCAGTGGATCTCGCCACAGGTCCTTTAAAAACCCTGCACTAAGGATTAGTGTTGTTCTATGTTGGAACCTGCTAGGAGCACAGCAGGGAAGTTCAGCAGGATTGAGGGTGGCTGAACCCATGTCGGGGAAGCTTCTGCACCTGTCAGGATCTGATCGGCGCGGCTGTTATCCATGGTAACCGTTGTTTAAAGACTCGTGGAAACCCAACTGCGAACGGGGGAACAGTTCTGTTTACCCGTGAGTTGCTGAATAAAGCTGTTTATGTTGGACTTGCTTGGGACTCTACCTTAGTTACTGCATGGAGAGAACATTGCCGCCTTACACATACCACCGGAGCACACTTTTTCCGGATAGCATGCCACCAGAGCACGCCCCTTTCCCGTGAGCCATGCCACCGGAGCACACCCTTTCCCGTGAGCCATGCCAACGGAGCACGTCCCTTTCCCGTGAGCCATGCCACCGGAGCACGTCCCTTTCCCGTGAGCCATGCCACCGGAGCACGTCCCTTTCCCGTGAGCCATACCACCGGAGCACGCCTCTTTCCCGTGAGCCATGCCACCGGAGCACACCCCTTTCCCGTGAGCCATGCCACCGGAGCACGCCCCTTACCCATGAGCCATGCCACCGGAGCACGCCCCTTTCCCGTGAGCCATGCCACCGGAGCACGCCCCTTTCCCGTGAGCCATGCCACCGGAGCACGCTCCTTTCCCGTGAGCCATGCCACCGGAGCACACTCCTTTCCCGTGAGCCATGCCACCGGAGCACGCCACTTTCCCGTGAGCCATGCCACCGGAGCAAACCCCTTTCCCGTGAGCCATGCCACCGGAGCACGCCCTTTTCCCGTGAGCCATGCCACCGGAGCACACCCCTTTCCCGTAAGCCATGCGACCGGAGCACGCCCCTTTCCTGTGAGCCATGCCACCGGAGAACGCCGCTTTCCCGTGGGCCATGCCACGGAGCACGCCCCTTTACCGTGGGCCATGCCACCGGAGCACGCCCCTTTCCCGTGGGCCATGCCACCGGAGCACGCCCCTTTCCCGTGGGCCATGCCACCGGAGCACGCCCCTTTCCCGTGGGCCATGCCACCGGAGCACGCCCCTTTCCCGTGGGCCATGCCACCGGAGCACGCCCCTTTCCCGTGAGCCATGCCACCGGAGCACGCCCCTTTCCCGTGAGCCATGCCACCGGAGCACGCCCCTTTCCCGTGAGCCATGCCACCGGAGCACGCCCCTTTCCCGTGAGCCATGCCACCGGAGCACGCCCCTTTCCCGTGAGCCATGCCACCGGAGCACGCCCCTTCCCCGTGAGCCATGCCACCGGAGCACGCCCCTTTCCCGTGAGCCATGCCACCGGAGCACGCCCCTTTCCCGTGAGCCATGCCACCGGAGCACGCCCCTTTCCCGTGGGCCATGCCACCGGAGCACGCCCCTTTCCCGTGGGCCATGCCACCGGAGCACGCCCCTTTCCCGTGGGCCATGCCACCGGAGCATGCCCCTTTCCCGTGGGCCATGCCACCGGAGCACGCCCCTTTCCCGTGGGCCATGCCACCGGAGCACGCCCCTTTCCCGTAGGCCATGCCACCGGAGCACGCCCCTTTCCCGTGGGCGATGCCACCGGAGCACGCCCCTTTCCCGTGGGCCATGCCACCGGAGCACGCCCCTTTCCCGTGAGCCATGCCACCGGAGCACGCACCTTTCCCGTGAGCCATGCCACCGGAGCACGCCCCTTTCCCGTGAGCCATGCCACCGGAGCACGCCCCTTTCCCGTGAGCCATGCCACCGGTGCACGCCCCTTTCCCGTGAGCCATGCCACCGGCGCACGCCCCTATCCCGTGAGCCATGCCACTGGAGCACGCCCCTTTCCCGTGGGCCATGCCACCGGAGCACGCCCCTTTCCCGTGAGCCATGCCACCGGAGCACGCCCCTTTCCCGTGAGCCATGCCACCGGAGCACGCCTCTTTCCCGTGAGCCATGCCACCGGATCACGCCCGTTTCCCGTGAGCCATGCCACCGGCGCATGCCCCTTTCCCGTGACCCATGCCACCGGAGCACGCACCTTTCCCGTGAGCCATGCCACCGGAGCACGCCCCTTTCCCGTGAGCCATTCCACCGGAGCACGCCCTTTTCCCGTGAGCCATGCCACCGGAGCATGTCCCTTTCCCGTGAGCCATGCCACCGGAGCACACCCCTTTCCCGTGGGCCATGCCACCGGAGCACGCCTTTTTCCCGTGAGCCATGCCACCGGAGCACGCCCCTTTCCCGTGAGCCATGCCACCGGAGCACGCCCCTTTCCCATGAGCCATGCCACCGGAGCACGCCCCTTTCCCGTGAGCCATGCCACCGGAGCACGCCCCTTTCCCGTGAGCCATGCCACCGGATCACGCCCCTTTCCCATGAGCCATGCCACCGGCGCACGCCCCTTTCCCGTGGGCCATGCCACCGGAGCACGCCCCTTTCCCATGGGCTATGCCACCAGAGCACGCCCCTTTCCCGTGGGCCATGCCACCGGAGCACGCCTCTTTCCCGTGGGCCATGCCACCGGAGCACGCCCCTCTCCCGTGGGCCATGCCACCGGAGCACGCCCCTCTCCCGTGGGCCATGCCACCGGAGCACGCCCCTTTCCCGTGGGCCATGCCACCGGAGCACGACCCTTTCCCGTGGGCCATGCCACCGGAGCATGCCCCTTTCCCGTGAGCCATGCCACTGGAGCACGCCCCTTTCCCGTGAGCCATGCCACCGGAGCACGCCCCTTTCCCGTGAGCCATGCCACCGGAGCACGCCCCTTTCCATTGAGCCATGGCACCGGAGCACGCCCCTTTCCCGTGAGCCATGCCACCGGAGCACACCCCTTTCCCGTGGGCCATGCCACCGGAGCACGCCCCTTTCCCGTGGGCCATGCCACCGGAGCACGCCCCTTTCCCGTGAGTCATGCCACCGGAGCACGCCCCTTTCCCGTGGGCCATGCCACCGGAGCACACCCCTTTCCCGTGGGCCATGCCACCGGAGCACGCCCCTTTCCCGTGAGCCGTGCCGCCGGAGCACGCCCCTTTCCCGTGAGCCATGCCACCGGATCACGCCCCTTTCCCGTGAGCCATGCCACCGGAGCACGCCCCTTTCCCGTGAGCCATGCCACCGGAGCACGCCCCTTTCCCGTGAGCCATGGCACCGGAGCACGCCCCTTTCCCGAGAGCCATGCCACCGAAGCACGCCCCTTTCCCGTGAGCCATGCCACTGGAGCACGCCCCTTTCAAGTGAGCCATGCCACCGGAGCACGCCCCTTTCCCATGGGCTATGCCACCGGAGCACGCCCCTTTCCCGTGGGCCATGCCACCGGAGCACGACCCTTTCCCATGGGCCATGCCACCGGAGCACGCCCCTTTCCCGTGAGCCATGCCACCGGAGCACGCCCCTTTCCCGTGAGCCATGCCACCGGAGCACGCCCCTTTCCCGTGAGCCATGCCACCGGAGCACGCCCCTTTCCCATGAGCCATGCCACCGGAGCACGCCTTTTTCCCGTGAGCCATGCCACCGGAGCACGCCCCTTTCCCGTGAGCCATGCCACCAGAGCACGCCCGTTTCCCGTGAGCCATGCCACCGGAGCACGCCCCTTTCCCGTGAGCCATGCCACCGGAGCACGCCCGTTTCCCGTGAGCCATGCCACCGGAGCACGCCCCTTTCCCGTGAGTCATGCCATCGGAGCACGCCCCTTTCCGGTGACCCATGCCACCGGAGCACGCCCCTTTCCCGTGAGCCATGCCACCGGAGCACGCCCCTTTCCCTTGAGCCATGCCACCGGCGCACGCCCCTTTCCCGTGGGCCATGCCACCGGAGCACGCCCCTTTCCCGTGGGCCATGCCACCGGAGCACGCCCCTTTCCCGTGGGCCATGCCACCGGAGCACGCCTCTTTCCCGTGGGCCATGCCACCGGAGCACGCCCCTCTCCCGTGGGCCATGCCACCGGAGCACGCCCCTCTCCCGTGGGCCATGCCACCGGAGCACGCCCCTTTCCCGTGGGCCATGCCACCGGAGCACGACCCTTTCCTGTGGGCCATGCCACCGGAGCACGCCCCTTTCCCGTGAGCCATGCCACCGGAGCACGCCCCTTTCCCGTGAGCCATGCCACCGGAGCACGCCCCTTTCCCGTGAGCCATGCCACCGGAGCACGCCCCTTTCCCGTGAGCCATGCCACCGGAGCACGCCCCTTTCCCGTGAGCCATGCCACCGGAGCACGCCCCTTTCAAGTGAGCCATGCCACCGGAGCACGCCCCTTTCCCGTGAGCCATGCCACCGGAGCACACCCCTTTCCCGTGAGCCATGCCACCGGCGCACACCCCTTTCCCGTGAGCCATGCCACCGGAGCACGCCCCTTTCCCGTGAGCCATGCCACCGGAGCACGCCCCTTTCCCGTGAGCCGTGCCACCGGAGCACGCCCCTTTCCCGTGGGCCATGCCACCGGAGCACTACCCTTTCCCATGGGCCATGCCACCGGAGCACGCCCCTTTCCCGTGGGCCATGCCACCGGAGCACGCCCCTTTCCCGTGAGCCATGCCACAGGCGCACGCCACTTTCCCATGAGCCATGCCACCGGCGCACGCCCCTTTCCCGTGAACCATGCCACCGGAGCACGCCCCTTTCCCGTGAGCCATGCCACCGGAGCACGCCCCTTTCCCGTGAGCCATGCCACCGGCGCACGCCCCTTTCCCGTGAGCCATGCCACCGGAGAACGCCCCTTTCCCGTGAGCCATGCCACCGGAGCAAGCCCCTTTCCCGTGAGCCATGCCACCGGAGCACGCCCCTTTCCCGTGAGCCATGCCACCGGAGCACGCCCCTGTCCCGTGAGCCATGTCACCGGAGCACGCCCCTTTCCCGTGAGCCATGCCACCGGAGCACGCCCCTGTCCCGTGAGCCATGCCACCGGAGCACGCCCCTTTCCCGTGAGCCATGCCACCGGAGCACGCCCCTTTCCCGTGAGCCATGCCACCGTAGCACGCCCCTTTCCCGTGAGCCATGCCACCAGAGCACGCCCCTTTCCCGTGGGCCATGCCACCGGAGCTCGCCCCTTTCCCGTGGGCCATGCCACCGGAGCACGCCCCTTTCCCGTGGCCATGCCACCGGAACACGCCCCTTTCCCGTGGACCATGCCACCGGAGCACGCCCCTTTCCCGTGAGCCATGCCACCGGAGCACGCCCCTTTCCCGAGAGCCATGCCACCGAAGCACGCCCCTTTCCCATGAGCCATGCCACTGGAGCACGCCCCTTTCAAGTGAGCCATGCCACCGGAGCACACCCCTTTCCCATGGGCTATGCCACCGGAGCACGCCCCTTTCACGTGGGCCATGCCACCGGAGCACGACCCTTTCCCATGGGCCATGCCACCGGAGCACGCCCCTTTCCCGTGAGCCATGCCACCGGAGCATGCCCCTTTCCCGTGAGCCATGCCACCGGAGCACGCCCCTTTCCCGTGAGCCATGCCACCGGAGCACGCCCCTTTCCCATGAGCCATGCCACCGGAGCACGCCTTTTTCCCGTGAGCCATGCCACCGGAGCACGCCCCTTTCCCGTGAGCCATGCCACCAGAGCACGACCGTTTCCCGTGAGCCATGCCACCGGAGCACGCCCCTTTCCCGTGAGCCATGCCACCGGAGCACGCCCGTTTCCCGTGAGCCATGCCACCGGAGCACGCCCCTTTCCCGTGAGTCATGCCATCGGAGCACGCCCCTTTCCGGTGACCCATGCCACCGGAGCACGCCCCTTTCCCGTGAGCCATGCCACCGGAGCACGCCCCTTTCCCTTGAGCCATGCCACCGGCGCACGCCCCTTTCCCGTGGGCCATGCCACCGGAGCACGCCCCTTTCCCGTGGGCCATGCCACCGGAGCACGCCCCTTTCCCGTGGGCCATGCCACCGGAGCACGCCTCTTTCCCGTGGGCCATGCCACCGGAGCACGCCCCTCTCCCGTGGGCCATGCCACCGGAGCACGCCCCTTTCCCGTGGGCCATGCCACCGGAGCACGACCCTTTCCCGTGGGCCATGCCACCGGAGCACGCCCCTTTCCCGTGAGCCATGCCACCGGAGCACGCCCCTTTCCCGTGAGCCATGCCACCGGAGCACGCCCCTTTCCCGTGAGCCATGCCACCGGAGCACGCCCCTTTCCCGTGAGCCATGCCACCGGAGCACGCCCCTTTCCCGTGAGCCATGCCACCAGAGCACGCCCGTTTCCCGTGAGCCATGCCACCGGAGCACGCCCCTTTTCCGTGAGCCATGCCACCGGAGCACGCCCGTTTCCCGTGAGCCATGCCACCGGAGCACGCCCCTTTCCCGTGAGTCATGCCATCGGAGCACGCCCCTTTCCGGTGACCCATGCCACCGGAGCACGCCCCTTTCCCGTGAGCCATGCCACCGGAGCACGCCCCTTTCCCTTGAGCCATGCCACCGGCGCACGCCCCTTTCCCGTGGGCCATGCCACCGGAGCACGCCCCTTTCCCGTGGGCCATGCCACCGGAGCACGCCCCTTTCCCGTGGGCCATGCCACCGGAGCACGCCTCTTTCCCGTGGGCCATGCCACCGGAGCACGCCCCTCTCCCGTGGGCCATGCCACCGGAGCACGCCCCTCTCCCGTGGGCCATGCCACCGGAGCACGCCCCTTTCCCGTGGGCCATGCCACCGGAGCACGACCCTTTCCCGTGGGCCATGCCACCGGAGCACGCCCCTTTCCCGTGAGCCATGCCACCGGAGCACGCCCCTTTCAAGTGAGCCATGCCACCGGAGCACGCCCCTTTCCCGTGAGCCATGCCACCGGAGCACACCCCTTTCCCGTGAGCCATGCCACCGGCGCACACCCCTTTCCCGTGAGCCATGCCACCGGAGCACGCCCCTTTCCCGTGAGCCATGCCACCGGAGCACGCCCCTTTCCCGTGAGCCGTGCCACCGGAGCACGCCCCTTTCCCGTGGGCCATGCCACCGGAGCACTACCCTTTCCCATGGGCCATGCCACCGGAGCACGCCCCTTTCCCGTGGGCCATGCCACCGGAGCACGCCCCTTTCCCGTGAGCCATGCCACAGGCGCACGCCCCTTTCCCTTGAGCCATGCCACCGGCGCACGCCCCTTTCCCGTGGGCCATGCCACCGGAGCACGCCCCTTTCCCGTGGGCCATGCCACCGGAGCACGCCCCTTTCCCGTGGGCCATGCCACCGGAGCACGCCTCTTTCCCGTGGGCCATGCCACCGGAGCACGCCCTTCTCCCGTGGGCCATGCCACCGGAGCACGCCCCTCTCCCGTGGGCCATGACACCGGAGCACGCCCCTTTCCCGTGGGCCATGCCACCGGAGCACGACCCTTTCCCGTGGGCCATGCCACCGGAGCACGCCCCTTTCCCGTGAGCCATGCCACCGGAGCACGCCCCTTTCCCGTGAGCCATGCCACCGGAGCACGCCCCTTTCCCGTGAGCCATGCCACCGGAGCACGCCCCTTTCCCGTGAGCCATGCCACCGGAGCACGCCCCTTTCAAGTGAGCCATGCCACCGGAGCACGCCCCTTTCCCGTGAGCCATGCCACCGGAGCACACCCCTTTCCCGTGAGCCATGCCACCGGCGCACACCCCTTTCCCGTGAGCCATGCCACCGGAGCACGCCCCTTTCCCGTGAGCCATGCCACCGGAGCACACCCCTTTCCCGTGAGCCGTGCCACCGGAGCACGCCCCTTTCCCGTGGGCCATGCCACCGGAGCACTACCCTTTCCCATGGGCCATGCCACCGGAGCACGCCCCTTTCCCGTGGGCCATGCCACCGGAGCACGCCCCTTTCCCGTGAGCCATGCCACAGGCGCACGCCACTTTCCCATGAGCCATGCCACCGGCGCACGCCCCTTTCCCGTGAACCATGCCACCGGAGCACGCCCCTTTCAAGTGAGCCATGCCACCGGAGCACGCCCCTTTCCCGTGAGCCATGCCACCGGAGCACACCCCTTTCCCGTGAGCCATGCCACCGGCGCACACCCCTTTCCCGTGAGCCATGCCACCGGAGCACGCCCCTTTCCCGTGAGCCATGCCACCGGAGCACGCCCCTTTCCCGTGAGCCGTGCCACCGGAGCACGCCCCTTTCCCGTGGGCCATGCCACCGGAGCACTACCCTTTCCCATGGGCCATGCCACCGGAGCACGCCCCTTTCCCGTGGGCCATGCCACCGGAGCACGCCCCTTTCCCGTGAGCCATGCCACAGGCGCACGCCCCTTTCCCTTGAGCCATGCCACCGGCGCACGCCCCTTTCCCGTGGGCCATGCCACCGGAGCACGCACCTTTCCCGTGGGCCATGCCACCGGAGCACGCCCCTTTCCCGTGGGCCATGCCACCGGAGCACGCCTCTTTCCCGTGGGCCATGCCACCGGAGCACGCCCCTCTCCCGTGGGCCATGCCACCGGAGCACGCCCCTCTCCCGTGGACCATGCCACCGGAGCACGCCCCTTTCCCGTGGGCCATGCCACCGGAGCACGACCCTTTCCCGTGGGCCATGCCACCGGAGCACGCCCCTTTCCCGTGAGCCATGCCACCGGAGCACGCCCCTTTCCCGTGAGCCATGCCACAGGCGCACGCCACTTTCCCGTGAGCCATGCCACCGGCGCACGCCCCTTTCCCGTGAACCATGCCACCGGAGCACGCCCCTTTCCCGTGAGCCATGCCACCGGAGCACGCCCCTTTCCCGTGAGCCATGCCACCGGCGCACGCCCCTTTCCCGTGAGCCATGCCACCGGAGAACGCCCCTTTCCCGGGAGCCATGCCACCGGAGCAAGCCCCTTTCCCGTGAGCCATGCCACCGGAGCACGCCCCTTTCCCGTGAGCCATGCCACCGGAGCACGCCCCTGTCCCGTGAGCCATGCCACCGGAGCACGCCCCTTTCCCGTGAGCCATGCCACCGGAGCACGCCCCTTTCCCGTGAGCCATGCCACCGTAGCACGCCCCTTTCCCGTGAGCCATGCCCCCGGAGCACGCCCCTTTCCCGTGAGCCATGCCACCGGAGCATGCCCCTTTCCCTTGGCCCATGCCACCGGAGCACGCCCCTTTCCCGTTGGCCATGCCACCGGAGCACGCCCCTTTCCCGTGAGCCATGCCACCGGAGCACGCCCCTTTCCCGTGGACCATGCCACCGGAGCCCGCCCCTTTCCCGTGGGTCATGCCACCGGAGCACGCCCCTTTCCTGTGGGCCATGCCACCGGAGCACGCCCCTTTCCCGTGGGCCATGCCACCGGAGCACGCCCCTTTCCCGTGGGCCATGCCACCGGAGCACGCCTCTTTCCCGTGGGCCATGCCACCGGAGCACGCCCCTTTCCCGTGGGCCATGCCACCGGAGCACGCCCCTTTCCCGTGATCCATGCCACCGGAGCACGCCCCTTTCCCGTGAGCCATGCCACCGGAGCACGCCCCTTTCCCGTGAGCCATGCCACCGGAGCACGCCCCTTTCCCGTGAGCCATGCCACCAGAGCACGCCCCTTTCCCGTGAGCCATGCCACCGGAGCACGCCCCTTTCCCGTGAGCCATGCCACCGGAGCACGCCCCTTTCCCGTGAGCCATGCCACTGTAGCACGCCCCTTTCCCGTGAGCCATGCCACCGGAGCATGCCCCTTTCCCGTGGGTCATGCCACCGGAGCACGCCCCTTTCCCGTGGGCCATGCCACCGGAGCACGCCCCTTTCCCGTGGGCCATGCCACCGGAGCACGCCCCTTTCCCGTGAGCCATGCCACCGGAGCACGCCCCTTTCCCGTGAGCCATGCCACCGGAGCACGCCCCTTTCCCGTGAGCCATGCCACCAGAACACGCCCCTTTCCCGTGAGCCATGCCACCGGAGCACGCCCCTTTCCCGTGAGCCATGCCTCCGGAGCACGCCCCTTTCCCGTGAGCCATGACACCGGAGCACGCCCCTTTCCCGTGAGCCATGCCACCGGAGCACGCCCCTTTCCCGTGGGCCATGCCACCGGAGCACGCCCCTTTCCCGTGGGCCATGCCACCGGAACACGCCCCTTTCCCGTGAGCCATGCCACCGGAGCACGCCCCTTTCCCGTGAGCCATGCCACCGGAGCACGCCCCTTTCCCGTGAGCCATGCCACCGGAGCACGCCCCTTTCCCGTGAGCCATGCCACCGGAGCACGCCCCTTTCCCGTGAGCCATGCCACCGGAGCACGCCCCTTTCCCGTGAGCCATGCCACCGGAGCACGCCCCTTTCCCGTGAGCCATGCCACCGTAGCACGCCCCTTTCCCGTGAGCCATGCCACCGGAGCATGCCCCTTTCCCGTGGGCCATGCCACCGGAGCACGCCGCTTTCCCGTGGGCCATGCCACCGGAGCACGCCCCTTTCCCGTGGGCCATGCCACCGGAGCACGCCCCTTTCCCATGAGCCATGCCACCGGAGCACGCCCCTTTCCCGTGAGCCATGCCACCGGAGCACGCCCCTTTCCCGTGAGCCATGCCACCGGAGCACGCCCCTTTCCCGTGAGCCATGCCACCGGAGCACGCCCCTTTCCCGTGAGCCATGCCACCGGAGCATGCCCCTTTCCCGTGGGCCTTGCCACCGGAGCACGCCCCTTTCCCGTGGGCCATGCCACCGGAGCACGCCCCTTTCCCGTGGGCCATGCCACCGGAGCACGCCCCTTTCCCGTGGGCCATGCCACCGGAGCACGCCCCTTTCCCGTGAGCCATGCCACCGGAGCACGCCCCTTTCCCGTGAGCCATGCCACCGGAGCACGCCCCTTTCCCATGAGCCATGCCACCGGAGCACGCCCCTTTCCCGTGAGCCATGCCACCGGAGCACGCACCTTTCCCGTGAGCCATGCCACCGGAGCACGCCCCTTTCCCGTGAGCCATGCCACCGGAGCACGCCCCTTTCCTGCGAGCCATGCCACCGGAGCACGCCCCTTTCCCGCGAGCTATGCCACCGGAGCACGCCCCTTTCCCGTGGGCCATGCCACCGGAGCACGCCCCGTTCCAGTGGGCCATGCCACCAGAGCACGCCCCTTTCCCGTGGGCCATGCCACCGGAGCACGCCCCTTTCCCGTGGGCCATGCCACCGGAGCACCCCCCTTTCCCGTGGGCCATGCCACCGGAGCACGCCCCTTTCCCGCGAGCTATGCCACCGGAGCACGCCCCTTTCCCGCGAGCCATGCCTCCGGAGCACGCCCCTTTCCCGCGAGCCATGCCTCCGGAGCACGCCCCTTTCCCGCGAGCCATGCCACCGGAGCACGCCCCTTTCCCGCGAGCCATGCCACCGGAGCACGCCCCTTTCCCGTGAGCCATGCCACCGGAGCACGCCCCTTTCCCGTGAGCCATGCCACCGGAGCACGCCCCTTTCCCGCGAGCCATGCCACCGGAGCACGCCCCTTTCCCGTGAGCCATGCCACCGGAGCACGCCCCTTTCCCGTGAGCCTTGCCACCGGAGCACGCCCCTTTCCCGTGGGCCATGCCACCGGAGCACGCCCCTTTCCCGTGGGCCATGCCACCGGAGCACGCCCCTTTTCCGTGGGACTTGCCACCGGAGCACGCCCCTTTCCCGTGGGCCATGCCACCGGAGCACGCCCCTTTCCCGTGAGCCATGCCACCGGAGCACGCCCCTTTCCCGTGAGCCATGCCACAGGCGCACGCCACTTTCCCGTGAGCCATGCCACCGGCGCACGCCCCTTTCCCGTGAACCATGCCACCGGAGCACGCCCCTTTCCCGTGAGCCATGCCACCGGCGCACGCCCCTTTCCCGTGAGCCATGCCACAGGCGCACGCCACTTTCCCGTGAGCCATGCCACCGGCGCACGCCCCTTTCCCGTGAACCATGCCACCGGAGCACGCCCCTTTCCCGTGAGCCATGCCACCGGCGCACGCCCCTTTCCCGTGAGCCATGCCACCGGAGCACGCCCCTTTCCCGTGAGCCATGCCACCGGCGCACGCCCCTTTCCCGTGAGCCATGCCACCGGAGAACGCCCCTTTCCCGTGAGCCATGCCACCGGATCAAGCCCCTTTCCCGTGAGCCATGCCACCGGAGCACGCCCCTTTCCCGTGAGCCATGCCACCGGAGCACGACCCTTTCCCGTGGGCCATGCCACCGGAGCACGCCCCTTTCCCGTGAGCCATGCCACCGGAGCACGCCCCTTTCCCGTGAGCCATGCCACCGGAGCACGCCCCTTTCCCGTGAGCCATGCCACCGGAGCACGCCCCTTTCCCGTGAGCCATGCCACCGGAGCACGCCCCTTTCCCGTGAGCCATGCCACCAGAGCACGCCCGTTTCCCGTGAGCCATGCCACCGGAGCACGCCCCTTTTCCGTGAGCCATGCCACCGGAGCACGCCCGTTTCCCGTGAGCCATGCCACCGGAGCACGCCCCTTTCCCGTGAGTCATGCCATCGGAGCACGCCCCTTTCCGGTGACCCATGCCACCGGAGCACGCCCCTTTCCCGTGAGCCATGCCACCGGAGCACGCCCCTTTCCCTTGAGCCATGCCACCGGCGCACGCCCCTTTCCCGTGGGCCATGCCACCGGAGCACGCCCCTTTCCCGTGGGCCATGCCACCGGAGCACGCCCCTTTCCCGTGGGCCATGCCACCGGAGCACGCCTCTTTCCCGTGGGCCATGCCACCGGAGCACGCCCCTCTCCCGTGGGCCATGCCACCGGAGCACGCCCCTCTCCCGTGGGCCATGCCACCGGAGCACGCCCCTTTCCCGTGGGCCATGCCACCGGAGCACGACCCTTTCCCGTGGGCCATGCCACCGGAGCACGCCCCTTTCCCGTGAGCCATGCCACCGGAGCACGCCCCTTTCAAGTGAGCCATGCCACCGGAGCACGCCCCTTTCCCGTGAGCCATGCCACCGGAGCACACCCCTTTCCCGTGAGCCATGCCACCGGCGCACACCCCTTTCCCGTGAGCCATGCCACCGGAGCACGCCCCTTTCCCGTGAGCCATGCCACCGGAGCACGCCCCTTTCCCGTGAGCCGTGCCACCGGAGCACGCCCCTTTCCCGTGGGCCATGCCACCGGAGCACTACCCTTTCCCATGGGCCATGCCACCGGAGCACGCCCCTTTCCCGTGGGCCATGCCACCGGAGCACGCCCCTTTCCCGTGAGCCATGCCACAGGCGCACGCCCCTTTCCCTTGAGCCATGCCACCGGCGCACGCCCCTTTCCCGTGGGCCATGCCACCGGAGCACGCCCCTTTCCCGTGGGCCATGCCACCGGAGCACGCCCCTTTCCCGTGGGCCATGCCACCGGAGCACGCCTCTTTCCCGTGGGCCATGCCACCGGAGCACGCCCTTCTCCCGTGGGCCATGCCACCGGAGCACGCCCCTCTCCCGTGGGCCATGCCACCGGAGCACGCCCCTTTCCCGTGGGCCATGCCACCGGAGCACGACCCTTTCCCGTGGGCCATGCCACCGGAGCACGCCCCTTTCCCGTGAGCCATGCCACCGGAGCACGCCCCTTTCCCGTGAGCCATGCCACCGGAGCACGCCCCTTTCCCGTGAGCCATGCCACCGGAGCACGCCCCTTTCCCGTGAGCCATGCCACCGGAGCACGCCCCTTTCAAGTGAGCCATGCCACCGGAGCACGCCCCTTTCCCGTGAGCCATGCCACCGGAGCACACCCCTTTCCCGTGAGCCATGCCACCGGCGCACACCCCTTTCCCGTGAGCCATGCCACCGGAGCACGCCCCTTTCCCGTGAGCCATGCCACCGGAGCACACCCCTTTCCCGTGAGCCGTGCCACCGGAGCACGCCCCTTTCCCGTGGGCCATGCCACCGGAGCACTACCCTTTCCCATGGGCCATGCCACCGGAGCACGCCCCTTTCCCGTGGGCCATGCCACCGGAGCACGCCCCTTTCCCGTGAGCCATGCCACAGGCGCACGCCACTTTCCCATGAGCCATGCCACCGGCGCACGCCCCTTTCCCGTGAACCATGCCACCGGAGCACGCCCCTTTCAAGTGAGCCATGCCACCGGAGCACGCCCCTTTCCCGTGAGCCATGCCACCGGAGCACACCCCTTTCCCGTGAGCCATGCCACCGGCGCACACCCCTTTCCCGTGAGCCATGCCACCGGAGCACGCCCCTTTCCCGTGAGCCATGCCACCGGAGCACGCCCCTTTCCCGTGAGCCGTGCCACCGGAGCACGCCCCTTTCCCGTGGGCCATGCCACCGGAGCACTACCCTTTCCCATGGGCCATGCCACCGGAGCACGCCCCTTTCCCGTGGGCCATGCCACCGGAGCACGCCCCTTTCCCGTGAGCCATGCCACAGGCGCACGCCCCTTTCCCTTGAGCCATGCCACCGGCGCACGCCCCTTTCCCGTGGGCCATGCCACCGGAGCACGCACCTTTCCCGTGGGCCATGCCACCGGAGCACGCCCCTTTCCCGTGGGCCATGCCACCGGAGCACGCCTCTTTCCCGTGGGCCATGCCACCGGAGCACGCCCCTCTCCCGTGGGCCATGCCACCGGAGCACGCCCCTCTCCCGTGGACCATGCCACCGGAGCACGCCCCTTTCCCGTGGGCCATGCCACCGGAGCACGACCCTTTCCCGTGGGCCATGCCACCGGAGCACGCCCCTTTCCCGTGAGCCATGCCACCGGAGCACGCCCCTTTCCCGTGAGCCATGCCACAGGCGCACGCCACTTTCCCATGAGCCATGCCACCGGCGCACGCCCCTTTCCCGTGAACCATGCCACCGGAGCACGCCCCTTTCCCGTGAGCCATGCCACCGGAGCACGCCCCTTTCCCGTGAGCCATGCCACCGGCGCACGCCCCTTTCCCGTGAGCCATGCCACCGGAGAACGCCCCTTTCCCGGGAGCCATGCCACCGGAGCAAGCCCCTTTCCCGTGAGCCATGCCACCGGAGCACGCCCCTTTCCCGTGAGCCATGCCACCGGAGCACGCGCCTGTCCCGTGAGCCATGCCACCGGAGCACGCCCCTTTCCCGTGAGCCATGCCACCGGAGCACGCCCCTTTCCCGTGAGCCATGCCACCGTAGCACGCCCCTTTCCCGTGAGCCATGCCCCCGGAGCACGCCCCTTTCCCGTGAGCCATGCCACCGGAGCATGCCCCTTTCCCTTGGCCCATGCCACCGGAGCACGCCCCTTTCCCGTTGGCCATGCCACCGGAGCACGCCCCTTTCCCGTGAGCCATGCCACCGGAGCACGCCCCTTTCCCGTGGACCATGCCACCGGAGCCCGCCCCTTTCCCGTGGGTCATGCCACCGGAGCACGCCCCTTTCCTGTGGGCCATGCCACCGGAGCACGCCCCTTTCCCGTGGGCCATGCCACCGGAGCACGCCCCTTTCCCGTGGGCCATGCCACCGGAGCACGCCTCTTTCCCGTGGGCCATGCCACCGGAGCACGCCCCTTTCCCGTGGGCCATGCCACCGGAGCACGCCCCTTTCCCGTGATCCATGCCACCGGAGCACGCCCCTTTCCCGTGAGCCATGCCACCGGAGCACGCCCCTTTCCCGTGAGCCATGCCACCGGAGCACGCCCCTTTCCCGTGAGCCATGCCACCAGAGCACGCCCCTTTCCCGTGAGCCATGCCACCGGAGCACGCCCCTTTCCCGTGAGCCATGCCACCGGAGCACGCCCCTTTCCCGTGAGCCATGCCACTGTAGCACGCCCCTTTCCCGTGAGCCATGCCACCGGAGCATGCCCCTTTCCCGTGGGTCATGCCACCGGAGCACGCCCCTTTCCCGTGGGCCATGCCACCGGAGCACGCCCCTTTCCCGTGGGCCATGCCACCGGAGCACGCCCCTTTCCCGTGAGCCATGCCACCGGAGCACGCCCCTTTCCCGTGAGCCATGCCACCGGAGCACGCCCCTTTCCCGTGAGCCATGCCACCAGAACACGCCCCTTTCCCGTGAGCCATGCCACCGGAGCACGCCCCTTTCCCGTGAGCCATGCCTCCGGAGCACGCCCCTTTCCCGTGAGCCATGACACCGGAGCACGCCCCTTTCCCGTGAGCCATGCCACCGGAGCACGCCCCTTTCCCGTGGGCCATGCCACCGGAGCACGCCCCTTTCCCGTGGGCCATGCCACCGGAACACGCCCCTTTCCCGTGAGCCATGCCACCGGAGCACGCCCCTTTCCCGTGAGCCATGCCACCGGAGCACGCCCCTTTCCCGTGAGCCATGCCACCGGAGCATGCCCCTTTCCCGTGGGCCTTGCCACCGGAGCACGCCCCTTTCCCGTGGGCCATGCCACCGGAGCACGCCCCTTTCCCGTGGGCCATGCCACCGGAGCACGCCCCTTTCCCGTGGGCCATGCCACCGGAGCACGCCCCTTTCCCGTGAGCCATGCCACCGGAGCACGCCCCTTTCCCGTGAGCCATGCCACCGGAGCACGCCCCTTTCCCATGAGCCATGCCACCGGAGCACGCCCCTTTCCCGTGAGCCATGCCACCGGAGCACGCCCCTTTCCCGTGAGCCATGCCACCGGAGCACGCCCCTTTCCCGTGAGCCATGCCACCGGAGCACGCTCCTTTCCTGCGAGCCATGCCACCGGAGCACGCCCCTTTCCCGCGAGCTATGCCACCGGAGCATGCCCCTTTCCCGTGGGCCATGCCACCGGAGCACGCCCCGTTCCCGTGGGCCATGCCACCAGAGCACGCCCCTTTCCCGTGGGCCATGCCACCGGAGCACGCCCCTTTCCCGTGGGCCATGCCACCGGAGCACCCCCCTTTCCCGTGGGCCATGCCACCGGAGCACGCCCCTTTCCCGTGGGCCATGCCACCGGAGCACGCCCCTTTCCCGTGAGCCATGCCACCGGAGCACGCCCCTTTCCCGTGAGCCATGCCACCGGAGCACGCCCCTTTCCCGTGAGCCATGCCACCGGAGCACGCCCCTTTCCCGTGAGCCATGCCACCGGAGCACGCCCCTTTCCCGCGAGCCATGCCACCGGAGCACGCCCCTTTCCCGCGAGCTATGCCACCGGAGCACGCCCCTTTCCCGCGAGCCATGCCTCCGGAGCACGCCCCTTTCCCGCGAGCCATGCCACCGGAGCACGCCCCTTTCCCGCGAGCCATGCCACCGGAGCACGCCCCTTTCCCGCGAGCCATGCCACCGGAGCACGCCCCTTTCCCGTGAGCCATGCCACCGGAGCACGCCCCTTTCCCGTGAGCCATGCCACCGGAGCACGCCCCTTTCCCGCGAGCCATGCCACCGGAGCACGCCCCTTTCCCGTGAGCCATGCCACCGGAGCACGCCCCTTTCCCGTGAGCCTTGCCACCGGAGCACGCCCCTTTCCCGTGGGCCATGCCACCGGAGCACGCCCCTTTCCCGTGGGCCATGCCACCGGAGCACGCCCCTTTTCCGTGGGCCTTGCCACCGGAGCACGCCCCTTTCCCGTGGGCCATGCCACCGGAGCACGCCCCTTTCCCGTGAGCCATGCCACCGGAGCACGCCCCTTTCCCGTGAGCCATGCCACAGGCGCACGCCACTTTCCCGTGAGCCATGCCACCGGCGCACGCCCCTTTCCCGTGAACCATGCCACCGGAGCACGCCCCTTTCCCGTGAGCCATGCCACCGGCGCACGCCCCTTTCCCGTGAGCCATGCCACAGGCGCACGCCACTTTCCCGTGAGCCATGCCACCGGCGCACGCCCCTTTCCCGTGAACCATGCCACCGGAGCACGCCCCTTTCCCGTGAGCCATGCCACCGGCGCACGCCCCTTTCCCGTGAGCCATGCCACCGGAGCACGCCCCTTTCCCGTGAGCCATGCCACCGGCGCACGCCCCTTTCCCGTGAGCCATGCCACCGGAGAACGCCCCTTTCCCGTGAGCCATGCCACCGGATCAAGCCCCTTTCCCGTGAGCCATGCCACCGGAGCACGCCCCTTTCCCGTGAGCCATGCCACCGGAGCACGCCCCTGTCCCGTGAGCCATGCCACCGGAGCACGCCCCTGTCCCGTGAGCCATGCCACCGGAGCACGCCCCTTTCCCGTGAGCCATGCCACCGGAGCACGCCCCTTTCCCGTGAGCCATGCCACCGTAGCACGCCCCTTTCCCGTGAGCCATGCCACCGGAGCACGCCCCTTTCCCGTGAGCCATGCCACCGGAGCACACCCCTTTCCCGTGAGCCATGCCACCGGCGCACACCCCTTTCCCGTGAGCCATGCCACCGGAGCACGCCCCTTTCCCGTGAGCCATGCCACCGGAGCACGCCCCTTTCCCGTGAGCCGTGCCACCGGAGCACGCCCCTTTCCCGTGGGCCATGCCACCGGAGCACTACCCTTTCCCATGGGCCATGCCACCGGAGCACGCCCCTTTCCCGTGGGCCATGCCACCGGAGCACGCCCCTTTCCCGTGAGCCATGCCACAGGCGCACGCCACTTTCCCATGAGCCATGCCACCGGCGCACGCCCCTTTCCCGTGAACCATGCCACCGGAGCACGCCCCTTTCCCGTGAGCCATGCCACCGGAGCACGCCCCTTTCCCGTGAGCCATGCCACCGGCGCACGCCCCTTTCCCGTGAGCCATGCCACCGGAGAACGCCCCTTTCCCGTGAGCCATGCCACCGGAGCAAGCCCCTTTCCCGTGAGCCATGCCACTGGAGCACGCCCCTTTCCCGTGAGCCATGCCACCGGAGCACGCCCCTGTCCCGTGAGCCATGTCACCGGAGCACGCCCCTTTCCCGTGAGCCATGCCACCGGAGCACGCCCCTGTCCCGTGAGCCATGCCACCGGAGCACGCCCCTTTCCCGTGAGCCATGCCACCGGAGCACGCCCCTTTCCCGTGAGCCATGCCACCGTAGCACGCCCCTTTCCCGTGAGCCATGCCACCAGAGCACGCCCCTTTCCCGTGGGCCATGCCACCGGAGCTCGCCCCTTTCCCGTGGGCCATGCCACCGGAGCACGCCCCTTTCCCGTGGCCATGCCACCGGAACACGCCCCTTTCCCGTGGACCATGCCACCGGAGCACGCCCCTTTCCCGTGAGCCATGCCACCGGAGCACGCCCCTTTCCCGAGAGCCATGCCACCGAAGCACGCCCCTTTCCCATGAGCCATGCCACTGGAGCACGCCCCTTTCAAGTGAGCCATGCCACCGGAGCACACCCCTTTCCCATGGGCTATGCCACCGGAGCACGCCCCTTTCACGTGGGCCATGCCACCGGAGCACGACCCTTTCCCATGGGCCATGCCACCGGAGCACGCCCCTTTCCCGTGAGCCATGCCACCGGAGCATGCCCCTTTCCCGTGAGCCATGCCACCGGAGCACGCCCCTTTCCCGTGAGCCATGCCACCGGAGCACGCCCCTTTCCCATGAGCCATGCCACCGGAGCACGCCTTTTTCCCGTGAGCCATGCCACCGGAGCACGCCCCTTTCCCGTGAGCCATGCCACCAGAGCACGCCCGTTTCCCGTGAGCCATGCCACCGGAGCACGCCCCTTTCCCGTGAGCCATGCCACCGGAGCACGCCCGTTTCCCGTGAGCCATGCCACCGGAGCACGCCCCTTTCCCGTGAGTCATGCCATCGGAGCACGCCCCTTTCCGGTGACCCATGCCACCGGAGCACGCCCCTTTCCCGTGAGCCATGCCACCGGAGCACGCCCCTTTCCCTTGAGCCATGCCACCGGCGCACGCCCCTTTCCCGTGGGCCATGCCACCGGAGCACGCCCCTTTCCCGTGGGCCATGCCACCGGAGCACGCCCCTTTCCCGTGGGCCATGCCACCGGAGCACGCCTCTTTCCCGTGGGCCATGCCACCGGAGCACGCCCCTCTCCCGTGGGCCATGCCACCGGAGCACGCCCCTCTCCCGTGGGCCATGCCACCGGAGCACGCCCCTTTCCCGTGGGCCATGCCACCGGAGCACGACCCTTTCCCGTGGGCCATGCCACCGGAGCACGCCCCTTTCCCGTGAGCCATGCCACCGGAGCATGCCCCTTTCCCGTGAGCCATGCCACCGGAGCACGCCCCTTTCCCGTGAGCCATGCCACCGGAGCACGCCCCTTTCCTGTGAGCCATGCCACCGGAGCACGCCCCTTTCCCGTGAGCCATGCCACCAGAGCACGCCCGTTTCCCGTGAGCCATGCCACCGGAGCACGCCCCTTTCCCGTGAGCCATGCCACCGGAGCACGCCCGTTTCCCGTGAGCCATGCCACCGGAGCACGCCCCTTTCCCGTGAGTCATGCCATCGGAGCACGCCCCTTTCCGGTGACCCATGCCACCGGAGCACGCCCCTTTCCCGTGAGCCATGCCACCGGAGCACGCCCCTTTCCCTTGAGCCATGCCACCGGCGCACGCCCCTTTCCCGTGGGCCATGCCACCGGAGCACGCCCCTTTCCCGTGGGCCATGCCACCGGAGCACGCCCCTTTCCCGTGGGCCATGCCACCGGAGCACGCCTCTTTCCCGTGGGCCATGCCACCGGAGCACGCCCCTCTCCCGTGGGCCATGCCACCGGAGCACGCCCCTCTCCCGTGGGCCATGCCACCGGAGCACGCCCCTTTCCCGTGGGCCATGCCACCGGAGCACGACCCTTTCCCGTGGGCCATGCCACCGGAGCACGCCCCTTTCCCGTGAGCCATGCCACCGGAGCACGCCCCTTTCAAGTGAGCCATGCCACCGGAGCACGCCCCTTTCCCGTGAGCCATGCCACCGGAGCACACCCCTTTCCCGTGAGCCATGCCACCGGCGCACACCCCTTTCCCGTGAGCCATGCCACCGGAGCACGCCCCTTTCCCGTGAGCCATGCCACCGGAGCACGCCCCTTTCCCGTGAGCCGTGCCACCGGAGCACGCCCCTTTCCCGTGGGCCATGCCACCGGAGCACTACCCTTTCCCATGGGCCATGCCACCGGAGCACGCCCCTTTCCCGTGGGCCATGCCACCGGAGCACGCCCCTTTCCCGTGAGCCATGCCACAGGCGCACGCCCCTTTCCCTTGAGCCATGCCACTGGCGCACGCCCCTTTCCCGTGGGCCATGCCACCGGAGCACGCCCCTTTCCCGTGGGCCATGCCACCGGAGCACGCCCCTTTCCCGTGGGCCATGCCACCGGAGCACGCCTCTTTCCCGTGGGCCATGCCACCGGAGCACGCCCTTCTCCCGTGGGCCATGCCACCGGAGCACGCCCCTCTCCCGTGGGCCATGCCACCGGAGCACGCCCCTTTCCCGTGGGCCATGCCACCGGAGCACGACCCTTTCCCGTGGGCCATGCCACTGGAGCACGCCCCTTTCCCGTGAGCCATGCCACCGGAGCACGCCCCTTTCCCGTGAGCCATGCCACCGGAGCACGCCCCTTTCCCGTGAGCCATGCCACCGGAGCACGCCCCTTTCCCGTGAGCCATGCCACCGGAGCACGCCCCTTTCAAGTGAGCCATGCCACCGGAGCACGCCCCTTTCCCGTGAGCCATGCCACCGGAGCACACCCCTTTCCCGTGAGCCATGCCACCGGCGCACACCCCTTTCCCGTGAGCCATGCCACCGGAGCACGCCCCTTTCCCGTGAGCCATGCCACCGGAGCACACCCCTTTCCCGTGAGCCGTGCCACCGGAGCACGCCCCTTTCCCGTGGGCCATGCCACCGGAGCACTACCCTTTCCCATGGGCCATGCCACCGGAGCACGCCCCTTTCCCGTGGGCCATGCCACCGGAGCACGCCCCTTTCCCGTGAGCCATGCCACAGGCGCACGCCACTTTCCCATGAGCCATGCCACCGGCGCACGCCCCTTTCCCGTGAACCATGCCACCGGAGCACGCCCCTTTCAAGTGAGCCATGCCACCGGAGCACGCCCCTTTCCCGTGAGCCATGCCACCGGAGCACGCCCCTTTCCCGTGGGCCATGCCACCGGAGCACGCCCCTTTCCCGTGAGCCGTGCCACCGGAGCACGCCCCTTTCCCGTGGGCCATGCCACCGGAGCACTACCCTTTCCCATGGGCCATGCCACCGGAGCATGCCCCTTTCCCGTGGGCCATGCCACCGGAGCACGCCCCTTTCCCGTGAGCCATGCCACAGGCGCACGCCCCTTTCCCTTGAGCCATGCCACCGGCGCACGCCCCTTTCCCGTGGGCCATGCCACCGGAGCACGCACCTTTCCCGTGGGCCATGCCACCGGAGCACGCCCCTTTCCCGTGGGCCATGCCACCGGAGCACGCCTCTTTCCCGTGGGCCATGCCACCGGAGCACGCCCCTCTCCCGTGGGCCATGCCACCGGAGCACGCCCCTCTCCCGTGGGCCATGCCACCGGAGCACGCCCCTTTCCCGTGGGCCATGCCACCGGAGCACGACCCTTTCCCGTGGGCCATGCCACCGGAGCACTACCCTTTCCCATGGGCCATGCCACCGGAGCACGCCCCTTTCCCGTGGGCCATGCCACCGGAGCACGCCCCTTTCCCGTGAGCCATGCCACAGGCGCACGCCACTTTCCCATGAGCCATGCCACCGGCGCACGCCCCTTTCCCGTGAACCATGCCACCGGAGCACGCCCCTTTCCCGTGAGCCATGCCACCGGAGCACGCCCCTTTCCCGTGAGCCATGCCACCGGCGCACGCCCCTTTCCCGTGAGCCATGCCACCGGAGAACGCCCCTTTCCCGTGAGCCATGCCACCGGAGCAAGCCCCTTTCCCGTGAGCCATGCCACTGGAGCACGCCCCTTTCCCGTGAGCCATGCCACCGGAGCACGCCCCTGTCCCGTGAGCCATGTCACCGGAGCACGCCCCTTTCCCGTGAGCCATGCCACCGGAGCACGCCCCTGTCCCGTGAGCCATGCCACCGGAGCACGCCCCTTTCCCGTGAGCCATGCCACCGGAGCACGCCCCTTTCCCGTGAGCCATGCCACCGTAGCACGCCCCTTTCCCGTGAGCCATGCCACCAGAGCACGCCCCTTTCCCGTGGGCCATGCCACCGGAGCTCGCCCCTTTCCCGTGGGCCATGCCACCGGAGCACGCCCCTTTCCCGTGGCCATGCCACCGGAACACGCCCCTTTCCCGTGGACCATGCCACCGGAGCACGCCCCTTTCCCGTGAGCCATGCCACCGGAGCACGCCCCTTTCCCGAGAGCCATGCCACCGAAGCACGCCCCTTTCCCATGAGCCATGCCACTGGAGCACGCCCCTTTCAAGTGAGCCATGCCACCGGAGCACACCCCTTTCCCATGGGCTATGCCACCGGAGCACGCCCCTTTCACGTGGGCCATGCCACCGGAGCACGACCCTTTCCCATGGGCCATGCCACCGGAGCACGCCCCTTTCCCGTGAGCCATGCCACCGGAGCATGCCCCTTTCCCGTGAGCCATGCCACCGGAGCACGCCCCTTTCCCGTGAGCCATGCCACCGGAGCACGCCCCTTTCCCATGAGCCATGCCACCGGAGCACGCCTTTTTCCCGTGAGCCATGCCACCGGAGCACGCCCCTTTCCCGTGAGCCATGCCACCAGAGCACGCCCGTTTCCCGTGAGCCATGCCACCGGAGCACGCCCCTTTCCCGTGAGCCATGCCACCGGAGCACGCCCGTTTCCCGTGAGCCATGCCACCGGAGCACGCCCCTTTCCCGTGAGTCATGCCATCGGAGCACGCCCCTTTCCGGTGACCCATGCCACCGGAGCACGCCCCTTTCCCGTGAGCCATGCCACCGGAGCACGCCCCTTTCCCTTGAGCCATGCCACCGGCGCACGCCCCTTTCCCGTGGGCCATGCCACCGGAGCACGCCCCTTTCCCGTGGGCCATGCCACCGGAGCACGCCCCTTTCCCGTGGGCCATGCCACCGGAGCACGCCTCTTTCCCGTGGGCCATGCCACCGGAGCACGCCCCTCTCCCGTGGGCCATGCCACCGGAGCACGCCCCTCTCCCGTGGGCCATGCCACCGGAGCACGCCCCTTTCCCGTGGGCCATGCCACCGGAGCACGACCCTTTCCCGTGGGCCATGCCACCGGAGCACGCCCCTTTCCCGTGAGCCATGCCACCGGAGCACGCCCCTTTCAAGTGAGCCATGCCACCGGAGCACGCCCCTTTCCCGTGAGCCATGCCACCGGAGCACACCCCTTTCCCGTGAGCCATGCCACCGGCGCACACCCCTTTCCCGTGAGCCATGCCACCGGAGCACGCCCCTTTCCCGTGAGCCATGCCACCGGAGCACGCCCCTTTCCCGTGAGCCGTGCCACCGGAGCACGCCCCTTTCCCGTGGGCCATGCCACCGGAGCACTACCCTTTCCCATGGGCCATGCCACCGGAGCACGCCCCTTTCCCGTGGGCCATGCCACCGGAGCACGCCCCTTTCCCGTGAGCCATGCCACAGGCGCACGCCCCTTTCCCTTGAGCCATGCCACCGGCGCACGCCCCTTTCCCGTGGGCCATGCCACCGGAGCACGCCCCTTTCCCCTGGGCCATGCCACCGGAGCACGCCCCTTTCCCGTGGGCCATGCCACCGGAGCACGCCTCTTTCCCGTGGGCCATGCCACCGGAGCACGCCCTTCTCCCGTGGGCCATGCCACCGGAGCACGCCCCTCTCCCGTGGGCCATGCCACCGGAGCACGCCCCTTTCCCGTGGGCCATGCCACCGGAGCACGACCCTTTCCCGTGGGCCATGCCACCGGAGCACGCCCCTTTCCCGTGAGCCATGCCACCGGAGCACGCCCCTTTCCCGTGAGCCATGCCACCGGAGCACGCCCCTTTCCCGTGAGCCATGCCACCGGAGCACGCCCCTTTCCCGTGAGCCATGCCACCGGAGCACGCCCCTTTCAAGTGAGCCATGCCACCGGAGCACGCCCCTTTCCCGTGAGCCATGCCACCGGAGCACACCCCTTTCCCGTGAGCCATGCCACCGGCGCACACCCCTTTCCCGTGAGCCATGCCACCGGAGCACGCCCCTTTCCCGTGAGCCATGCCACCGGAGCACACCCCTTTCCCGTGAGCCGTGCCACCGGAGCACGCCCCTTTCCCGTGGGCCATGCCACCGGAGCACTACCCTTTCCCATGGGCCATGCCACCGGAGCACGCCCCTTTCCCGTGGGCCATGCCACCGGAGCACGCCCCTTTCCCGTGAGCCATGCCACAGGCGCACGCCACTTTCCCATGAGCCATGCCACCGGCGCACGCCCCTTTCCCGTGAACCATGCCACCGGAGCACGCCCCTTTCAAGTGAGCCATGCCACCGGAGCACGCCCCTTTCCCGTGAGCCATGCCACCGGAGCACACCCCTTTCCCGTGAGCCATGCCACCGGCGCACACCCCTTTCCCGTGAGCCATGCCACCGGAGCACGCCCCTTTCCCGTGAGCCATGCCACCGGAGCACGCCCCTTTCCCGTGAGCCGTGCCACCGGAGCACGCCCCTTTCCCGTGGGCCATGCCACCGGAGCACTACCCTTTCCCATGGGCCATGCCACCGGAGCATGCCCCTTTCCCGTGGGCCATGCCACCGGAGCACGCCCCTTTCCCGTGAGCCATGCCACAGGCGCACGCCCCTTTCCCTTGAGCCATGCCACCGGCGCACGCCCCTTTCCCGTGGGCCATGCCACCGGAGCACGCACCTTTCCCGTGGGCCATGCCACCGGAGCACGCCCCTTTCCCGTGGGCCATGCCACCGGAGCACGCCTCTTTCCCGTGGGCCATGCCACCGGAGCACGCCCCTCTCCCGTGGGCCATGCCACCGGAGCACGCCCCTCTCCCGTGGGCCATGCCACCGGAGCACGCCCCTTTCCCGTGGGCCATGCCACCGGAGCACGACCCTTTCCCGTGGGCCATGCCACCGGAGCACGCCCCTTTCCCGTGAGCCATGCCACCGGAGCACGCCCCTTTCCCGTGAGCCATGCCACCGGAGCACGCCCCTTTCCCGTGAGCCATGCCACCGGAGCACGCCCCTTTCCCGTGAGCCATGCCACCGGAGCACGCCCCTTTCCCGTGAGCCATGCCACCGGAGCACGCCCCTTTCAAGTGAGCCATGCCACCGGAGCACGCCCCTTTCCCGTGAGCCATGCCACCGGAGCACACCCCTTTCCCGTGAGCCATGCCACCGGCGCACACCCCTTTCCCGTGAGCCATGCCACCGGAGCACGCCCCTTTCCCGTGAGCCATGCCACCGGAGCACACCCCTTTCCCGTGAGCCGTGCCACCGGAGCACGCCCCTTTCCCGTGGGCCATGCCACCGGAGCACTACCCTTTCCCATGGGCCATGCCACCGGAGCACGCCCCTTTCCCGTGGGCCATGCCACCGGAGCACGCCCCTTTCCCGTGAGCCATGCCACAGGCGCACGCCACTTTCCCATGAGCCATGCCACCGGCGCACGCCCCTTTCCCGTGAACCATGCCACCGGAGCACGCCCCTTTCCCGTGAGCCATGCCACCGGAGCACGCCCCTTTCCCGTGAGCCATGCCACCGGCGCACGCCCCTTTCCCGTGAGCCATGCCACCGGAGAACGCCCCTTTCCCGGGAGCCATGCCACCGGAGCAAGCCCCTTTCCCGTGAGCCATGCCACCGGAGCACGCCCCTTTCCCGTGAGCCATGCCACCGGAGCACGCCCCTGTCCCGTGAGCCATGCCACCGGAGCACGCCCCTTTCCCGTGAGCCATGCCACCGGAGCACGCCCCTTTCCCGTGAGCCATGCCACCGTAGCACGCCCCTTTCCCGTGAGCCATGCCCCCGGAGCACGCCCCTTTCCCGTGAGCCATGCCACCGGAGCATGCCCCTTTCCCTTGGCCCATGCCACCGGAGCACGCCCCTTTCCCGTTGGCCATGCCACCGGAGCACGCCCCTTTCCCGTGAGCCATGCCACCGGAGCACGCCCCTTTCCCGTGGACCATGCCACCGGAGCCCGCCCCTTTCCCGTGGGTCATGCCACCGGAGCACGCCCCTTTCCTGTGGGCCATGCCACCGGAGCACGCCCCTTTCCCGTGGGCCATGCCACCGGAGCACGCCCCTTTCCCGTGAGCCATGCCACCGGAGCACGCCCCTTTCCCGTGAGCCATGCCACTGTAGCACGCCCCTTTCCCGTGAGCCATGCCACCGGAGCATGCCCCTTTCCCGTGGGTCATGCCACCGGAGCACGCCCCTTTCCCGTGGGCCATGCCACCGGAGCACGCCCCTTTCCCGTGGGCCATGCCACCGGAGCACGCCCCTTTCCCGTGAGCCATGCCACCGGAGCACGCCCCTTTCCCGTGAGCCATGCCACCGGAGCACGCCCCTTTCCCGTGAGCCATGCCACCAGAACACGCCCCTTTCCCGTGAGCCATGCCACCGGAGCACGCCCCTTTCCCGTGAGCCATGCCTCCGGAGCACGCCCCTTTCCCGTGAGCCATGACACCGGAGCACGCCCCTTTCCCGTGAGCCATGCCACCGGAGCACGCCCCTTTCCCGTGGGCCATGCCACCGGAGCACGCCCCTTTCCCGTGGGCCATGCCACCGGAACACGCCCCTTTCCCGTGAGCCATGCCACCGGAGCACGCCCCTTTCCCGTGAGCCATGCCACCGGAGCACGCCCCTTTCCCGTGAGCCATGCCACCGGAGCACGCCCCTTTCCCGTGAGCCATGCCACCGGAGCACGCCCCTTTTCCGTGAGCCATGCCACCGGAGCACGCCCCTTTCCCGTGAGCCATGCCACCGGAGCACGCCCCTTTCCCGTGAGCCATGCCACCGTAGCACGCCCCTTTCCCGTGAGCCATGCCACCGGAGCATGCCCCTTTCCCGTGGGCCATGCCACCGGAGCACGCCCCTTTCCCGTGGGCCATGCCACCGGAGCACGCCCCTTTCCCGTGGGCCATGCCACCGGAGCACGCCCCTTTCCCGTGGGCCATGCCACCGGAGCACGCCCCTTTCCTGCGAGCCATGCCACCGGAGCACGCCCCTTTCCTGCGAGCCATGCCACCGGAGCACGCCCCTTTCCCGCGAGCTATGCCACCGGAGCATGCCCCTTTCCCGTGGGCCATGCCACCGGAGCACGCCCCTTTCCTGCGAGCCATGCCACCGGAGCACGCCCCTTTCCTGCGAGCCATGCCACCGGAGCACGCCCCTTTCCCGCGAGCTATGCCACCGGAGCACGCCCCTTTCCCGTGGGCCATGCCACCGGAGCACGCCCCGTTCCCGTGGGCCATGCCACCAGAGCACGCCCCTTTCCCGTGGGCCATGCCACCGGAGCACGCCCCTTTCCCGTGGGCCATGCCACCGGAGCACCCCCCTTTCCCGTGGGCCATGCCACCGGAGCACGCCCCTTTCCCGTGGGCCATGCCACCGGAGCACGCCCCTTTCCCGTGGGCCATGCCACCGGAGCACGCCCCTTTCCCGTGAGCCATGCCACCGGAGCACGCCCCTTTCCCGTGAGCCATGCCACCGGAGCACGCCCCTTTCCCGTGAGCCATGCCACCGGAGCACGCCCCTTTCACGTGAGCCATGCCACCGGAGCACGCCCCTTTCCTGCGAGCCATGCCACCGGAGCACGCCCCTTTCCCGCGAGCTATGCCACCGGAGCACGCCCCTTTCCCGCGAGCCATGCCTCCGGAGCACGCCCCTTTCCCGCGAGCCATGCCACCGGAGCACGCCCCTTTCCCGCGAGCCATGCCACCGGAGCACGCCCCTTTCCCGCGAGCCATGCCACCGGAGCACGCCCCTTTCCCGTGAGCCATGCCACCGGAGCACGCCCCTTTCCCGTGAGCCATGCCACCGGAGCACGCCCCTTTCCCGCGAGCCATGCCACCGGAGCACGCCCCTTTCCCGTGAGCCATGCCACCGGAGCACGCCCCTTTCCCGTGAGCCTTGCCACCGGAGCACGCCCCTTTCCCGTGGGCCATGCCACCGGAGCACGCCCCTTTCCCGTGGGCCATGCCACCGGAGCACGCCCCTTTTCCGTGGGCCTTGCCACCGGAGCACGCCCCTTTCCCGTGGGCCATGCCACCGGAGCACGCCCCTTTCCCGTGAGCCATGCCACCGGAGCACGCCCCTTTCCCGTGAGCCATGCCACAGGCGCACGCCACTTTCCCGTGAGCCATGCCACCGGCGCACGCCCCTTTCCCGTGAACCATGCCACCGGAGCACGCCCCTTTCCCGTGAGCCATGCCACCGGCGCACGCCCCTTTCCCGTGAGCCATGCCACAGGCGCACGCCACTTTCCCGTGAGCCATGCCACCGGCGCACGCCCCTTTCCCGTGAACCATGCCACCGGAGCACGCCCCTTTCCCGTGAGCCATGCCACCGGCGCACGCCCCTTTCCCGTGAGCCATGCCACAGGCGCACGCCACTTTCCCGTGAGCCATGCCACCGGCGCACGCCCCTTTCCCGTGAACCATGCCACCGGAGCACGCCCCTTTCCCGTGAGCCATGCCACCGGCGCACGCCCCTTTCCCGTGAGCCATGCCACCGGAGCACGCCCCTTTCCCGTGAGCCATGCCACCGGCGCACGCCCCTTTCCCGTGAGCCATGCCACCGGAGAACGCCCCTTTCCCGTGAGCCATGCCACCGGAGCAAGCCCCTTTCCCGTGAGCCATGCCACCGGAGCACGCCCCTTTCCCGTGAGCCATGCCACCGGAGCACGCCCCTGTCCCGTGAGCCATGCCACCGGAGCACGCCCCTGTCCCGTGAGCCATGCCACCGGAGCACGCCCCTTTCCCGTGAGCCATGCCACCGGAGCACGCCCCTTTCCCGTGAGCCATGCCACCGTAGCACGCCCCTTTCCCGTGAGCCATGCCACCGGAGCACGCCCCTTTCCCGTGAGCCATGCCACCGGAGCATGCCCCTTTCCCTTGGGCCATGCCACCGGAGCACACCCCTTTCCCGTTGGCCATGCCACCGGAGCACGCCCCTTTCCCGTGAGCCATGCCACCGGAGCACGCCCCTTTCCCGTGGACCATGCCACCGGAGCCCGCCCCTTTCCCGTGGGTCATGCCACCGGAGCACGCCCCTTTCCTGTGGGCCATGCCACCGGAGCACGCCCCTTTCCCGTGGGCCATGCCACCGGAGCACGCCCCTTTCCCGTGGGCCATGCCACCGGAGCACGCCCCTTTCCCGTGGGCCATGCCACCGGAGCACGCCCCTTTCCCGTGGGCCATGCCACCGGAGCACGCCCCTTTCCCGTGAGCCATGCCACCGGAGCACGCCCCTTTCCCGTGAGCCATGCCACCGGAGCACGCCCCTTTCCCGTGAGCCATGCCACCGGAGCACGCCCCTTTCCCGTGAGCCATGCCACCGGAGCACGCCCCTTTCCCGTGAGCCATGCCACCGGAGCACGCCCCTTTCCCGTGAGCCATGCCACTGTAGCACGCCCCTTTCCCGTGAGCCATGCCACCGGAGCATGCCCCTTTCCCGTGGGTCATGCCACCGGAGCACGCCCCTTTCCCGTGGGCCATGCCACCGGAGCACGCCCCTTACCCGTGGGCCATGCCACCGGAGCACGCCCCTTTCCCGTGAGCCATGCCACCGGAGCACGCCCCTTTCCCGTGAGCCATGCCACCGGAGCACGCCCCTTTCCCGTGAGCCATGCCACCAGAACACGCCCCTTTCCCGTGAGCCATGCCACCGGAGCACGCCCCTTTCCCGTGAGCCATGCCTCCGGAGCACGCCCCTTTCCCGTGAGCCATGACACCGGATCACGCCCCTTTCCCGTGAGCCATGCCACCGGAGCACGCCCCTTTCCCGTGGGCCATGCCACCGGAGCACGCCCCTTTCCCGTGGGCCATGCCACCGGAACACGCCCCTTTCCCGTGAGCCATGCCACCGGAGCACGCCCGTTTCCCGTGAGCCATGCCACCGGAGCACGCCCCTTTCCCGTGAGCCATGCCACCGGAGCACGCCCCTTTCCCGTGAGCCATGCCACCGGAGCACGCCCCTTTCCCGTGAGCCATGCCACCGGAGCACGCCCCTTTCCCGTGAGCCATGCCACCGGAGCACGCCCCTTTCCCTTGAGCCATGCCACCGTAGCACGCCCCTTTCCCGTGAGCCATGCCACCGGAGCATGCCCCTTTCCCGTGGGCCATGCCACCGGAGCACGCCCCTTTCCCGTGGGCCATGCCACCGGAGCACGCCCCTTTCCCGTGGGCCATGCCACCGGAGCACGCCCCTTTCCCGTGAGCCATGCCACCGGAGCACGCCCCTTTCCCGTGAGCCATGCCACCGGAGCAAGCCCCTTTCCCGTGAGCCATGCCACCGGAGCACGCCCCTTTCCCGTGAGCCATGCCACCGGAGCACGCCCCTTTCCCGTGAGCCATGCCACCGGAGCATGCCCCTTTCCCGTGGGCCTTGCCACCGGAGCACGCCCCTTTCCCGTGGGCCATGCCACCGGAGCACGCCCCTTTCCCGTGGGCCATGCCACCGGAGCACGCCCCTTTCCCGTGGGCCATGCCACCGGAGCACGCCCCTTTCCCGTGAGCCATGCCACCGGAGCACGCCCCTTTCCCGTGAGCCATGCCACCGGAGCACGCCCCTTTCCCGTGAGCCATGCCACCGGAGCACGCCCCTTTCCCGTGGGCCATGCCACCGGAGCACGCCCCTTTCCCGTGGGCCATGCCACCGGAGCACGCCCCTTTCCCGTGAGCCATGCCACCGGAGCACGCCCCTTTCCCGTGAGCCATGCCACCGGAGCACGCCCCTTTCCCGTGAGCCATGCCACCGGAGCACGCCCCTTTCCCGTGAGCCATGCCACCGGAGCACGCCCCTTTCCCGTGAGCCATGCCACCGGAGCACGCCCCTTTCCCGTGAGCCATGCCACTGTAGCACGCCCCTTTCCCGTGAGCCATGCCACCGGAGCATGCCCCTTTCCCGTGGGTCATGCCACCGGAGCACGCCCCTTTCCCGTGGGCCATGCCACCGGAGCACGCCCCTTTCCCGTGGGCCATGCCACCGGAGCACGCCCCTTTCCCGTGAGCCATGCCACCGGAGCACGCCCCTTTCCCGTGAGCCATGCCACCGGAGCACGCCCCTTTCCCGTGAGCCATGCCACCGGAGCACGCCCCTTTCCCGTGAGCCATGCCACCGGAGCACGCCCCTTTCCTGCGAGCCATGCCACCGGAGCACGCCCCTTTCCCGCGAGCTATGCCACCGGAGCACGCCCCTTTCCCGCGAGCCATGCCTCCGGAGCACGCCCCTTTCCCGCGAGCCATGCCACCGGAGCACGCCCCTTTCCCGCGAGCCATGCCACCGGAGCACGCCCCTTTCCCGCGAGCCATGCCACCGGAGCACGCCCCTTTCCCGTGAGCCATGCCACCGGAGCACGCCCCTTTCCCGTGAGCCATGCCACCGGAGCACGCCCCTTTCCCGCGAGCCATGCCACCGGAGCACGCCCCTTTCCCGTGAGCCATGCCACCGGAGCACGCCCCTTTCCCGTGAGCCTTGCCACCGGAGCACGCCCCTTTCCCGTGGGCCATGCCACCGGAGCACGCCCCTTTCCCGTGGGCCATGCCACCGGAGCACTCCCCTTTTCCGTGGGCCTTGCCACCGGAGCACGCCCCTTTCCCGTGGGCCATGCCACCGGAGCACGCCCCTTTCCCGTGAGCCATGCCACCGGAGCACGCCCCTTTCCCGTGAGCCGTGCCACCGGAGCACGCCCCTTTCCCGTGGGCCATGCCACCGGAGCACTACCCTTTCCCATGGGCCATGCCACCGGAGCACGCCCCTTTCCCGTGGGCCATGCCACCGGAGCACGCCCCTTTCCCGTGAGCCATGCCACAGGCGCACGCCACTTTCCCATGAGCCATGCCACCGGCGCACGCCCCTTTCCCGTGAACCATGCCACCGGAGCACGCCCCTTTCCCGTGAGCCATGCCACCGGAGCACGCCCCTTTCCCGTGAGCCATGCCACCGGCGCACGCCCCTTTCCCGTGAGCCATGCCACCGGAGAACGCCCCTTTCCCGTGAGCCATGCCACCGGAGCAAGCCCCTTTCCCGTGAGCCATGCCACCGGAGCACGCCCCTTTCCCGTGAACCATGCCACCGGAGCACGCCCCTGTCCCGTGAGCCATGTCACCGGAGCACGCCCCTTTCCCGTGAGCCATGCCACCGGAGCACGCCCCTGTCCCGTGAGCCATGCCACCGGAGCACGCCCCTTTCCCGTGAGCCATGCCACCGGAGCACGCCCCTTTCCCGTGAGCCATGCCACCGTAGCACGCCCCTTTCCCGTGAGCCATGCCACCAGAGCACGCCCCTTTCCCGTGGGCCATGCCACCGGAGCTCGCCCCTTTCCCGTGGGCCATGCCACCGGAGCACGCCCCTTTCCCGTGGCCATGCCACCGGAACACGCCCCTTTCCCGTGGACCATGCCACCGGAGCACGCCCCTTTCCCGTGAGCCATGCCACCGGAGCACGCCCCTTTCCCGAGAGCCATGCCACCGAAGCACGCCCCTTTCCCATGAGCCATGCCACTGGAGCACGCCCCTTTCAAGTGAGCCATGCCACCGGAGCACACCCCTTTCCCATGGGCTATGCCACCGGAGCACGCCCCTTTCACGTGGGCCATGCCACCGGAGCACGACCCTTTCCCATGGGCCATGCCACCGGAGCACGCCCCTTTCCCGTGAGCCATGCCACCGGAGCATGCCCCTTTCCCGTGAGCCATGCCACCGGAGCACGCCCCTTTCCCGTGAGCCATGCCACCGGAGCACGCCCCTTTCCCATGAGCCATGCCACCGGAGCACGCCTTTTTCCCGTGAGCCATGCCACCGGAGCACGCCCCTTTCCCGTGAGCCATGCCACCAGAGCACGCCCGTTTCCCGTGAGCCATGCCACCGGAGCACGCCCCTTTCCCGTGAGCCATGCCACCGGAGCACGCCCGTTTCCCGTGAGCCATGCCACCGGAGCACGCCCCTTTCCCGTGAGTCATGCCATCGGAGCACGCCCCTTTCCGGTGACCCATGCCACCGGAGCACGCCCCTTTCCCGTGAGCCATGCCACCGGAGCACGCCCCTTTCCCTTGAGCCATGCCACCGGCGCACGCCCCTTTCCCGTGGGCCATGCCACCGGAGCACGCCCCTTTCCCGTGGGCCATGCCACCGGAGCACGCCCCTTTCCCGTGGGCCATGCCACCGGAGCACGCCTCTTTCCCGTGGGCCATGCCACCGGAGCACGCCCCTCTCCCGTGGGCCATGCCACCGGAGCACGCCCCTCTCCCGTGGGCCATGCCACCGGAGCACGCCCCTTTCCCGTGGGCCATGCCACCGGAGCACGACCCTTTCCCGTGGGCCATGCCACCGGAGCACGCCCCTTTCCCGTGAGCCATGCCACCGGAGCACGCCCCTTTCCCGTGAGCCATGCCACCGGAGCACGCCCCTTTCCCGTGAGCCATGCCACCGGAGCACGCCCCTTTCCCGTGAGCCATGCCACCGGAGCACGCCCCTTTCCCGTGAGCCATGCCACCAGAGCACGCCCGTTTCCCGTGAGCCATGCCACCGGAGCACGCCCCTTTCCCGTGAGCCATGCCACCGGAGCACGCCCGTTTCCCGTGAGCCATGCCACCGGAGCACGCCCCTTTCCCGTGAGTCATGCCATCGGAGCACGCCCCTTTCCGGTGACCCATGCCACCGGAGCACGCCCCTTTCCCGTGAGCCATGCCACCGGAGCACGCCCCTTTCCCTTGAGCCATGCCACCGGCGCACGCCCCTTTCCCGTGGGCCATGCCACCGGAGCACGCCCCTTTCCCGTGGGCCATGCCACCGGAGCACGCCCCTTTCCCGTGGGCCATGCCACCGGAGCACGCCTCTTTCCCGTGGGCCATGCCACCGGAGCACGCCCCTCTCCCGTGGGCCATGCCACCGGAGCACGCCCCTCTCCCGTGGGCCATGCCACCGGAGCATGCCCCTTTCCCGTGGGCCATGCCACCGGAGCACGACCCTTTCCCGTGGGCCATGCCACCGGAGCACGCCCCTTTCCCGTGAGCCATGCCACCGGAGCACGCCCCTTTCAAGTGAGCCATGCCACCGGAGCACGCCCCTTTCCCGTGAGCCATGCCACCGGAGCACACCCCTTTCCCGTGAGCCATGCCACCGGCGCACACCCCTTTCCCGTGAGCCATGCCACCGGAGCACGCCCCTTTCCCGTGAGCCATGCCACCGGAGCACGCCCCTTTCCCGTGAGCCGTGCCACCGGAGCACGCCCCTTTCCCGTGGGCCATGCCACCGGAGCACTACCCTTTCCCATGGGCCATGCCACCGGAGCACGCCCCTTTCCCGTGGGCCATGCCACCGGAGCACGCCCCTTTCCCGTGAGCCATGCCACAGGCGCACGCCCCTTTCCCTTGAGCCATGCCACCGGCGCACGCCCCTTTCCCGTGGGCCATGCCACCGGAGCACGCCCCTTTCCCGTGGGCCATGCCACCGGAGCACGCCCCTTTCCCGTGGGCCATGCCACCGGAGCACGCCTCTTTCCCGTGGGCCATGCCACCGGAGCACGCCCTTCTCCCGTGGGCCATGCCACCGGAGCACGCCCCTCTCCCGTGGGCCATGCCACCGGAGCACGCCCCTTTCCCGTGGGCCATGCCACCGGAGCACGACCCTTTCCCGTGGGCCATGCCACCGGAGCACGCCCCTTTCCCGTGAGCCATGCCACCGGAGCACGCCCCTTTCCCGTGAGCCATGCCACCGGAGCACGCCCCTTTCCCGTGAGCCATGCCACCGGAGCACGCCCCTTTCCCGTGAGCCATGCCACCGGAGCACGCCCCTTTCAAGTGAGCCATGCCACCGGAGCACGCCCCTTTCCCGTGAGCCATGCCACCGGAGCACACCCCTTTCCTGTGAGCCATGCCACCGGCGCACACCCCTTTCCCGTGAGCCATTCCACCGGAGCACGCCCCTTTCCCGTGAGCCATGCCACCGGAGCACACCCCTTTCCCGTGAGCCGTGCCACCGGAGCACGCCCCTTTCCCGTGGGCCATGCCACCGGAGCACTACCCTTTCCCATGGGCCATGCCACCGGAGCACGCCCCTTTCCCGTGGGCCATGCCACCGGAGCACGCCCCTTTCCCGTGAGCCATGCCACAGGCGCACGCCACTTTCCCATGAGCCATGCCACCGGCGCACGCCCCTTTCCCGTGAACCATGCCACCGGAGCACGCCCCTTTCAAGTGAGCCATGCCACCGGAGCACGCCCCTTTCCCGTGAGCCATGCCACCGGAGCACACCCCTTTCCCGTGAGCCATGCCACCGGCGCACACCCCTTTCCCGTGAGCCATGCCACCGGAGCACGCCCCTTTCCCGTGAGCCATGCCACCGGAGCACGCCCCTTTCCCGTGAGCCGTGCCACCGGAGCACGCCCCTTTCCCGTGGGCCATGCCACCGGAGCACTACCCTTTCCCGTGGGCCATGCCACCGGAGCATGCCCCTTTCCCGTGGGCCATGCCACCGGAGCACGCCCCTTTCCCGTGAGCCATGCCACAGGCGCACGCCCCTTTCCCTTGAGCCATGCCACCGGCGCACGCCCCTTTCCCGTGGGCCATGCCACCGGAGCACGCACCTTTCCCGTGGGCCATGCCACCGGAGCACGCCCCTTTCCCGTGGGCCATGCCACCGGAGCACGCCTCTTTCCCGTGGGCCATGCCACCGGAGCACGCCCCTCTCCCGTGGGCCATGCCACCGGAGCACGCCCCTCTCCCGTGGGCCATGCCACCGGAGCACGCCCCTTTCCCGTGGGCCATGCCACCGGAGCACGACCCTTTCCCGTGGGCCATGCCACCGGAGCACGCCCCTTTCCCGTGAGCCATGCCACCGGAGCACACCCCTTTCCCGTGAGCCATGCCACCGGCGCACACCCCTTTCCCGTGAGCCATGCCACCGGAGCACGCCCCTTTCCCGTGAGCCATGCCACCGGAGCACACCCCTTTCCCGTGAGCCGTGCCACCGGAGCACGCCCCTTTCCCGTGGGCCATGCCACCGGAGCACTACCCTTTCCCATGGGCCATGCCACCGGAGCACGCCCCTTTCCCGTGGGCCATGCCACCGGAGCACGCCCCTTTCCCGTGAGCCATGCCACAGGCGCACGCCACTTTCCCATGAGCCATGCCACCGGCGCACGCCCCTTTCCCGTGAACCATGCCACCGGAGCACGCCCCTTTCCCGTGAGCCATGCCACCGGAGCACGCCCCTTTCCCGTGAGCCATGCCACCGGCGCACGCCCCTTTCCCGTGAGCCATGCCACCGGAGAACGCCCCTTTCCCGGGAGCCATGCCACCGGAGCAAGCCCCTTTCCCGTGAGCCATGCCACCGGAGCACGCCCCTTTCCCGTGAGCCATGCCACCGGAGCACGCCCCTGTCCCGTGAGCCATGCCACCGGAGCACGCCCCTTTCCCGTGAGCCATGCCACCGGAGCACGCCCCTTTCCCGTGAGCCATGCCACCGTAGCACGCCCCTTTCCCGTGAGCCATGCCCCCGGAGCACGCCCCTTTCCCGTGAGCCATGCCACCGGAGCATGCCCCTTTCCCTTGGCCCATGCCACCGGAGCACGCCCCTTTCCCGTTGGCCATGCCACCGGAGCACGCCCCTTTCCCGTGAGCCATGCCACCGGAGCACGCCCCTTTCCCGTGGACCATGCCACCGGAGCCCGCCCCTTTCCCGTGGGTCATGCCACCGGAGCACGCCCCTTTCCTGTGGGCCATGCCACCGGAGCACGCCCCTTTCCCGTGGGCCATGCCACCGGAGCACGCCCCTTTCCCGTGGGCCATGCCACCGGAGCACGCCTCTTTCCCGTGGGCCATGCCACCGGAGCACGCCCCTTTCCCGTGGGCCATGCCACCGGAGCACGCCCCTTTCCCGTGATCCATGCCACCGGAGCACGCCCCTTTCCCGTGAGCCATGCCACCGGAGCACGCCCCTTTCCCGTGAGCCATGCCACCGGAGCACGCCCCTTTCCCGTGAGCCATGCCACCAGAGCACGCCCCTTTCCCGTGAGCCATGCCACCGGAGAACGCCCCTTTCCCGTGAGCCATGCCACCGGAGCACGCCCCTTTCCCGTGAGCCATGCCACTGTAGCACGCCCCTTTCCCGTGAGCCATGCCACCGGAGCATGCCCCTTTCCCGTGGGTCATGCCACCGGAGCACGCCCCTTTCCCGTGGGCCATGCCACCGGAGCACGCCCCTTTCCCGTGGGCCATGCCACCGGAGCACGCCCCTTTCCCGTGAGCCATGCCACCGGAGCACGCCCCTTTCCCGTGAGCCATGCCACCGGAGCACGCCCCTTTCCCGTGAGCCATGCCACCAGAACACGCCCCTTTCCCGTGAGCCATGCCACCGGAGCACGCCCCTTTCCCGTGAGCCATGCCTCCGGAGCACGCCCCTTTCCCGTGAGCCATGACACCGGAGCACGCCCCTTTCCCGTGAGCCATGCCACCGGAGCACGCCCCTTTCCCGTGGGCCATGCCACCGGAGCACGCCCCTTTCCCGTGGGCCATGCCACCGGAACACGCCCCTTTCCCGTGAGCCATGCCACCGGAGCACGCCCCTTTCCCGTGAGCCATGCCACCGGAGCACGCCCCTTTCCCGTGAGCCATGCCACCGGAGCACGCCCCTTTCCCGTGAGCCATGCCACCGGAGCACGCCCCTTTTCCGTGAGCCATGCCACCGGAGCACGCCCCTTTCCCGTGAGCCATGCCACCGGAGCACGCCCCTTTCCCGTGAGCCATGCCACCGTAGCACGCCCCTTTCCCGTGAGCCATGCCACCGGAGCATGCCCCTTTCCCGTGGGCCATGCCACCGGAGCACGCCCCTTTCCCGTGGGCCATGCCACCGGAGCACGCCCCTTTCCCGTGGGCCATGCCACCGGAGCACGCCCCTTTCCCGTGGGCCATGCCACCGGAGCACGCCCCTTTCCCGTGAGCCATGCCACCGGAGCACGCCCCTTTCCCGTGAGCCATGCCACCGGAGCACGCCCCTTTCCCGTGAGCCATGCCACCGGAGCACGCCCCTTTCCCGTGAGCCATGCCACCGGAGCACGCCCCTTTCCCGTGAGCCATGCCACCGGAGCATGCCCCTTTCCCGTGGGCCTTGCCACCGGAGCACGCCCCTTTCCCGTGGGCCATGCCACCGGAGCACGCCCCTTTCCCGTGGGCCATGCCACCGGAGCACGCCCCTTTCCCGTGGGCCATGCCACCGGAGCACGCCCCTTTCCCGTGAGCCATGCCACCGGAGCACGCCCCTTTCCTGCGAGCCATGCCACCGGAGCACGCCCCTTTCCCGCGAGCTATGCCACCGGAGCACGCCCCTTTCCCGTGGGCCATGCCACCGGAGCACGCCCCGTTCCCGTGGGCCATGCCACCAGAGCACGCCCCTTTCCCGTGGGCCATGCCACCGGAGCACGCCCCTTTCCCGTGGGCCATGCCACCGGAGCACCCCCCTTTCCCGTGGGCCATGCCACCGGAGCACGCCCCTTTCCCGTGGGCCATGCCACCGGAGCACGCCCCTTTCCCGCGGGCCATGCCACCGGAGCACGCCCCTTTCCCGTGAGCCATGCCACCGGAGCACGCCCCTTTCCCGTGAGCCATGCCACCGGAGCACGCCCCTTTCCCGTGAGCCATGCCACCGGAGCACGCCCCTTTCCCGTGAGCCATGCCACCGGAGCACGCCCCTTTCCTGCGAGCCATGCCACCGGAGCACGCCCCTTTCCCGCGAGCTATGCCACCGGAGCACGCCCCTTTCCCGCGAGCCATGCCTCCGGAGCACGCCCCTTTCCCGCGAGCCATGCCACCGGAGCACGCCCCTTTCCCGCGAGCCATGCCACCGGAGCACGCCCCTTTCCCGCGAGCCATGCCACCGGAGCACGCCCCTTTCCCGTGAGCCATGCCACCGGAGCACGCCCCTTTCCCGTGAGCCATGCCACCGGAGCACGCCCCTTTCCCGCGAGCCATGCCACCGGAGCACGCCCCTTTCCCGTGAGCCATGCCACCGGAGCACGCCCCTTTCCCGTGAGCCTTGCCACCGGAGCACGCCCCTTTCCCGTGGGCCATGCCACCGGAGCACGCCCCTTTCCCGTGGGCCATGCCACCGGAGCACGCCCCTTTTCCGTGGGCCTTGCCACCGGAGCACGCCCCTTTCCCGTGGGCCATGCCACCGGAGCACGCCCCTTTCCCGTGAGCCATGCCACCGGAGCACGCCCCTTTCCCGTGAGCCATGCCACAGGCGCACGCCACTTTCCCGTGAGCCATGCCACCGGCGCACGCCCCTTTCCCGTGAACCATGCCACCGGAGCACGCCCCTTTCCCGTGAGCCATGCCACCGGCGCACGCCCCTTTCCCGTGAGCCATGCCACAGGCGCACGCCACTTTCCCGTGAGCCATGCCACCGGCGCACGCCCCTTTCCCGTGAACCATGCCACCGGAGCACGCCCCTTTCCCGTGAGCCATGCCACCGGCGCACGCCCCTTTCCCGTGAGCCATGCCACCGGAGCACGCCCCTTTCCCGTGAGCCATGCCACCGGCGCACGCCCCTTTCCCGTGAGCCATGCCACCGGAGAACGCCCCTTTCCCGTGAGCCATGCCACCGGAGCAAGCCCCTTTCCCGTGAGCCATGCCACCGGAGCACGCCCCTTTCCCGTGAGCCATGCCACCGGAGCACGCCCCTGTCCCGTGAGCCATGCCACCGGAGCACGCCCCTGTCCCGTGAGCCATGCCACCGGAGCACGCCCCTTTCCCGTGAGCCATGCCACCGGAGCACGCCCCTTTCCCGTGAGCCATGCCACCGTAGCACGCCCCTTTCCCGTGAGCCATGCCACCGGAGCACGCCCCTTTCCCGTGAGCCATGCCACCGGAGCATGCCCCTTTCCCTTGGGCCATGCCACCGGAGCACACCCCTTTCCCGTTGGCCATGCCACCGGAGCACGCCCCTTTCCCGTGAGCCATGCCACCGGAGCACGCCCCTTTCCCGTGGACCATGCCACCGGAGCCCGCCCCTTTCCCGTGGGTCATGCCACCGGAGCACGCCCCTTTCCTGTGGGCCATGCCACCGGAGCACGCCCCTTTCCCGTGGGCCATGCCACCGGAGCACGCCCCTTTCCCGTGGGCCATGCCACCGGAGCACGCCCCTTTCCCGTGGGCCATGCCACCGGAGCACGCCCCTTTCCCGTGGGCCATGCCACCGGAGCACGCCCCTTTCCCGTGAGCCATGCCACCGGAGCACGCCCCTTTCCCGTGAGCCATGCCACCGGAGCACGCCCCTTTCCCGTGAGCCATGCCACCGGAGCACGCCCCTTTCCCGTGAGCCATGCCACCGGAGCACGCCCCTTTCCCGTGAGCCATGCCACCGGAGCACGCCCCTTTCCCGTGAGCCATGCCACTGTAGCACGCCCCTTTCCCGTGAGCCATGCCACCGGAGCATGCCCCTTTCCCGTGGGTCATGCCACCGGAGCACGCCCCTTTCCCGTGGGCCATGCCACCGGAGCACGCCCCTTACCCGTGGGCCATGCCACCGGAGCACGCCCCTTTCCCGTGAGCCATGCCACCGGAGCACGCCCCTTTCCCGTGAGCCATGCCACCGGAGCACGCCCCTTTCCCGTGAGCCATGCCACCAGAACACGCCCCTTTCCCGTGAGCCATGCCACCGGAGCACGCCCCTTTCCCGTGAGCCATGCCTCCGGAGCACGCCCCTTTCCCGTGAGCCATGACACCGGATCACGCCCCTTTCCCGTGAGCCATGCCACCGGAGCACGCCCCTTTCCCGTGGGCCATGCCACCGGAGCACGCCCCTTTCCCGTGGGCCATGCCACCGGAACACGCCCCTTTCCCGTGAGCCATGCCACCGGAGCACGCCCGTTTCCCGTGAGCCATGCCACCGGAGCACGCCCCTTTCCCGTGAGCCATGCCACCGGAGCACGCCCCTTTCCCGTGAGCCATGCCACCGGAGCACGCCCCTTTCCCGTGAGCCATGCCACCGGAGCACGCCCCTTTCCCGTGAGCCATGCCACCGGAGCACGCCCCTTTCCCGTGAGCCATGCCACCGTAGCACGCCCCTTTCCCGTGAGCCATGCCACCGGAGCATGCCCCTTTCCCGTGGGCCATGCCACCGGAGCACGCCCCTTTCCCGTGGGCCATGCCACCGGAGCACGCCCCTTTCCCGTGGGCCATGCCACCGGAGCACGCCCCTTTCCCGTGGGCCATGCCACCGGAGCACGCCCCTTTCCCGTGAGCCATGCCACCGGAGCACGCCCCTTTCCCGTGAGCCATGCCACCGGAGCAAGCCCCTTTCCCGTGAGCCATGCCACCGGAGCACGCCCCTTTCCCGTGAGCCATGCCACCGGAGCACGCCCCTTTCCCGTGAGCCATGCCACCGGAGCATGCCCCTTTCCCGTGGGCCTTGCCACCGGAGCACGCCCCTTTCCCGTGGGCCATGCCACCGGAGCACGCCCCTTTCCCGTGGGCCATGCCACCGGAGCACGCCCCTTTCCCGTGGGCCATGCCACCGGAGCACGCCCCTTTCCCGTGAGCCATGCCACCGGAGCACGCCCCTTTCCCGTGAGCCATGCCACCGGAGCACGCCCCTTTCCCGTGAGCCATGCCACCGGAGCACGCCCCTTTCCCGTGGGCCATGCCACCGGAGCACGCCCCTTTCCCGTGGGCCATGCCACCGGAGCACGCCCCTTTCCCGTGAGCCATGCCACCGGAGCACGCCCCTTTCCCGTGAGCCATGCCACCGGAGCACGCCCCTTTCCCGTGAGCCATGCCACCGGAGCACGCCCCTTTCCCGTGAGCCATGCCACCGGAGCACGCCCCTTTCCCGTGAGCCATGCCACCGGAGCACGCCCCTTTCCTGCGAGCCATGCCACCGGAGCACGCCCCTTTCCCGCGAGCTATGCCACCGGAGCACGCCCCTTTCCCGCGAGCCATGCCTCCGGAGCACGCCCCTTTCCCGCGAGCCATGCCACCGGAGCACGCCCCTTTCCCGCGAGCCATGCCACCGGAGCACGCCCCTATCCCGCGAGCCATGCCACCGGAGCACGCCCCTTTCCCGTGAGCCATGCCACCGGAGCACGCCCCTTTCCCGTGAGCCATGCCACCGGAGCACGCCCCTTTCCCGCGAGCCATGCCACCGGAGCACGCCCCTTTCCCGTGAGCCATGCCACCGGAGCACGCCCCTTTCCCGTGAGCCTTGCCACCGGAGCACGCCCCTTTCCCGTGGGCCATGCCACCGGAGCACGCCCCTTTCCCGTGGGCCATGCCACCGGAGCACGCCCCTTTTCCGTGGGCCTTGCCACCGGAGCACGCCCCTTTCCCGTGGGCCATGCCACCGGAGCACGCCCCTTTCCCGTGAGCCATGCCACCGGAGCACGCCCCTTTCCCGTGAGCCATGCCACAGGCGCACGCCACTTTCCCGTGAGCCATGCCACCGGCGCACGCCCCTTTCCCGTGAACCATGCCACCGGAGCACGCCCCTTTCCCGTGAGCCATGCCACCGGCGCACGCCCCTTTCCCGTGAGCCATGCCACAGGCGCACGCCACTTTCCCGTGAGCCATGCCACCGGCGCACGCCCCTTTCCCGTGAACCATGCCACCGGAGCACGCCCCTTTCCCGTGAGCCATGCCACCGGCGCACGCCCCTTTCCCGTGAGCCATGCCACCGGAGCACGCCCCTTTCCCGTGAGCCATGCCACCGGCGCACGCCCCTTTCCCGTGAGCCATGCCACCGGAGAACGCCCCTTTCCCGTGAGCCATGCCACCGGAGCAAGCCCCTTTCCCGTGAGCCATGCCACCGGAGCACGCCCCTTTCCCGTGAGCTATGCCACCGGAGCACGCCCCTGTCCCGTGAGCCATGTCACCGGAGCACGCCCCTTTCCCGTGAGCCATGCCACCGGAGCACGCCCCTGTCCCGTGAGCCATGCCACCGGAGCACGCCCCTTTCCCGTGAGCCATGCCACCGGAGCACGCCCCTTTCCCGTGAGCCATGCCACCGTAGCACGCCCCTTTCCCGTGAGCCATGCCACCGAAGCACGCCCCTTTCCCGTGAGCCATGCCACCGGAGCATGCCCCTTTCCCTTGGGCCATGCCACCGGAGCACGCCCCTTTCCCGTTGGCCATGCCACCGGAGCACGCCCCTTTCCCGTGAGCCATGCCACCGGAGCACGCCCCTTTCCCGTGGACCATGCCACCGGAGCCCGCCCCTTTCCCGTGGGTCATGCCACCGGAGCACGCCCCTTTCCTGTGGGCCATGCCACCGGAGCACGCCCCTTTCCCGTGGGCCATGCCACCGGAGCACGCCCCTTTCCCGTGGGCCATGCCACCGGAGCACGCCCCTTTCCCGTGGGCCATGCCACCGGAGCACGCCCCTTTCCCGTGGGCCATGCCACCGGAGCACGCCCCTTTCCCGTGAGCCATGCCACCGGAGCACGCCCCTTTCCCGTGAGCCATGCCACCGGAGCACGCCCCTTTCCCGTGAGCCATGCCACCGGAGCACGCCCCTTTCCCGTGAGCCATGCCACCGGAGCACGCCCCTTTCCCGTGAGCCATGCCACCGGAGCACGCCCCTTTCCCTTGAGCCATGCCACTGTAGCACGCCCCTTTCCCGTGAGCCATGCCACCGGAGCATGCCCCTTTCCCGTGGGTCATGCCACCGGAGCACGCCCCTTTCCCGTGGGCCATGCCACCGGAGCACGCCCCTTACCCGTGGGCCATGCCACCGGAGCACGCCCCTTTCCCGTGAGCCATGCCACCGGAGCACGCCCCTTTCCCGTGAGCCATGCCACCGGAGCATGCCCCTTTCCCGTGGGTCATGCCACCGGAGCACGCCCCTTTCCCGTGAGCCATGCCACCGGAGCACGCCCCTTTCCCTTGAGCCATGCCACTGTAGCACGCCCCTTTCCCGTGAGCCATGCCACCGGAGCATGCCCCTTTCCCGTGGGTCATGCCACCGGAGCACGCCCCTTTCCCGTGGGCCATGCCACCGGAGCACGCCCCTTACCCGTGGGCCATGCCACCGGAGCACGCCCCTTTCCCGTGAGCCATGCCACCGGAGCACGCCCCTTTCCCGTGAGCCATGCCACCGGAGCATGCCCCTTTCCCGTGGGTCATGCCACCGGAGCACGCCCCTTTCCCGTGGGCCATGCCACCGGAGCACGCCCCTTACCCGTGGGCCATGCCACCGGAGCATGCCCCTTTCCCGTGGGCCATGCCACCGGAGCACGCCCCTTTCCCGTGGGCCATGCCACCGGAGCACGCCCCTTTCCCGTGGGCCATGCCACCGGAGCACGCCCCTTTCCCGTGGGCCATGCCACCGGAGCACGCCCCTTTCCCGTGAGCCATGCCACCGGAGCACGCCCCTTTCCCGTGAGCCATGCCACCGGAGCAAGCCCCTTTCCCGTGAGCCATGCCACCGGAGCACGCCCCTTTCCCGTGAGCCATGCCACCGGAGCACGCCCCTTTCCCGTGAGCCATGCCACCGGAGCATGCCCCTTTCCCGTGGGCCTTGCCACCGGAGCACGCCCCTTTCCCGTGGGCCATGCCACCGGAGCACGCCCCTTTCCCGTGGGCCATGCCACCGGAGCACGCCCCTTTCCCGCGAGCTATGCCACCGGAGCACGCCCCTTTCCCGCGAGCCATGCCTCCGGAGCACGCCCCTTTCCCGTGAGCCATGCCACCGGAGCACGCCCCTTTCCCGTGAGCCATGCCACCGGAGCACGCCCCTTTCCTGCGAGCCATGCCACCGGAGCACGCCCCTTTCCCGCGAGCTATACCACCGGAGCACGCCCCTTTCCCGCGAGCCATGCCTCCGGAGCACGCCCCTTTCCCGCGAGCCATGCCACCGGAGCACGCCCCTTTCCCGCGAGCTATGCCACCGGAGCACGCCCCTTTCCCGCGAGCCATGCCTCCGGAGCACGCCCCTTTCCCGAGAGCCATGCCACCGGAGCACGCCCCTTTCCCGTGGGCCATGCCACCGGAGCACGCCCCTTTTCCGTGGGCCTTGCCACCGGAGCACGCCCCTTTCCCGTGGGCCATGCCACCGGAGCACGCCCCTTTCCCGTGAGCCATGCCACCGGAGCACGCCCCTTTCCCGTGAGCCATGCCACAGGCGCACGCCACTTTCCCGTGAGCCATGCCACCGGCGCACGCCCCTTTCCCGTGAACCATGCCACCGGAGCACGCCCCTTTCCCGTGAGCCATGCCACCGGCGCACGCCCCTTTCCCGTGAGCCATGCCACAGGCGCACGCCACTTTCCCGTGAGCCATGCCACCGGCGCACGCCCCTTTCCCGTGAACCATGCCACCGGAGCACGCCCCTTTCCCGTGAGCCATGCCACCGGCGCACGCCCCTTTCCCGTGAGCCATGCCACCGGAGCACGCCCCTTTCCCGTGAGCCATGCCACCGGCGCACGCCCCTTTCCCGTGAGCCATGCCACCGGAGAACGCCCCTTTCCCGTGAGCCATGCCACCGGAGCAAGCCCCTTTCCCGTGAGCCATGCCACCGGAGCACGCCCCTTTCCCGTGAGCCATGCCACCGGAGCACGCCCCTGTCCCGTGAGCCATGTCACCGGAGCACGCCCCTTTCCCGTGAGCCATGCCACCGGAGCACGCCCCTGTCCCGTGAGCCATGCCACCGGAGCACGCCCCTTTCCCGTGAGCCATGCCACCGGAGCACGCCCCTTTCCCGTGAGCCATGCCACCGTAGCACGCCCCTTTCCCGTGAGCCATGCCACCGAAGCACGCCCCTTTCCCGTGAGCCATGCCACCGGAGCATGCCCCTTTCCCTTGGGCCATGCCACCGGAGCACGCCCCTTTCCCGTTGGCCATGCCACCGGAGCACGCCCCTTTCCCGTGAGCCATGCCACCGGAGCACGCCCCTTTCCCGTGGACCATGCCACCGGAGCCCGCCCCTTTCCCGTGGGTCATGCCACCGGAGCACGCCCCTTTCCCGTGAGCCATGCCACCGGAGCACGCCCCTTTCCCGTGAGCCATGCCACCGGAGCACGCCCCTTTCCCGTGAGCCATGCCACCGGAGCACGCCCCTTTCCCGTGAGCCATGCCACTGTAGCACGCCCCTTTCCCGTGAGCCATGCCACCGGAGCATGCCCCTTTCCCGTGGGCCATGCCACCGGAGCACGCCCCTTTCCCGTGGGCCATGCCACCGGAGCACGCCCCTTACCCGTGGGCCATGCCACCGGAGCACGCCCCTTTCCCGTGAGCCATTCCACCGGAGCACGCCCCTTTCCCGTGAGCCATGCCACCGGAGCACGCCCCTTTCCCGTGAGCCATGCCACCAGAACACGCCCCTTTCCCGTGAGCCATGCCACCAGAACACGCCCCTTTCCCATGGGCCATGCCACCGGAGCACGCCCCTTTCCCGTGGGCCATGCCACCGGAGCACGCCCCTTTCCCGTGAGCCATGCCACAGGCGCACGCCACTTTCCCATGAGCCATGCCACCGGCGCACGCCCCTTTCCCGTGAACCATGCCACCGGAGCACGCCCCTTTCAAGTGAGCCATGCCACCGGAGCACGCCCCTTTCCCGTGAGCCATGCCACCGGAGCACACCCCTTTCCCGTGAGCCATGCCACCGGCGCACACCCCTTTCCCGTGAGCCATGCCACCGGAGCACGCCCCTTTCCCGTGAGCCATGCCACCGGAGCACGCCCCTTTCCCGTGAGCCGTGCCACCGGAGCACGCCCCTTTCCCGTGGGCCATGCCACCGGAGCACTACCCTTTCCCATGGGCCATGCCACCGGAGCATGCCCCTTTCCCGTGGGCCATGCCACCGGAGCACGCCCCTTTCCCGTGAGCCATGCCACAGGCGCACGCCCCTTTCCCTTGAGCCATGCCACTGGCGCACGCCCCTTTCCCGTGGGCCATGCCACCGGAGCACGCACCTTTCCCGTGGGCCATGCCACCGGAGCACGCCCCTTTCCCGTGGGCCATGCCACCGGAGCACGCCTCTTTCCCGTGGGCCATGCCACCGGAGCACGCCCCTCTCCCGTGGGCCATGCCACCGGAGCACGCCCCTCTCCCGTGGGCCATGCCACCGGAGCACGCCCCTTTCCCGTGGGCCATGCCACCGGAGCACGACCCTTTCCCGTGGGCCATGCCACCGGAGCACGCCCCTTTCCCGTGAGCCATGCCACCGGAGCACGCCCCTTTCCCGTGAGCCATGCCACCGGAGCACGCCCCTTTCCCGTGAGCCATGCCACCGGAGCACGCCCCTTTCCCGTGAGCCATGCCACCGGAGCACGCCCCTTTCCCGTGAGCCATGCCACCGGAGCACGCCCCTTTCAAGTGAGCCATGCCACCGGAGCACGCCCCTTTCCCGTGAGCCATGCCACCGGAGCACACCCCTTTCCCGTGAGCCATGCCACCGGCGCACACCCCTTTCCCGTGAGCCATGCCACCGGAGCACGCCCCTTTCCCGTGAGCCATGCCACCGGAGCACACCCCTTTCCCGTGAGCCGTGCCACCGGAGCACGCCCCTTTCCCGTGGGCCATGCCACCGGAGCACTACCCTTTCCCATGGGCCATGCCACCGGAGCACGCCCCTTTCCCGTGGGCCATGCCACCGGAGCACGCCCCTTTCCCGTGAGCCATGCCACAGGCGCACGCCACTTTCCCATGAGCCATGCCACCGGCGCACGCCCCTTTCCCGTGAACCATGCCACCGGAGCACGCCCCTTTCCCGTGAGCCATGCCACCGGAGCACGCCCCTTTCCCGTGAGCCATGCCACCGGAGCACGCCCCTTTCCCGTGAGCCATGCCACCGGCGCACGCCCCTTTCCCGTGAGCCATGCCACCGGAGAACGCCCCTTTCCCGGGAGCCATGCCACCGGAGCAAGCCCCTTTCCCGTGAGCCATGCCACCGGAGCACGCCCCTTTCCCGTGAGCCATGCCACCGGAGCACGCCCCTGTCCCGTGAGCCATGCCACCGGAGCACGCCCCTTTCCCGTGAGCCATGCCACCGGAGCACGCCCCTTTCCCGTGAGCCATGCCACCGTAGCACGCCCCTTTCCCGTGAGCCATGCCCCCGGAGCACGCCCCTTTCCCGTGAGCCATGCCACCGGAGCATGGCCCTTTCCCTTGGCCCATGCCACCGGAGCACGCCCCTTTCCCGTTGGCCATGCCACCGGAGCACGCCCCTTTCCCGTGAGCCATGCCACCGGAGCACGCCCCTTTCCCGTGGACCATGCCACCGGAGCCCGCCCCTTTCCCGTGGGTCATGCCACCGGAGCACGCCCCTTTCCTGTGGGCCATGCCACCGGAGCACGCCCCTTTCCCGTGGGCCATGCCACCGGAGCACGCCCCTTTCCCGTGGGCCATGCCACCGGAGCACGCCTCTTTCCCGTGGGCCATGCCACCGGAGCACGCCCCTTTCCCGTGGGCCATGCCACCGGAGCACGCCCCTTTCCCGTGATCCATGCCACCGGAGCACGCCCCTTTCCCGTGAGCCATGCCACCGGAGCACGCCCCTTTCCCGTGAGCCATGCCACCGGAGCACGCCCCTTTCCCGTGAGCCATGCCACCAGAGCACGCCCCTTTCCCGTGAGCCATGCCACCGGAGCACGCCCCTTTCCCGTGAGCCATGCCACCGGAGCACGCCCCTTTCCCGTGAGCCATGCCACTGTAGCACGCCCCTTTCCCGTGAGCCATGCCACCGGAGCATGCCCCTTTCCCGTGGGTCATGCCACCGGAGCACGCCCCTTTCCCGTGGGCCATGCCACCGGAGCACGCCCCTTTCCCGTGGGCCATGCCACCGGAGCACGCCCCTTTACCGTGAGCCATGCCACCGGAGCACGCCCCTTTCCCGTGAGCCATGCCACCGGAGCACGCCCCTTTCCCGTGAGCCATGCCACCAGAACACGCCCCTTTCCCGTGAGCCATGCCACCGGAGCACGCCCCTTTCCCGTGAGCCATGCCTCCGGAGCACGCCCCTTTCCCGTGAGCCATGACACCGGAGCACGCCCCTTTCCCGTGAGCCATGCCACCGGAGCACGCCCCTTTCCCGTGGGCCATGCCACCGGAGCACGCCCCTTTCCCGTGGGCCATGCCACCGGAACACGCCCCTTTCCCGTGAGCCATGCCACCGGAGCACGCCCCTTTCCCGTGAGCCATGCCACCGGAGCACGCCCCTTTCCCGTGAGCCATGCCACCGGAGCACGCCCCTTTCCCGTGAGCCATGCCACCGGAGCACGCCCCTTTTCCGTGAGCCATGCCACCGGAGCACGCCCCTTTCCCGTGAGCCATGCCACCGGAGCACGCCCCTTTCCCGTGAGCCATGCCACCGTAGCACGCCCCTTTCCCGTGAGCCATGCCACCGGAGCATGCCCCTTTCCCGTGGGCCATGCCACTGGAGCACGCCCCTTTCCCGTGGGCCATGCCACCGGAGCACGCCCCTTTCCCGTGGGCCATGCCACCGGAGCACGCCCCTTTCCCGTGGGCCATGCCACCGGAGCACGCCCCTTTCCCGTGAGCCATGCCACCGGAGCACGCCCCTTTCCCGTGAGCCATGCCACCGGAGCACGCCCCTTTCCCGTGAGCCATGCCACCGGAGCACGCCCCTTTCCCGTGAGCCATGCCACCGGAGCACGCCCCTTTCCCGTGAGCCATGCCACCGGAGCATGCCCCTTTCCCGTGGGCCTTGCCACCGGAGCACGCCCCTTTCCCGTGGGCCATGCCACCGGAGCACGCCCCTTTCCCGTGGGCCATGCCACCGGAGCACGCCCCTTTCCCGTGGGCCATGCCACCGGAGCACGCCCCTTTCCCGTGAGCCATGCCACCGGAGCACGCCCCTTTCCCGTGAGCCATGCCACCGGAGCACGCCCCTTTCCCATGAGCCATGCCACCGGAGCACGCCCCTTTCCCGTGAGCCATGCCACCGGAGCACGCCCCTTTCCCGTGAGCCATGCCACCGGAGCACGCCCCTTTCCCGTGAGCCATGCCACCGGAGCACGCCCCTTTCCTGCGAGCCATGCCACCGGAGCACGCCCCTTTCCCGCGAGCTATGCCACCGGAGCACGCCCCTTTCCCGTGGGCCATGCCACCGGAGCACGCCCCGTTCCCGTGGGCCATGCCACCAGAGCACGCCCCTTTCCCGTGGGCCATGCCACCGGAGCACGCCCCTTTCCCGTGGGCCATGCCACCGGAGCACCCCCCTTTCCCGTGGGCCATGCCACCGGAGCACGCCCCTTTCCCGTGGGCCATGCCACCGGAGCACGCCCCTTTCCCGTGGGCCATGCCACCGGAGCACGCCCCTTTCCCGTGAGCCATGCCACCGGAGCACGCCCCTTTCCCGTGAGCCATGCCACCGGAGCACGCCCCTTTCCCGTGAGCCATGCCACCGGAGCACGCCCCTTTCCCGTGAGCCATGCCACCGGAGCACGCCCCTTTCCTGCGAGCCATGCCACCGGAGCACGCCCCTTTCCCGCGAGCTATGCCACCGGAGCACGCCCCTTTCCCGCGAGCCATGCCTCCGGAGCACGCCCCTTTCCCGCGAGCCATGCCACCGGAGCACGCCCCTTTCCCGCGAGCCATGCCACCGGAGCACGCCCCTTTCCCGCGAGCCATGCCACCGGAGCACGCCCCTTTCCCGTGAGCCATGCCACCGGAGCACGCCCCTTTCCCGTGAGCCATGCCACCGGAGCACGCCCCTTTCCCGCGAGCCATGCCACCGGAGCACGCCCCTTTCCCGTGAGCCATGCCACCGGAGCACGCCCCTTTCCCGTGAGCCTTGCCACCGGAGCACGCCCCTTTCCCGTGGGCCATGCCACCGGAGCACGCCCCTTTCCCGTGGGCCATGCCACCGGAGCACGCCCCTTTTCCGTGGGCCTTGCCACCGGAGCACGCCCCTTTCCCGTGGGCCATGCCACCGGAGCACGCCCCTTTCCCGTGAGCCATGCCACCGGAGCACGCCCCTTTCCCGTGAGCCATGCCACAGGCGCACGCCACTTTCCCGTGAGCCATGCCACCGGCGCACGCCCCTTTCCCGTGAACCATGCCACCGGAGCACGCCCCTTTCCCGTGAGCCATGCCACCGGCGCACGCCCCTTTCCCGTGAGCCATGCCACAGGCGCACGCCACTTTCCCGTGAGCCATGCCACCGGCGCACGCCCCTTTCCCGTGAACCATGCCACCGGAGCACGCCCCTTTCCCGTGAGCCATGCCACCGGCGCACGCCCCTTTCCCGTGAGCCATGCCACCGGAGCACGCCCCTTTCCCGTGAGCCATGCCACCGGCGCACGCCCCTTTCCCGTGAGCCATGCCACCGGAGAACGCCCCTTTCCCGTGAGCCATGCCACCGGAGCAAGCCCCTTTCCCGTGAGCCATGCCACCGGAGCACGCCCCTTTCCCGTGAGCCATGCCACCGGAGCACGCCCCTGTCCCGTGAGCCATGCCACCGGAGCACGCCCCTGTCCCGTGAGCCATGCCACCGGAGCACGCCCCTTTCCCGTGAGCCATGCCACCGGAGCACGCCCCTTTCCCGTGAGCCATGCCACCGTAGCACGCCCCTTTCCCGTGAGCCATGCCACCGGAGCACGCCCCTTTCCCGTGAGCCATGCCACCGGAGCACGCCCCTTTCCCTTGGGCCATTCCACCGGAGCACACCCCTTTCCCGTTGGCCATGCCACCGGAGCACGCCCCTTTCCCGTGAGCCATGCCACCGGAGCACGCCCCTTTCCCGTGGACCATGCCACCGGAGCCCACCCTTTTCCCGTGGGTCATGCCACCGGAGCACGCCCCTTTCCCGTGGGCCATGCCACCGGAGCACGCCCCTTTCCCGTGGGCCATGCCACCGGAGCACGCCCCTTTCCCGTGGGCCATGCCACCGGAGCACGCCCCTTTCCCGTGGGCCATGCCACCGGAGCACGCCCCTTTCCCGTGGGCCATGCCACCGGAGCACGCCCCTTTCCCGTGAGCCATGCCACCGGAGCACGCCCCTTTCCCGTGAGCCATGCCACCGGAGCACGCCCCTTTCCCGTGAGCCATGCCACCGGAGCACGCCCCTTTCCCGTGAGCCATGCCACCGGAGCACGCCCCTTTCCCGTGAGCCATGCCACCGGAGCACGCCCCTTTCCCGTGAGCCATGCCACTGTAGCACGCCCCTTTCCCGTGAGCCATGCCACCGGAGCATGCCCCTTTCCCGTGGGTCATGCCACCGGAGCACGCCCCTTTCCCGTGGGCCATGCCACCGGCGCACGCCCCTTTCCCGTGAACCATGCCACCGGAGCACGCCCCTTTCCCGTGAGCCATGCCACCGGCGCACGCCCCTTTCCCGTGAGCCATGCCACCGGAGCACGCCCCTTTCCCGTGAGCCATGCCACCGGCGCACGCCCCTTTCCCGTGAGCCATGCCACCGGAGAACGCCCCTTTCCCGTGAGCCATGCCACCGGAGCAAGCCCCTTTCCCGTGAGCCATGCCACCGGAGCACGCCCCTTTCCCGTGAGCCATGCCACCGGAGCACGCCCCTGTCCCGTGAGCCATGCCACCGGAGCACGCCCCTGTCCCGTGAGCCATGCCACCGGAGCACGCCCCTTTCCCGTGAGCCATGCCACCGGAGCACGCCCCTTTCCCGTGAGCCATGCCACCGTAGCACGCCCCTTTCCCGTGAGCCATGCCACCGGAGCACGCCCCTTTCCCGTGAGCCATGCCACCGGAGCATGCCCCTTTCCCTTGGGCCATGCCACCGGAGCACACCCCTTTCCCGTTGGCCATGCCACCGGAGCACGCCCCTTTCCCGTGAGCCATGCCACCGGAGCACGCCCCTTTCCCGTGGACCATGCCACCGGAGCCCGCCCTTTTCCCGTGGGTCATGCCACCGGAGCACGCCCCTTTCCTGTGGGCCATGCCACCGGAGCACGCCCCTTTCCCGTGGGCCATGCCACCGGAGCACGCCCCTTTCCCGTGGGCCATGCCACCGGAGCACGCCCCTTTCCCGTGGGCCATGCCACCGGAGCACGCCCCTTTCCCGTGGGCCATGCCACCGGAGCACGCCCCTTTCCCGTGAGCCATGCCACCGGAGCACGCCCCTTTCCCGTGAGCCATGCCACCGGAGCACGCCCCTTTCCCGTGAGCCATGCCACCGGAGCACGCCCCTTTCCCGTGAGCCATGCCACCGGAGCACGCCCCTTTCCCGTGAGCCATGCCACCGGAGCACGCCCCTTTCCCGTGAGCCATGCCACTGTAGCACGCCCCTTTCCCGTGAGCCATGCCACCGGAGCATGCCCCTTTCCCGTGGGTCATGCCACCGGAGCACGCCCCTTTCCCGTGGGCCATGCCACCGGAGCACGCCCCTTACCCGTGGGCCATGCCACCGGAGCACGCCCCTTTCCCGTGAGCCATGCCACCGGAGCACGCCCGTTTCCCGTGAGCCATGCCACCGGAGCACGCCCCTTTCCCGTGAGCCATGCCACCGGAGCACGCCCCTTTCCCGTGAGCCATGCCACCGGAGCACGCCCCTTTCCCGTGAGCCATGCCACCGGAGCACGCCCCTTTCCCGTGAGCCATGCCACCGGAGCACGCCCCTTTCCCATGAGCCATGCCACCGTAGCACGCCCCTTTCCCGTGAGCCATGCCACCGGAGCATGCCCCTTTCCCGTGGGCCATGCCACCGGAGCACGCCCCTTTCCCGTGGGCCATGCCACCGGAGCACGCCCCTTTCCCGTGGGCCATGCCACCGGAGCACGCCCCTTTCCCGTGGGCCATGCCACCGGAGCACGCCCCTTTCCCGTGAGCCATGCCACCGGAGCACGCCCCTTTCCCGTGAGCCATGCCACCGGAGCAAGCCCCTTTCCCGTGAGCCATGCCACCGGAGCACGCCCCTTTCCCGTGAGCCATGCCACCGGAGCACGCCCCTTTCCCGTGAGCCATGCCACCGGAGCATGCCCCTTTCCCGTGGGCCTTGCCACCGGAGCACGCCCCTTTCCCGTGGGCCATGCCACCGGAGCACGCCCCTTTCCCGTGGGCCATGCCACCGGAGCACGCCCCTTTCCCGTGGGCCATGCCACCGGAGCACGCCCCTTTCCCGTGAGCCATGCCACCGGAGCACGCCCCTTTCCCGTGAGCCATGCCACCGGAGCACGCCCCTTTCCCGTGAGCCATGTCACCGGAGCACGCCCCTTTCCCGTGGGCCATGCCACCGGAGCACGCCCCTTTCCCGTGGGCCATGCCACCGGAGCACGCCCCTTTCCCGTGAGCCATGCCACCGGAGCACGCCCCTTTCCCGTGAGCCATGCCACCGGAGCACGCCCCTTTCCCGTGAGCCATGCCACCAGAGCACGCCCCTTTCCCGTGAGCCATGCCACCGGAGCACGCCCCTTTCCCGTGAGCCATGCCACCGGAGCACGCCCCTTTCCCGTGAGCCATGCCACTGTAGCACGCCCCTTTCCCGTGAGCCATGCCACCGGAGCATGCCCCTTTCCCGTGGGTCATGCCACCGGAGCACGCCCCTTTCCCGTGGGCCATGCCACCGGAGCACGCCCCTTTCCCGTGGGCCATGCCACCGGAGCACGCCCCTTTTCCGTGGGCCTTGCCACTGGAGCACGCCCCTTTCCCGTGGGCCATGCCACCGGAGCACGCCCCTTTCCCGTGAGCCATGCCACCGGAGCACGCCCCTTTCCCGTGAGCCATGCCACAGGCGCACGCCACTTTCCCGTGAGCCATGCCACCGGCGCACGCCCCTTTCCCGTGAACCATGCCACCGGAGCACGCCCCTTTCCCGTGAGCCATGCCACCGGCGCACGCCCCTTTCCCGTGAGCCATGCCACAGGCGCACGCCACTTTCCCGTGAGCCATGCCACCGGCGCACGCCCCTTTCCCGTGAACCATGCCACCGGAGCACGCCCCTTTCCCGTGAGCCATGCCACCGGCGCACGCCCCTTTCCCGTGAGCCATGCCACCGGAGCACGCCCCTTTCCCGTGAGCCATGCCACCGGCGCACGCCCCTTTCCCGTGAGCCATGCCACCGGAGAACGCCCCTTTCCCGTGAGCCATGCCACCGGAGCAAGCCCCTTTCCCGTGAGCCATGCCACCGGAGCACGCCCCTTTCCCGTGAGCCATGCCACCGGAGCACGCCCCTGTCCCGTGAGCCATGTCACCGGAGCACGCCCCTTTCCCGTGAGCCATGCCACCGGAGCACGCCCCTGTCCCGTGAGCCATGCCACCAGAGCACGCCCCTTTCCCGTGAGCCATGCCACCGGAGCACGCCCCTTTCCCGTGAGCCATGCCACCGTAGCACGCCCCTTTCCCGTGAGCCATGCCACCGAAGCACGCCCCTTTCCCGTGAGCCATGCCACCGGAGCATGCCCCTTTCCCTTGGGCCATGCCACCGGAGCACGCCCCTTTCCCGTTGGCCATGCCACCGGAGCACGCCCCTTTCCCGTGAGCCATGCCACCGGAGCACGCCCCTTTCCCGTGGACCATGCCACCGGAGCCCGCCCCTTACCCGTGGGTCATGCCACCGGAGCACGCCCCTTTCCTGTGGGCCATGCCACCGGAGCACGCCCCTTTCCCGTGGGCCATGCCACCGGAGCACGCCCCTTTCCCGTGGGCCATGCCACCGGAGCACGCCCCTTTCCCGTGGGCCATGCCACCGGAGCACGCCCCTTTCCCGTGGGCCATGCCACCGGAGCACGCCCCTTTCCCGTGAGCCATGCCACCGGAGCACGCCCCTTTCCCGTGAGCCATGCCACCGGAGCACGCCCCTTTCCCGTGAGCCATGCCACCGGAGCACGCCCCTTTCCCGTGAGCCATGCCACCGGAGCACGCCCCTTTCCCGTGAGCCATGCCACCGGAGCACGCCCCTTTCCCTTGAGCCATGCCACTGTAGCACGCCCCTTTCCCGTGAGCCATGCCACCGGAGCATGCCCCTTTCCCGTGGGTCATGCCACCGGAGCACGCCCCTTTCCCGTGGGCCATGCCACCGGAGCACGCCCCTTACCCGTGGGCCATGCCACCGGAGCACGCCCCTTTCCCGTGAGCCATGCCACCGGAGCACGCCCCTTTCCCGTGAGCCATGCCACCGGAGCACGCCCCTTTCCCGTGAGCCATGCCACCAGAACACGCCCCTTTCCCGTGAGCCATGCCACCGGAGCACGCCCCTTTCCCGTGAGCCATGCCTCCGGAGCACGCCCCTTTCCCGTGAGCCATGACACCGGAGCACGCCCCTTTCCCGTGAGCCATGCCACCGGAGCACGCCCCTTTCCCGTGGGCCATGCCACCGGAGCACGCCCCTTTCCCGTGGGCCATGCCACCGGAACACGCCCCTTTCCCGTGAGCCATGCCACCGGAGCACGCCCGTTTCCCGTGAGCCATGCCACCGGAGCACGCCCCTTTCCCGTGAGCCATGCCACCGGAGCACGCCCCTTTCCCGTGAGCCATGCCACCGGAGCACGCCCCTTTCCCGTGAGCCATGCCACCGGAGCACGCCCCTTTCCCGTGAGCCATGCCACCGGAGCACGCCCCTTTCCCGTGAGCCATGCCACCGTAGCACGCCCCTTTCCCGTGAGCCATGCCACCGGAGCACGCCCCTTTCCCGTGAGCCATGCCACCGGAGCACGCCCCTTTCCCGTGAGCCATGCCACCGGAGCACGCCCCTTTCCCGTGGGCCATGCCACCGGAGCACGCCCCTTTCCCGTGAGCCATGCCACCAGAACACGCCCCTTTCCCGTGAGCCATGCCACCGGAGCACGCCCCTTTCCCGTGAGCCATGCCTCCGGAGCACGCCCCTTTCCCGTGAGCCATGACACCGGAGCACGCCCCTTTCCCGTGAGCCATGCCACCGGAGCACGCCCCTTTCCCGTGGGCCATGCCACCGGAGCACGCCCCTTTCCCGTGGGCCATGCCACCGGAACACGCCCCTTTCCCGTGAGCCATGCCACCGGAGCACGCCCGTTTCCCGTGAGCCATGCCACCGGAGCACGCCCCTTTCCCGTGAGCCATGCCACCGGAGCACGCCCCTTTCCCGTGAGCCATGCCACCGGAGCACGCCCCTTTCCCGTGAGCCATGCCACCGGAGCACGCCCCTTTCCCGTGAGCCATGCCACCGGAGCACGCCCCTTTCCCGTGAGCCATGCCACCGTAGCACGCCCCTTTCCCGTGAGCCATGCCACCGGAGCATGCCCCTTTCCCGTGGGCCATGCCACCGGAGCACGCCCCTTTCCCGTGGGCCATGCCACCGGAGCACGCCCCTTTCCCGTGGGCCATGCCACCGGAGCACGCCCCTTTCCCGTGGGCCATGCCACCGGAGCACGCCCCTTTCCCGTGAGCCATGCCACCGGAGCACGCCCCTTTCCCGTGAGCCATGCCACCGGAGCAAGCCCCTTTCCCGTGAGCCATGCCACCGGAGCACGCCCCTTTCCCGTGAGCCATGCCACCGGAGCACGCCCCTTTCCCGTGAGCCATGCCACCGGAGCATGCCCCTTTCCCGTGGGCCTTGCCACCGGAGCACGCCCCTTTCCCGTGGGCCATGCCACCGGAGCACGCCCCTTTCCCGTGGGCCATGCCACCGGAGCACGCCCCTTTCCCGTGGGCCATGCCACCGGAGCACGCCCCTTTCCCGTGAGCCATGCCACCGGAGCACGCCCCTTTCCCGTGAGCCATGCCACCGGAGCACGCCCCTTTCCCGTGAGCCATGCCACCGGAGCACGCCCCTTTCCCGTGAGCCATGCCACCGGAGCACGCCCCTTTCCCGTGAGCCATGCCACCGGAGCACGCCCCTTTCCCGTGAGCCATGCCACCGGAGCACGCCCCTTCCCCGTGGGCCATGCCACCGGAGCACGCCCCTTTCCCGTGGGCCATGCCACCGGAGCACGCCCCTTTCCCGTGGGCCATGCCACCGGAGCACGCCCCGTTCCCGTGGGCCATGCCACCAGAGCACGCCCCTTTCCCGTGGGCCATGCCACCGGAGCACGCCCCTTTCCCGTGGGCCATGCCACCGGAGCACCCCCCTTTCCCGTGGGCCATGCCACCGGAGCACGCCCCTTTCCCGTGGGCCATGCCACCGGAGCACGCCCCTTTCCCGTGGGCCATGCCACCGGAGCACGCCCCTTTCCCGTGAGCCATGCCACCGGAGCACGCCCCTTTCCCGTGAGCCATGCCACCGGAGCACGCCCCTTTCCCGTGAGCCATGCCACCGGAGCACGCCCCTTTCCCGTGAGCCATGCCACCGGAGCACGCCCCTTTCCCGTGAGCCATGCCACCGGAGCACGCCCCTTTCCCGTGAGCCATGCCACTGTAGCACGCCCCTTTCCCGTGAGCCATGCCACCGGAGCATGCCCCTTTCCCGTGGGTCATGCCACCGGAGCACGCCCCTTTCCCGTGGGCCATGCCACCGGAGCACGCCCCTTTCCCGTGGGCCATGCCACCGGAGCACGCCCCTTTCCCGTGAGCCATGCCACCGGAGCACGCCCCTTTCCCGTGAGCCATGCCACCGGAGCACGCCCCTTTCCCGTGAGCCATGCCACCGGAGCACGCCCCTTTCCCGTGAGCCATGCCACCGGAGCACGCCCCTTTCCTGCGAGCCATGCCACCGGAGCACGCCCCTTTCCCGCGAGCTATGCCACCGGAGCACGCCCCTTTCCCGCGAGCCATGCCTCCGGAGCACGCCCCTTTCCCGTGAGCCATGCCACCGGAGCACGCCCCTTTCCCGTGAGCCATGCCACCGGAGCACGCCCCTTTCCTGCGAGCCATGCCACCGGAGCACGCCCCTTTCCCGCGAGCTATGCCACCGGAGCACGCCCCTTTCCCGCGAGCCATGCCTCCGGAGCACGCCCCTTTCCCGCGAGCCATGCCACCGGAGCACGCCCCTTTCCCGCGAGCCATGCCACCGGAGCACGCCCCTTTCCCGCGAGCCATGCCACCGGAGCACGCCCCTTTCCCGTGAGCCATGCCACCGGAGCACGCCCCTTTCCCGTGAGCCATGCCACCGGAGCACGCCCCTTTCCCGCGAGCCATGCCACCGGAGCACGCCCCTTTCCCGTGAGCCATGCCACCGGAGCACGCCCCTTTCCCGTGAGCCTTGCCACCGGAGCACGCCCCTTTCCCGTGGGCCATGCCACCGGAGCACGCCCCTTTCCCGTGGGCCATGCCACCGGAGCACGCCCCTTTTCCGTGGGCCTTGCCACCGGAGCACGCCCCTTTCCCGTGGGCCATGCCACCGGAGCACGCCCCTTTCCCGTGAGCCATGCCACCGGAGCACGCCCCTTTCCCGTGAGCCATGCCACAGGCGCACGCCACTTTCCCGTGAGCCATGCCACCGGCGCACGCCCCTTTCCCGTGAACCATGCCACCGGAGCACGCCCCTTTCCCGTGAGCCATGCCACCGGCGCACGCCCCTTTCCCGTGAGCCATGCCACAGGCGCACGCCACTTTCCCGTGAGCCATGCCACCGGCGCACGCCCCTTTCCCGTGAACCATGCCACCGGAGCACGCCCCTTTCCCGTGAGCCATGCCACCGGCGCACGCCCCTTTCCCGTGAGCCATGCCACCGGAGCACGCCCCTTTCCCGTGAGCCATGCCACCGGCGCACGCCCCTTTCCCGTGAGCCATGCCACCGGAGCACGCCCCTTTCCCGTGAGCCATGCCACCGGAGCACGCCCCTGTCCCGTGAGCCATGTCACCGGAGCACGCCCCTTTCCCGTGAGCCATGCCACCGGAGCACGCCCCTGTCCCGTGAGCCATGCCACCGGAGCACGCCCCTTTCCCGTGAGCCATGCCACCGGAGCACGCCCCTTTCCCGTGAGCCATGCCACCGTAGCACGCCCCTTTCCCGTGAGCCATGCCACCGAAGCACGCCCCTTTCCCGTGAGCCATGCCACCGGAGCATGCCCCTTTCCCTTGGGCCATGCCACCGGAGCACGCCCCTTTCCCGTTGGCCATGCCACCGGAGCACGCCCCTTTCCCGTGAGCCATGCCACCGGAGCACGCCCCTTTCCCGTGGACCATGCCACCGGAGCCCGCCCCTTTCCCGTGGGTCATGCCACCGGAGCACGCCCCTTTCCTGTGGGCCATGCCACCGGAGCACGCCCCTTTCCCGTGGGCCATGCCACCGGAGCACGCCCCTTTCCCGTGGGCCATGCCACCGGAGCACGCCCCTTTCCCGTGGGCCATGCCACCGGAGCACGCCCCTTTCCCGTGTGCCATGCCACCGGAACACGCCCCTTTCCCGTGAGCCATGCCACCGGAGCACGCCCCTTTCCCGTGAGCCATGCCACCGGAGCACGCCCCTTTCCCGTGAGCCATGCCACCGGAGCACGCCCCTTTCCCGTGAGCCATGCCACCGGAGCACGCCCCTTTCCCGTGAGCCATGCCACCGGAGCACGCCCCTTTCCCGTGAGCCATGCCACTGTAGCACGCCCCTTTCCCGTGAGCCATGCCACCGGAGCATGCCCCTTTCCCGTGGGCCATGCCACCGGAGCACGCCCCTTTCCCGTGGGCCATGCCACCGGAGCACGCCCCTTACCCGTGGGCCATGCCACCGGAGCACGCCCCTTTCCCGTGAACCATTCCACCGGAGCACGCCCCTTTCCCGTGAGCCATGCCACCGGAGCACGCCCCTTTCCCGTGAGCCATGCCACCAGAACACGCCCCTTTCCCGTGAGCCATGCCACCGGAGCACGCCCCTTTTCCGTCAGCCATGCCTCCGGAGCACGCCCCTTTCCCGTGAGCCATGACACCGGAGCACGCCCCTTTCCCGTGAGCCATGCCACCGGAGCACGCCCCTTTCCCGTGGGCCATGCCACCGGAGCACGCCCCTTTCCCGTGGGCCATGCCACCGGAACACGCCCCTTTCCCGTGAGCCATGCCACCGGAGCACGCCTGTTTCCCGTGAGCCATGCCACCGGAGCACGCCCCTTTCCCGTGAGCCATGCCACCGGAGCACGCCCCTTTCCCGTGAGCCATGCCACCGGAGCACGCCCCTTTCCCGTGAGCCATGCCACCGGAGCACGCCCCTTTCCCGTGAGCCATGCCACCGGAGCACGCCCCTTTCCCGTGAGCCATGCCACCGTAGCACGCCCCTTTCCCGTGAGCCATGCCACCGGAGCATGCCCCTTTCCCGTGGGCCATGCCACCGGAGCACGCCCCTTTCCCGTGGGCCATGCCACCGGAGCACGCCCCTTTCCCGTGGGCCATGCCACCGGAGCACGCCCCTTTCCCGTGGGCCATGCCACCGGAGCACGCCCCTTTCCCGTGAGCCATGCCACCGGAGCACGCCCCTTTCCCGTGAGCCATGCCACCGGAGCAAGCCCCTTTCCCGTGAGCCATGCCACCGGAGCACGCCCCTTTCCCGTGAGCCATGCCACCGGAGCACGCCCCTTTCCCGTGAGCCATGCCACCGGAGCATGCCCCTTTCCCGTGGGCCTTGCCACCGGAGCACGCCCCTTTCCCGTGGGCCATGCCACCGGAGCACGCCCCTTTCCCGTGGGCCATGCCACCGGAGCACGCCCCTTTCCCGTGGGCCATGCCACCGGAGCACGCCCCTTTCCCGTGAGCCATGCCACCGGAGCACGCCCCTTTCCCGTGAGCCATGCCACCGGAGCACGCCCCTTTCCCGTGAGCCATGCCACCGGAGCACGCCCCTTTCCCGTGAGCCATGCCACCGGAGCACGCCCCTTTCCCGTGAGCCATGCCACCGGAGCACGCCCCTTTCCCGTGAGCCATGCCACCGTAGCACGCCCCTTTCCCGTGAGCCATGCCACCGGAGCATGCCCCTTTCCCGTGGGCCATGCCACCGGAGCACGCCCCTTTCCCGTGGGCCATGCCACCGGAGCACGCCCCTTTCCCGTGGGCCATGCCACCGGAGCACGCCCCTTTCCCGTGGGCCATGCCACCGGAGCACGCCCCTTTCCCGTGAGCCATGCCACCGGAGCACGCCCCTTTCCCGTGAGCCATGCCACCGGAGCAAGCCCCTTTCCCGTGAGCCATGCCACCGGAGCACGCCCCTTTCCCGTGAGCCATGCCACCGGAGCACGCCCCTTTCCCGTGAGCCATGCCACCGGAGCATGCCCCTTTCCCGTGGGCCTTGCCACCGGAGCACGCCCCTTTCCCGTGGGCCATGCCACCGGAGCACGCCCCTTTCCCGTGGGCCATGCCACCGGAGCACGCCCCTTTCCCGTGGGCCATGCCACCGGAGCACGCCCCTTTCCCGTGAGCCATGCCACCGGAGCACGCCCCTTTCCCGTGAGCCATGCCACCGGAGCACGCCCCTTTCCCGTGAGCCATGCCACCGGAGCACGCCCCTTTCCCGTGAGCCATGCCACCGGAGCACGCCCCTTTCCCGTGAGCCATGCCACCGGAGCACGCCCCTTTCCCGTGAGCCATGCCACCGGAGCACGCCCCTTTCCCGTGGGCCATGCCACCGGAGCACGCCCCTTTCCCGTGGGCCATGCCACCGGAGCACGCCCCTTTCCCGTGGGCCATGCCACCGGAGCACGCCCCGTTCCCGTGGGCCATGCCACCAGAGCACGCCCCTTTCCCGTGGGCCATGCCACCGGAGCACGCCCCTTTCCCGTGGGCCATGCCACCGGAGCACCCCCCTTTCCCGTGGGCCATGCCACCGGAGCACGCCCCTTTCCCGTGGGCCATGCCACCGGAGCACGCCCCTTTCCCGTGGGCCATGCCACCGGAGCACGCCCCTTTCCCGTGAGCCATGCCACCGGAGCACGCCCCTTTCCCGTGAGCCATGCCACCGGAGCACGCCCCTTTCCCGTGAGCCATGCCACCGGAGCACGCCCCTTTCCCGTGAGCCATGCCACCGGAGCACGCCCCTTTCCCGTGAGCCATGCCACCGGAGCACGCCCCTTTCCCGTGAGCCATGCCACTGTAGCACGCCCCTTTCCCGTGAGCCATGCCACCGGAGCATGCCCCTTTCCCGTGGGTCATGCCACCGGAGCACGCCCCTTTCCCGTGGGCCATGCCACCGGAGCACGCCCCTTTCCCGTGGGCCATGCCACCGGAGCACGCCCCTTTCCCGTGAGCCATGCCACCGGAGCACGCCCCTTTCCCGTGAGCCATGCCACCGGAGCACGCCCCTTTCCCGTGAGCCATGCCACCAGAACACGCCCCTTTCCCGTGAGCCATGCCACCGGAGCACGCCCCTTTCCCGTGAGCCATGCCTCCGGAGCACGCCCCTTTCCCGTGAGCCATGCCACCGGAGCACGCCCCTTTCCCGTGGGCCATGCCACCGGAGCACGCCCCTTTCCCGTGGGCCATGCCACCGGAACACGCCCCTTTCCCGTGAGCCATGCCACCGGAGCACGCCCCTTTCCCGTGAGCCATGCCACCGGAGCACGCCCCTTTCCCGTGAGCCATGCCACCGGAGCACGCCCCTTTCCCGTGAGCCATGCCACCGGAGCACGCCCCTTTCCCGTGAGCCATGCCACCGGAGCACGCCCCTTTCCCGTGAGCCATGCCACCGGAGCACGCCCCTTTCCCGTGAGCCATGCCACCGTAGCACGCCCCTTTCCCGTGAGCCATGCCACCGGAGCACGCCCCTTTCCCGTGGGCCATGCCACCGGAGCACGCCCCTTTCCCGTGGGCCATGCCACCGGAGCACGCCCCTTTCCCGTGGGCCATGCCACCGGAGCACGCCCCTTTCCCGTGGGCCATGCCACCGGAGCACGCCCCTTTCCCGTGAGCCATGCCACCGGAGCACGCCCCTTTCCCGTGAGCCATGCCACCGGAGCACGCCCCTTTCCCGTGAGCCATGCCACCGGAGCACGCCCCTTTCCCGTGAGCCATGCCACCGGAGCACGCCCCTTTCCCGTGAGCCATGCCACCGGAGCACGCCCCTTTCCCGTGGGCCTTGCCACCGGAGCACGCCCCTTTCCCGTGGGCCATGCCACCGGAGCACGCCCCTTTCCCGTGGGCCATGCCACCGGAGCACGCCCCTTTCCCGTGGGCCATGCCACCGGAGCACGCCCCTTTCCCGTGAGCCATGCCACCGGAGCACGCCCCTGTCCCGTGAGCCATGTCACCGGAGCACGCCCCTTTCCCGCGAGCCATGCCACCGGAGCACGCCCCTGTCCCGTGAGCCATGCCACCGGAGCACGCCCCTTTCCCGTGAGCCATGCCACCGGAGCACGCCCCTTTCCCGTGAGCCATGCCACCGTAGCACGCCCCTTTCCCGTGAGCCATGCCACCGGAGCACGCCCCTTTCCCGTGAGCCATGCCACCGGAGCACGCCCCTTTCCCGTGAGCCATGCCACCGGAGCACGCCCCTTTCCCGTGAGCCATGCCACCGGAGCACGCCCCTTTCCCGTGAGCCATGCCACTGTAGCACGCCCCTTTCCCGTGAGCCATGCCACCGGAGCATGCCCCTTTCCCGTGGGTCATGCCACCGGAGCACGCCCCTTTCCCGTGGGCCATGCCACCGGAGCACGCCCCTTACCCGTGGGCCATGCCACCGGTGCACGCCCCTTTCCCGTGAGCCATGCCACCGGAGCACGCCCCTTTCCCGTGAGCCATGCCACCGGAGCACGCCCCTTTCCCGTGAGCCATGCCACCAGAACACGCCCCTTTCCCGTGAGCCATGCCACCGGAGCATGCCCCTTTCCCGTGAGCCATGCCTCCGGAGCACGCCCCTTTCCCGTGAGCCATGACACCGGAGCACGCCCCTTTCCCGTGAGCCATGCCACCGGAGCACGCCCCTTTCCCGTGGGCCATGCCACCGGAGCACGCCCCTTTCCCGTGGGCCATGCCACCGGAACACGCCCCTTTCCCGTGAGCCATGCCACCGGAGCACGCCCGTTTCCCGTGAGCCATGCCACCGGAGCACGCCCCTTTCCCGTGAGCCATGCCACCGGAGCACGCCCCTTTCCCGTGAGCCATGCCACCGGAGCACGCCCCTTTCCCGTGAGCCATGCCACCGGAGCACGCCCCTTTCCCGTGAGCCATGCCACCGGAGCACGCCCCTTTCCCGTGAGCCATGCCACCGTAGCACGCCCCTTTCCCGTGAGCCATGCCACCGGAGCATGCCCCTTTCCCGTGGGCCATGCCACCGGAGCACGCCCCTTTCCCGTGGGCCATGCCACCGGAGCACGCCCCTTTCCCGTGGGCCATGCCACCGGAGCACGCCCCTTTCCCGTGGGCCATGCCACCGGAGCACGCCCCTTTCCCGTGAGCCATGCCACCGGAGCACGCCCCTTTCCCGTGAGCCATGCCACCGGAGCAAGCCCCTTTCCCGTGAGCCATGCCACCGGAGCACGCCCCTTTCCCGTGAGCCATGCCACCGGAGCACGCCCCTTTCCCGTGAGCCATGCCACCGGAGCATGCCCCTTTCCCGTGGGCCTTGCCACCGGAGCACGCCCCTTTCCCGTGGGCCATGCCACCGGAGCACGCCCCTTTCCCGTGGGCCATGCCACCGGAGCACGCCCCTTTCCCGTGGGCCATGCCACCGGAGCACGCCCCTTTCCCGTGAGCCATGCCACCGGAGCACGCCCCTTTCCCGTGAGCCATGCCACCGGAGCACGCCCCTTTCCCGTGAGCCATGCCACCGGAGCACGCCCCTTTCCCGTGAGCCATGCCACCGGAGCACGCCCCTTTCCCGTGAGCCATGCCACCGGAGCACGCCCCTTTCCCGTGAGCCATGCCACCGGAGCACGCCCCTTTCCCGTGGGCCATGCCACCGGAGCACGCCCCTTTCCCGTGGGCCATGCCACCGGAGCACGCCCCTTTCCCGTGGGCCATGCCACCGGAGCACGCCCCGTTCCCGTGGGCCATGCCACCAGAGCACTCCCCTTTCCCGTGGGCCATGCCACCGGAGCACGCCCCTTTCCCGTGGGCCATGCCACCGGAGCACCCCCCTTTCCCGTGGGCCATGCCACCGGAGCACGCCCCTTTCCCGTGGGCCATGCCACCGGAGCACGCCCCTTTCCCGTGGGCCATGCCACCGGAGCACGCCCCTTTCCCGTGAGCCATGCCACCGGAGCACGCCCCTTTCCCGTGAGCCATGCCACCGGAGCACGCCCCTTTCCCGTGAGCCATGCCACCAGAGCACGCCCCTTTCCCGTGAGCCATGCCACCGGAGCACGCCCCTTTCCCGTGAGCCATGCCACCGGAGCACGCCCCTTTCCCGTGAGCCATGCCACCGGAGCACGCCCCTTTCCCGCGAGCCATGCCACCGGAGCACGCCCCTTTCCCGTGAGCCATGCCACCGGAGCACGCCCCTTTCCCGTGAGCCATGCCACCGGAGCACGCCCCTTTCCCGTGAGCCATGCCACCGGAGCACGCCCCTTTCCCGCGAGCCATGCCACCGGAGCACGCCCCTTTCCCGTGAGCCATGCCACCGGAGCACGCCCCTTTCCCGTGAGCCTTGCCACCGGAGCACGCCCCTTTCCCGCGAGCTATGCCACCGGAGCACGCCCCTTTCCCGCGAGCCATGCCTCCGGAGCACGCCCCTTTCCCGCGAGCCATGCCACCGGAGCACGCCCCTTTCCCGCGAGCCATGCCACCGGAGCACGCCCCTTTCCCGCGAGCCATGCCACCGGAGCACGCCCCTTTCCCGTGAGCCATGCCACCGGAGCACGCCCCTTTCCCGTGAGCCATGCCACCGGAGCACGCCCCTTTCCCGCGAGCCATGCCACCGGAGCACGCCCCTTTCCCGTGAGCCATGCCACCGGAGCACGCCCCTTTCCCGTGAGCCTTGCCACCGGAGCACGCCCCTTTCCCGTGGGCCATGCCACCGGAGCACGCCCCTTTCCCGTGGGCCATGCCACCGGAGCACGCCCCTTTTCCGTGGGCCTTGCCACCGGAGCACGCCCCTTTCCCGTGGGCCATGCCACCGGAGCACGCCCCTTTCCCGTGAGCCATGCCACCGGAGCACGCCCCTTTCCCGTGAGCCATGCCACAGGCGCACGCCACTTTCCCGTGAGCCATGCCACCGGCGCACGCCCCTTTCCCGTGAACCATGCCACCGGAGCACGCCCCTTTCCCGTGAGCCATGCCACCGGCGCACGCCCCTTTCCCGTGAGCCATGCCACAGGCGCACGCCACTTTCCCGTGAGCCATGCCACCGGCGCACGCCCCTTTCCCGTGAACCATGCCACCGGAGCACGCCCCTTTCCCGTGAGCCATGCCACCGGCGCACGCCCCTTTCCCGTGAGCCATGCCACCGGAGCACGCCCCTTTCCCGTGAGCCATGCCACCGGCGCACGCCCCTTTCCCGTGAGCCATGCCACCGGAGAACGCCCCTTTCCCGTGAGCCATGCCACCGGAGCAAGCCCCTTTCCCGTGAGCCATGCCACCGGAGCACGCCCCTTTCCCGTGAGCCATGCCACCGGAGCACGCCCCTGTCCCGTGAGCCATGTCACCGGAGCACGCCCCTTTCCCGTGAGCCATGCCACCGGAGCACGCCCCTGTCCCGTGAGCCATGCCACCGGAGCACGCCCCTTTCCCGTGAGCCATGCCACCGGAGCACGCCCCTTTCCCGTGAGCCATGCCACCGTAGCACGCCCCTTTCCCGTGAGCCATGCCACCGAAGCACGCCCCTTTCCCGTGAGCCATGCCACCGGAGCATGCCCCTTTCCCTTGGGCCATGCCACCGGAGCACGCCCCTTTCCCGTTGGCCATGCCACCGGAGCACGCCCCTTTCCCGTGAGCCATGCCACCGGAGCACGCCCCTTTCCCGTGGACCATGCCACCGGAGCCCGCCCCTTTCCCGTGGGTCATGCCACCGGAGCACGCCCCTTTCCTGTGGGCCATGCCACCGGAGCACGCCCCTTTCCCGTGGGCCATGCCACCGGAGCACGCCCCTTTCCCGTGGGCCATGCCACCGGAGCACGCCCCTTTCCCGTGGGCCATGCCACCGGAGCACGCCCCTTTCCCGTGGGCCATGCCACCGGAGCACGCCCCTTTCCCGTGAGCCATGCCACCGGAGCACGCCCCTTTCCCGTGAGCCATGCCACCGGAGCACGCCCCTTTCCCGTGAGCCATGCCACCGGAGCACGCCCCTTTCCCGTGAGCCATGCCACCGGAGCACGCCCCTTTCCCGTGAGCCATGCCACCGGAGCACGCCCCTTTCCCGTGAGCCATGCCACTGTAGCACGCCCCTTTCCCGTGAGCCATGCCACCGGAGCATGCCCCTTTCCCGTGGGCCATGCCACCGGAGCACGCCCCTTTCCCGTGGGCCATGCCACCGGAGCACGCCCCTTACCCGTGGGCCATGCCACCGGAGCACGCCCCTTTCCCGTGAGCCATTCCACCGGAGCACGCCCCTTTCCCGTGAGCCATGCCACCGGAGCACGCCCCTTTCCCGTGAGCCATGCCACCAGAACACGCCCCTTTCCCGTGAGCCATGCCACCGGAGCACGCCCCTTTTCCGTCAGCCATGCCTCCGGAGCACGCCCCTTTCCCGTGAGCCATGACACCGGAGCACGCCCCTTTCCCGTGAGCCATGCCACCGGAGCACGCCCCTTTCCCGTGGGCCATGCCACCGGAGCACGCCCCTTTCCCGTGGGCCATGCCACCGGAACACGCCCCTTTCCCGTGAGCCATGCCACCGGAGCACGCCCGTTTCCCGTGAGCCATGCCACCGGAGCACGCCCCTTTCCCATGAGCCATGCCACCGGAGCACGCCCCTTTCCCGTGAGCCATGCCACCGGAGCACGCCCCTTTCCCGTGAGCCATGCCACCGGAGCACGCCCCTTTCCCATGAGCCATGCCACCGGAGCACGCCCCTTTCCCGTGAGCCATGCCACCGTAGCACGCCCCTTTCCCGTGAGCCATGCCACCGGAGCATGCCCCTTTCCCGTGGGCCATGCCACCGGAGCACGCCCCTTTCCCGTGGGCCATGCCACCGGAGCACGCCCCTTTCCCGTGGGCCATGCCACCGGAGCACGCCCCTTTCCCGTGGGCCATGCCACCGGAGCACGCCCCTTTCCCGTGAGCCATGCCACCGGAGCACGCCCCTTTCCCGTGAGCCATGCCACCGGAGCAAGCCCCTTTCCCGTGAGCCATGCCACCGGAGCACGCCCCTTTCCCGTGAGCCATGCCACCGGAGCACGCCCCTTTCCCGTGAGCCATGCCACTGTAGCACGCCCCTTTCCCGTGAGCCATGCCACCGGAGCATGCCCCTTTCCCGTGGGTCATGCCACCGGAGCACGCCCCTTTCCCGTGGGCCATGCCACCGGAGCACGCCCCTTTCCCGTGGGCCATGCCACCGGAGCACGCCCCTTTCCCGTGAGCCATGCCACCGGAGCACGCCCCTTTCCCGTGAGCCATGCCACCGGAGCACGCCCCTTTCCCGTGAGCCATGCCACCAGAACACGCCCCTTTCCCGTGAGCCATGCCACCGGAGCACGCCCCTTTCCCGTGAGCCATGCCTCCGGAGCACGCCCCTTTCCCGTGAGCCATGACACCGGAGCACGCCCCTTTCCCGTGAGCCATGCCACCGGAGCACGCCCCTTTCCCGTGGGCCATGCCACCGGAGCACGCCCCTTTCCCGTGGGCCATGCCACCGGAACACGCCCCTTTCCCGTGAGCCATGCCACCGGAGCACGCCCCTTTCCCGTGAGCCATGCCACCGGAGCACGCCCCTTTCCCGTGAGCCATGCCACCGGAGCACGCCCCTTTCCCGTGAGCCATGCCACCGGAGCACGCCCCTTTCCCGTGAGCCATGCCACCGGAGCACGCCCCTTTCCCGTGAGCCATGCCACCGGAGCACGCCCCTTTCCCGTGAGCCATGCCACCGTAGCACGCCCCTTTCCCGTGAGCCATGCCACCGGAGCACGCCCCTTTCCCGTGGGCCATGCCACCGGAGCACGCCCCATTCCCGTGGGCCATGCCACCGGAGCACGCCCCTTTCCCGTGGGCCATGCCACCGGAGCACGCCCCTTTCCCGTGGGCCATGCCACCGGAGCACGCCCCTTTCCCGTGAGCCATGCCACCGGAGCACGCCCCTTTCCCGTGAGCCATGCCACCGGAGCACGCCCCTTTCCCGTGAGCCATGCCACCGGAGCACGCCCCTTTCCCGTGAGCCATGCCACCGGAGCACGCCCCTTTCCCGTGAGCCATGCCACCGGAGCACGCCCCTTTCCCGTGGGCCTTGCCACCGGAGCACGCCCCTTTCCCGTGGGCCATGCCACCGGAGCACGCCCCTTTCCCGTGGGCCATGCCACCGGAGCACGCCCCTTTCCCGTGGGCCATGCCACCGGAGCACGCCCCTTTCCCGTGAGCCATGCCACCGGAGCACGCCCCTGTCCCGTGAGCCATGTCACCGGAGCACGCCCCTTTCCCGCGAGCCATGCCACCGGAGCACGCCCCTGTCCCGTGAGCCATGCCACCGGAGCACGCCCCTTTCCCGTGAGCCATGCCACCGGAGCACGCCCCTTTCCCGTGAGCCATGCCACCGTAGCACGCCCCTTTCCCGTGAGCCATGCCACCGGAGCACGCCCCTTTCCCGTGAGCCATGCCACCGGAGCATGCCCCTTTCCCTTGGGCCATGCCACCGGAGCACGCCCCTTTCCCGTTGGCCATGCCACCGGAGCACGCCCCTTTCCCGTGAGCCATGCCACCGGAGCACGCCCCTTTCCCGTGGACCATGCCACCGGAGCCCGCCCCTTTCCCGTGGGTCATGCCACCGGAGCACGCCCCTTTCCTGTGGGCCATGCCACCGGAGCACGCCCCTTTCCCGTGGGCCATGCCACCGGAGCACGCCCCTTTCCCGTGGGCCATGCCACCGGAGCACGCCCCTTTCCCGTGGGCCATGCCACCGGAGCACGCCCCTTTCCCGTGGGCCATGCCACCGGAGCACGCCCCTTTCCCGTGAGCCATGCCACCGGAGCACGCCCCTTTCCCGTGAGCCATGCCACCGGAGCACGCCCCTTTCCCGTGAGCCATGCCACCGGAGCACGCCCCTTTCCCGTGAGCCATGCCACTGTAGCACGCCCCTTTCCCGTGAGCCATGCCACCGGAGCAAGCCCCTTTCCCGTGGGTCATGCCACCGGAGCACGCCCCTTTCCCGTGGGCCATGCCACCGGAGCACGCCCCTTACCCGTGGGCCATGCCACCGGAGCACGCCCCTTTCTCGTGAGCCATGCCACCGGAGCACGCCCCTTTCCCGTGAGCCATGCCACCGGAGCACGCCCCTTTCCCGTGAGCCATGCCACCAGAACACGCCCCTTTCCCGTGAGCCATGCCACCGGAGCACGCCCCTTTCCCGTGAGCCATGCCTCCGGAGCACGCCCCTTTCCCGTGAGCCATGACACCGGAGCACGCCCCTTTCCCGTGAGCCATGCCACCGGAGCACGCCCCTTTCCCGTGGGCCATGCCACCGGAGCACGCCCCTTTCCCGTGGGCCATGCCACCGGAACACGCCCCTTTCCCGTGAGCCATGCCACCGGAGCACGCCCGTTTCCCGTGAGCCATGCCACCGGAGCACGCCCCTTTCCCGTGAGCCATGCCACCGGAGCACGCCCCTTTCCCGTGAGCCATGCCACCGGAGCACGCCCCTTTCCCGTGAGCCATGCCACCGGAGCACGCCCCTTTCCCGTGAGCCATGCCACCGGAGCACGCCCCTTTCCCGTGAGCCATGCCACCGTAGCACGCCCCTTTCCCGTGAGCCATGCCACCGGAGCATGCCCCTTTCCCGTGGGCCATGCCACCGGAGCACGTCCCTTTCCCGTGGGCCATGCCACCGGAGCACGCCCCTTTCCCGTGGGCCATGCCACCGGAGCACGCCCCTTTCCCGTGGGCCATGCCACCGGAGCACGCCCCTTTCCCGTGAGCCATGCCACCGGAGCACGCCCCTTTCCCGTGAGCCATGCCACCGGAGCACGCCCCTTTCCCGTGAGCCATGCCACCGGAGCACGCCCCTTTCCCGTGAGCCATGCCACCGGAGCACGCCCCTTTCCCGTGAGCCATGCCACCGGAGCATGCCCCTTTCCCGTGGGCCTTGCCACCGGAGCACGCCCCTTTCCCGTGGGCCATGCCACCGGAGCACGCCCCTTTCCCGTGGGCCATGCCACCGGAGCACGCCCCTTTCCCGTGGGCCATGCCACCGGAGCACGCCCCTTTCCCGTGAGCCATGCCACCGGAGCACGCCCCTTTCCCGTGAGCCATGCCACCGGAGCACGCCCCTTTCCCGTGAGCCATGCCACCGGAGCACGCCCCTTTCCCGTGAGCCATGCCACCGGAGCACGCCCCTTTCCCGTGAGCCATGCCACCGGAGCACGCCCCTTTCCCGTGAACCATGCCACCGGAGCACGCCCCTTTCCCGTGAGCCATGCCACCGGAGAACGCTCCTTTCCCGTGAGCCATGCCACCGGAGCACGCCCCTTTCCCGTGAGCCATGCCACCGTAGCACGCCCCTTTCCCGTGAGCCATGCCACCGTAGCACGCCCCTTTCCCGTGAGCCATGCCACCGGAGCGTGCCCCTTTCCCGTGAGCCATGCCACCGGAGCACGCCCTTTTCCCGTGGGCCATGCCACCGGAGCACGCCCCTTTCCCGTGGGCCATGCCACCGGAGCACGCCCCTTTCCCGTGGGCCATGCCACCGGAGCACGGCCCTTTCCCATGAGCCATGCCACCGGAGCACGCCCCTTTCCCGTGAGCCATGCCACCGGAGCACGCCCCTTTCCCGTGAGCCATGCCACCGGAGCACGCCCCTTTCCCGTGAGCCATGCCACCGGAGCACGCCCCTTTCCCGTGAGCCATGCCACCGGAGCACGCCCCTTTCCCGTGAGCCATGCCTCCGGAGCACGCCCCTTTCCCGTGAGCCATGCACCGGAGCACGCCCCTTTCCCGTGAGCCATGCCACCGGAGCACGCCTCTTTCCCGTGAGCCATGCCACCGGAGCACGCCCCTTTCCCGTGGGCCATGCCACCGGAGCATGCCCCTTTCCCGTGGGCCATGCCACCGGAGCACGCCCCTTTCCCGTGGGCCATGCCACCGGAGCACGCCCCTTTCCCGTGGGCCATGCCACCGGAGCACGCCCCTTTCCCGTGGGCCATGCCACCGGAGCACGCCCCTTTCCCGTGGGCCATGCCACCGGAGCACGCCCCTTTCCCGTGGGCCATGCCACCGGAGCACGCCCCGTTCCTGTGGGCCATGCCACCGGAGCCCGCCCCTTTCCCGTGGGCCATGCCACCGGAGCACGCCCCTTTCCCGTGGGCCATGCCACCGGAGCACAACCTTTTCCCGTGGGCCATGCCACCGGAGCACGCCCCTTTCCCGTGGGCCATGCCACCGGAGCACGCCCCTTTCCCGTGGGCCATGCTACCGGAGCACGCCCCTTTCCTGTGGGCCATGCCACCGGAGCATGCCCCTTTCCCGTGATCCATGCCACCGGAGCATACCCCTTTCCCGTGAGCCAAGCCACCGGAGCACGCCCCTTTCCCGTGAGCCATGCCACCGGAGCACGCCCCTTTCCCGTGAGCCATGCCACCGGAGCACGCCCCTTTCCCGCGAGCCATGCCACCGGAGCACGCCCCTTTCCCCTGAGCCATGCCACCGTAGCATGCCCCTTTCCCGTGAGCCATGCCACCGGAGCACGCCCCTTTCCCCTGAGCCATGCCACCGTAGCATGCCCCTTTCCCGTGAGCCATGCCACCGTAGCACGCCCCTTTCCCGTGAGCCATGCCACCGGAGCACCCCCCTTTCCCGTGATCCATGCCACCGGAGCACGCCCCTTTCCCGTGGGCCATGCCACCGGAGCACGCCCCTTTCCCGTGGGCCATGCCACCGGAACACGCCCCTTTCCCGTGGGCCATGCCACCGGAGCACGCCCCTTTCCCGTGGGCCATGCCACCGGAGCACGCCCCTTTCCCGTGGGCCATGCCACCGGAGTACGCCCCTTTCCCGTGGGCCATGCCACCGGAGCACGCCCCTTTCCCGTGGGCCATGCCACCGGAGCACGCCCCTTTCCCGTGGGCCATGCCACCGGAGCACGCCCCTTTCCCGTGAGCCATGCCACCGGAGCACGCCCCTTTCCCGTGAGCCATGCCACCGGAGCACGCCCCTTTCCCGTGAGCCATGCCACCGGAGCACGCCCCTTTCCCGTGAGCCATGCCACCGGAGCACGCCCCTTTCCCGTGAGCCATGCCTCCGGAGCACGCCCCTTTCCCGTGAGCCATGCCACCGGAGCACGCCCCTTTCCCGTGAGCCATGCCACCGGAGCACGCACCTTTCCCGTGAGCCATGCCACCGGAGCACGCCCCTTTCCCGTGGGCCATGCCACCGGAGCACGCCCCTTTCCCGTGGGCCATGCCACCGGAGCACGCCCCTTTCCCGTGGGCCATGCCACCGGAGCACGCCCCTTTCCCGTGGGCCATGCCACCGCAGCACGCCCCTTTCCCGTGGGCCATGCCACCGGAGCACGCCCCTTTCCCGTGGGCCATTCCACCGGAGCACGCCCCTTTCCCGTGGGCCATGCCACCGGAGCACGCCCCTTTCCCGTGGGCCATGCCACCGGAGCACGCCCCTTTCCCGTGGGCCATGCCACCGGAGCACGCCCCTTTCCCGTGAGCCATGCCACCGGAGCACGCCCCTTTCCCGCGAGCCATGCCACCGGAGCACGCCCCTTTCCCGCGAGCCATGCCACCAGAGCACGCCCCTTTCCCGCGAGCCATGCCACCGGAGCACGCCCCTTTCCCGCGAGCCATGCCACCGGAGCACGCCCCTTTCCCGCGAGCCATGCCACCGGAGCACGCCCCTTTATCCGTTTAATATATTGGGCCCCACTTTAATTTTTGATTTATACAGTGTGGTCCAAAAGTAGGTGGACAGAAAGTGTAATAAGGTTATGAAGGGGGAGATTTATCAAACATAATCCAGTAATTTTAGATAACATTATGTGGAGTTGTGAAGCTTCTTTCAAATTATCCGGCCATATTAACAGACATAGTTGTATTTACTGGTATAATGAGAACATGCATTTAACATTAGAGCAACAACTAAATGAGCCTGGTGTCAATGTTTGGGGTGGTATTTCAAGTTTTGGTGTTTTAGGACCAATATTTTTTGATGGAACAGTCACAGGAGATAAGTATCTCGAAAGTCTAATGAATCAAGTTGTTCCCCAGTTACAGCAACAGCCTAATTCAAATGACCTTTATTTCCAACAAGATGGGGCCCCTCCACATTATTCAAGAGTAGTCCCCGAGTATCTTGATGAAACATTTCCTAATAAATGGATTGGCCAAAGAGGCCCACTTCATTGGCCGGCACGTTCACCAGACTTGACCCCAATGGATTTTTTCTTTTGGGGAGTACTCAAGGACAAATTTTATAGTCGAAAACCAAAAAGTGTCAGAGATTTGAAAAATTACATAAGAGATGCATTTCAAGAAATTAATACCCAAAGAGACTTGTGCAAAAAAGTTTGTTGAAGCATAAGAGGCCGACTTCAAAGCTATGCAAATTATAATGGAAAACCGTTTGAGCACCTGCGGTGATATAATTTAAGGGCTTTTGTATTGTTCAGAATAAAATGTAATTGTCAATGTTATGCTTGTGTTAGTAAATATAATTTTATATATAAATCAAAATAAATGTTATTAATTTCTGGCCACCTACTTTTGGACCACCCTGTATAATGGGCTTATATTTAATATACTGACCCCCAAAAAGCTTTTTATGTAATATATTAGGCCCCACATAACCTTCCATTTAACACATTATAGTAACATAGTAACGTAGGTTGAATAAAGACCTAGGTCCATCCAGTTCAACCTTTCTCCCCCAATCGTACTCCCTACACTAACATACTAACTTACTGGGACTAGGCCTCACAAATGTACAGGGTGGGCCATTTATATGGATACACCTAAATTAAATGGGAATGGTTGGTGATATCAACTTCCTGTTTGTGGCACATTAGTATATGGTAGGGGGAAAACTTTTCCTGATGTGTGGTGACCATGGAGGCCATTTTGAAGTCGGCCATTTTGAATCCAACTTTATTTTTTTCAATGGGAAGAGGGTCATGTGACACATCAAACTTATTGAGAATTTCATAAGAAAAACAATGGTGTGCTTGGTTTTAGCGTAACTTTATTCTTTCATGAGTTTTTTACAAGTTTATGACCACTTATAAAATGTCTTCAAAGTGCTGCCCATTGTGTTGGATTGTCAATGCAACCCTCTTCTCCCACTCTTGACACACTGACAGCAACACTGCAGAAGAAATGCCAGCACAGGCTTCCAGTATCCGTTGTTTCAGATGCTGCACATCTCGTATCTTGATGGTATGGTGTGGTATATGGGGCACAAAGATAATGGGGCCATTCTTCATCAATGGAAACCTCAATGCCACTGGATATCTAAAATTGCTACATGATGACATGTTGACCTCTTTATGCACTGAAGATGGCACGTTCTCTGAGTTTTTCCAACAAGATGGTGCACCACCACATTATGGGTGTCAGGTGCGAGCATTCCTACATGAACAGTTTCCTGGAAAGTGGATTGTTCGGCGTGGGTCAGTTGAATGGCCACCAAGGTCTCCCGATCTGACCCCCTTAGACTTTTATCTTTGGGGTCATCTGAAGGCAATTATCAATGCTGTGAAGATACGAGATGTGCAGCATCTGAAACAACGGATACTGAAAGCCTGTGCTAGCATTTCTTCTGCGGTGTTGCTATCAGTGTGTCAAGAGTGGGAGAAGAGGGTTGCATTGACAATCCAACACAATGGGCAGCACTTGAACACATTTTATAAGTGGTCATAAACTTGTAAAAAATTCATGAAAGAATAGTTATGTTAAAACCAAGCCCACCATTGTTTTTTTATTATGAAATTCTCAATGAGTTTGATGTCACATGACCCTCTTCCCCTTGAAAAAAATAAAGTTACATCCAAAATGGCCGACTTCAAAATGGCCGCCATGGTCACCACCCATCTGGAAAAGTTTCCCCCCTCCCATATACTAATGTGCCACAAACAGGAAGTTGATATCACCAACCATTCCCATTTAATTTAGGTGTATCCATATAAATAGCCCACCCTGTATTATTACAATTTTATTATTGCTGTACATACTGTAGCTTTTCATTTCATTTATTGGGCCCCATTTAGCCTTCCAATTATCATAATGGGGTCAAAGTAGCTTTTCATTTAATAAAATGGGCCCCATATAGGCTTCCATTTAATATAATGGGCGCCACATAGCCTTCCATTTAATTTAATGGGGTCCACATAGCCTTCCATTTAATTTAATGGGGTCCAAATAGCCCTCCATTTAATATAATGGGCCCCACCTTGCTTTCCATATAAATTAATGGGTCCCACATAGTCCTCGCTTTTGTTATGATGAGCCTTATATATCACACCATTTCCCGCTGGTCTGTCACCGAAGCACACCATTGGCTGCTGGGGTGCCACTGGAACACACTCTTTACAGTTGGGGTGCCAACAGAGCACACCTTTTACCATTAGCATGCCACCCTTTACCATTGGAGTACCATCGGGCACACCCTTTACCGTTGGCATGCCATCGGAGCACTCTATTTCCCGTAGGCCTACCAGAAGGGCCCAATATGTGACCTTTTTGCTTACCACCGGGGTACCCATCTTGGGCTTTTTAGCTGCCACCGGGGTGCACTCTTTGGCCTTTTAGCTTAACACCGAGGAACTCAACTTGGGCTTTTTAACTGCCACGGGGTGCACTCTGACCATTTTGCTTACCACCGGGGCACTCATTTTAGGCTTTTTAGCCTGTCACCGGGGTGCATTCTGACCATTTTGCTTACCAGTGGGGCACTCATCTTTGGCTTTTTAGCTTGCCACTGGGGTGCACTCTTTGCCCTTTTAGCTTACCACCGGGGCACCCAACTTGGGCTTTTTAACTGCCACTGGGGTGCACTCTCTGACCATTTTGCTTACCACCGGGGCACTCATTTTAGGCTGCTTAGCCTGCTACCAGGGTGCACTCTTTGGCCTTATTGCTTACCACTGGGGCGCACTCTAGGACTGTTTAGCCTGCCACCAGGTGCACTCTTTGGCCTTATTGCTTACCACTGGGGCGCACTCTAGGGCTGTTTAGCCTGCCACCAGGTGCACTCTTTGGCCTTATTGCATACCACTGGGGCGCACTCTAGGGCTGTTTAGCCTGCCATCAGGGTACACTCTTTAGCCTTATTGGTTACCATTCTGTGCACACTAGGGCTGTTTAGCCTGTCACCAGGGGGCACTCTTTGGCCTTATTGCTTACAACTGGTGTGCGCACTCTAGGGCTGCTCAGTCTGCCACCAGGGTCTACTCTTTGGCCTATTTTCCATTGGTGTGCCACCAGAGCACATGCTTTGCCATTGGTGTCCCACCGGAGCACACCTTTTTTCCATTGGCGTGCCACCAGAACACACCCTTGACTGTTGGGGTGTCACTGGAGAACACCCTTTACCTTTGGAGTGCCACCGGAACACACAATTTGCCATTGGCAAAAGTATAATGGACCCCACATAGAATTCTATAAAGTACAATGGCCCCCACATAGCCCTCTATATAGTATAATGAGCCGCACATTGCCTTCCATGTAGTATAATTTAATTTATTGGGCTCCACATAGCTTTTCATTTAATTTTTTGAACCCCACATAACCTTCAATTTAATATAATAGGCCGCACTGGACTCCATTTAATATAATAGACCTGACATAGCCTTTCATTTAATAAAATGGATCCAAAATATCCCTCTATTTAATATAATGGGCACCAAAAAGCCTTCCATTTTTTATATTGGGCACCACATAGCCCTCTATTTAATACAATTGGCCCCACTTAACCTTCCATTTAAAATAATGGGCCCCACTTAGCTTTACATTTAATTTACTGGGCTCCATATAGGCCTCCATTTAATATAATGGGCCCCAGATAACCCTCCATTTAATATAATGGTCCCCATATTGCCTTCCATTTATTATAATGGAGCCAAGATACATCTCTATTTAATATAATGGACAAATCATAGGCTTCCATTTAATATAATTGGCGCTACACAGCCCTTTATTTGATAAATGCGCCTCACATAGCCCTCCATATAATATTATGGGCCCCACAACGCTTTCCATTTAATTTAATAGGCCTCACATAGCCCTCAATTTAATATAGAGAGCCCCACAAAACCTTCCAGATGACATAGTGGGCCCCAGTATAGCTTTCTTTTTAATGTATTGGTCCCCACATAGCCCTCTATTTAATATAATGGGCCCCACATACAATTTATCATAATTAAATGGGCCCCACACAGCCTTCCATTAAATATAATGGGCCCCACATAGCTTTCCCTTTAATATAATGGGCACCACATAGATTTTATTATTATATAATGGGCCCCACATATCCGTCCCTTTAATATCATGGACCCCACATAGATTTATTATAATATTATGGACCCCACATAGATTTATTATAATATAATGGGCCCCACATAGATTTATTATAATATAATGGGCCCCACATAGATTTATTATAATATAATGGGCCCCATCTAACCTTCCAGTTTATACACTGCAGTCGCTCTCTTTCTTCTCTTCTTTACCTAGTCCAGTCTTTCGTGACGACTTCCCGCCATGATTCGTCTTTGCAGTTTGCTGTCCAGGTTTCAGCTGCTCCGCACTTTCCAGCAGATCACCGCACTCCTGGAAAACAAAAATGTTACAAATATAAGCCTCTTAAATACATAATGCCGCCCACTGTGCCACCAAATGCAAATATGTGCCACACTGTGCCCATGAGTATATCATTCACCGCAATGAATCCTGCTCCACTGAGAATATAAATCAGTCACCAGCTTGTGCCCCCGTTATAAAGCTACATTCATGGGTGTAGGGTTTTCTACTCACTTCAGCCGCGTTAGAGGTAGGCACAGGACACTGTCTCTTTAAAATGTCCAAGGCAGGTTTATTATGCTGCATAAACCGCACTTTTAGAAGTAAACAAAAGAAAGCCTTGTTCGACAGTGTAACAAAAACAGAAAATAAACAGTCCACACAATATGGCGGGTTTGCACGCTCCTGGTCTGTGTCCTTTTTGCACAAACACCCTGGAGGTCTCCACACCTCCAGCCACAGACACTGAATAAGACACTTGGTCTCCATTTTATACCCATGCCCTGGGATGGGGATATGTGAGCAGCCAATCCCCCCATCTCTTATGACTGTTCTTAAAAACCAGCCCTGATACAACTTATTAACCCTCTCAGCACTACTTGTGCTGGAGCATGCTTTTCCTGGTTTTACATCACTGAAGTTACCATCCTCAGCGATACATATCTCCCCTCAAGGACATGTCCGGTGGCCATCTTACATGGGTCACTGATACATATGGATATAGCAGCGCTGCTGCAGGAATCCATCCTCGGCTCACTGCCCGGCACCGGCTGTGTGACGCAGGTGGGATGATGATATCATTGCTGCGCCGCCTGCGTCCTTCAACATGAGCTCAAGTGAAAAAAGGGAAAGCAGCAATTGGAAGCCGCATTAAAGAGTCAGCAGGAGATTGGTATTTTTATTTTATTGCTTTGCTATGCACAGTGGTTCATGAATTAATATTCACAGTGACCCTCCATCCTGCGGTTAAAAGGGTCCATACATTTGACACCCCCGTCTGACTCCCACAGTCTCCTCTGCACAGATCGATATGAAGATGGCCACCGCAATGGCATGGGGAGTGCAGCGGTGAGTCCAGAGCACAGCTCCTCACTCTGAAATGCCCATCAGAAAGAAGAGGTCAGACATTTATTTTCTATGAGCGCTGTAATATCCTATTTATCAAACATCAGCACTACAAGAATCCGTCCTGAGCTGTGCTGGGATCTTTGAACGTGGGCCCCCGGGAGGATCGGGCCCCTCATGGTGGAGCGGATCGCACTCATTATAATCCATAACTGATAGAAGATACATAAACAACAACACAGGATGATTGTAAAACAGTGAGGTAATATTTTATTAAACCACCAAACACACAATAAACATATCGAACAGTCCCAGCAAATACCTATTATGGTGCAAATTACAGAGTCTCACCCTTCCGCTGACTCGCCGGGATTAAAGCAGCTGCCAATCCGAGGGGCTTCTGGGGCTGACTACCCCCACCAAAGGCACCCCACTTTTGGTGAGCACCCACAAAGAGGAGGTAACAACAAGCTTAGAAAGCTGACAGTCCATTGAGGTACGTGGCCAGGAGACCAGAGGGTTCCAACCTGGCTTCTCCCAACATATCCATGGAACTAGGTGACCGGAAGGTCCCGACTTGGCTTTTTCTGAGCATATTCACAAGTTCCAGGTGGCCGGAGTGTCCCAACCTGGCTACTCCAAATTTCTCCATGGGACCAGGTGACCAGAAGGTCCCAACCTGGTTTCTCCAAACATCTCCATGGGACCAGGTGACTGGTGGGTCCCAACCTGGTTTTCCCAGATGTATCCATGAGTTCTGTGGTAGTCAATGGAGAAGATCTGTATTCCTCCAGCCAGGGTTGTGGTCCCTTAAGCTGGCATCCTGTAGAAACCAAATCTGTGTCCTTCTTAATGGATTCATGGTGTTCTGTAGAGCTGTCCCATAGTGTTCCTGGCAGTGGTTTTGTAAAAAGACTCCTTTATGCAGTTCACAACTGTTCTTTTTCAAGACTTCATCCAAAGGTCAAGAGAAAGGGGTGGTGTTACTAATTCTGATTACTGGAGCATCCACAATTCATCCCCCAATGTTGACTTGCAAACATTGCAAACATTGAAGGATAAACTATAAATTCCGAAACAATGCAAGTCAACAAATTGCATGGACTTATACAATGGTAATCAACATATTTAGCAAACATCCATTGTTCAAAGAGCCTGCGTCCCTGTATCGCAAAGATAACAGTACAATAAACTAGAAGAGTTTATATAAGAGGTAAATAACCATTTATCAATTAACAAATATCACCTCAACCTACAAGATGAGTCAACATTCGGACTCATGACAAAAGATCATGTGCGTTGACCAACCGAAGAAAGAAACACATAAATTCAATAGTTAATAATTCAGACAATAGTCTATCATTCTGGGCCTATGTAATTTACATCTGGATAATTAAGATTAAATGCTGTGTCGTCACAGGCCCCTTTAGTTTTAGGGACTGGCAGGGGTCCTTTACAGTTGCTCTCCCACTATTTCATCCTTCTTTCCTCTACTCTGCTTCAATAAAATATTTGGAAATATACAAAGTAAAAACTCAAATATAATTTTTTTTCTTACATTAAAACTTGAATTTATTAAAATAACCCCCAAAAAACAAGAACAAAAAAACTAAACCTGATTAACATCGCAGAGAACAACAACCCAAACTGTACAACGATCGCATGATTTATCCGGCACGAAAAACAGCATCAAGAATAAAATAGTAATAATTAATGGCAAAATTGTAGCTTTTGTTCATTTTGTCTCTATACTGCACGATAAACGCTGGAAAGAAAGAACCATTCCTGGGGTTTTGCCATTAAATGCTGGAAAAAATAAAAAAACATCAGCAGAATTTCTTTTTATTAATCTCACGCAAAAGAAAAATGGAATAAAAATTATAAAAACTTTGTTTGTACCCCAAAATGTTACCAGTGAATCCTATAGCTGCTCCGCATGGACCCAAAAACTAAAAACTCCTGCATGCCCCGTGTGTATATGTGTGTGTATATGTATATATATATAAATATATATATATATATATATATATATATATATATATATATATATACATATATATACATACACACATATATATATATATATACTCCTCTGTACTATGTACACGGCAGAGCTCACACACCACAACACGCTCCGCTGCGGCGCCACAAGAAGAGCGGACCTGGCTGCACACACACCTGCTCCTGTCACCTGTATACACAGTTGAAACCAGAAATTTACATACACTATATAAATGTTAGAACCCTCCTGATTTTTTTTTCCATCTTGTGTTTTACGGTCACGTGACCATATGCCTTTATATTCCAGCTCCGCCCTTTTGGCTGTGTTGGACTTCAGTGTTGTTTGACTGCTTTGCTAGCCAGGTGCTTCTGTGCCTTTCTCTGTCAGTTCGCTTGGTCCTTCTGGGACCTCTAGTACCTTTTTGTCAGTTTATCTTTTTGTGTTCTGTAACAACTTCTCTGTTTAGGAGATGTCCCATTTTTGTTCCAGTCCTTAGTTCTTTTAGGGACCCCTCTCCTTTATGCTATAGGTCTTCGCTCAGACTAGCCGAGGACTAAGGCGGGTCTGTTCGCTAGGAACAGGCAGCCCGCTACATCGTAGGGATTCAGCTTAGTCTTACTGTAGGGATAGCTTTCTCCTTTCTTTCCTTAGTACTTGTTGCAGATCATAACAATAAAAAGACACATCTGCATGTTTCTCTCAATATCTGACATGAAATCAGAATAATCCTTCCCGTTTTAGGTCAATTAGGATTACCATTATTTTTAAGATTTGCCAAATGTCAGAATAATAAGAGAGAGAGAATGTTTTAAAGCATTTTTATTACTTACTGCAAAATCATAAGTTTACATACACTAATATTGCTATACCTTTAAAAAAATCTGGACTGCCCATATGATGATGTCATGTGTTTGGAAACTTCTGTTCTTTTTGGCAACATCTCAGTTAATTAGAGGCACACCTGTGGATGTATTTTAATGCACACCTGAAACACACTGCTTCTTTGTGTAGCATCATGGGAAAGTCTAAAGAAATCAACCAAGATATCAGGAAGAGAATTGTGGACTTGCACAAGTCTGGTTTATCCTTGGGTACAATTTCAAGATACCTGAAGGTGTCTCATTAATCTGCACAAACAATTATATGCAAGTACAAACAAGATGGGAATGTCCAGCCATCATACCACTCAGGAAGGAGACGGGTTCTGTGTCCCAGAGATGAACGTGCTTTGGTCCGATATGTGCATATCAAGGACAAAAGCAAAAGACCTTGTGAAGATGATGGGGGAAGCTGATAAGATTGTGTCAATATCCACAGTGAAATGAGTACTGTATCAATATAGGCTGAAAGGCCACTGTGCCAGGAAGAAGCCATTACTCCAAAAGAAAGATAAAAAAGCCAGATTAATGTTTGCAAATGCACACAGGAACAATGACCTTAATTTTTGGAGACCTGTCCCGTGGTCTGATGAAACTAAAACTGAACTTTTGGGCATAGTGACCATCGTTACTTTTGGAAGAAAAAAAGGAGAAGCTTGGAAGCCTAAGAACACCATCCCAACTGTGAAGCACGGGGGAGGCAGCATCATGTGGGGTTGATTTGCTGTAGGAGGGACTGGCGATAGCGCCACTCACAGGCATCACGTGACCCCCCGGCTGCATCAAATGAGGCGTGACATTAGTGTCGCGGACCCCGCAGTGGATGCTGGCCTGTGGGCGGGGGTTACCCGGCGGGTCCCACCCAGCATCCTCCGCGCCCCACTCCCAATGAATGAGGAGAGGGAAAGAGGTAAACTCTTGACTTAGCAGTAATAAAATGTCCTAAAACATTCTCTCTCTCTCATTATTCTGGCATTTGGCAAATATTACAAATGATGGTAATCCTAACTGGCCTAAAACGGGAAAGGTTTATTCTGATTTCATGTCAGATATTGAGAAAAACCATGAATATGTGTCTATTTATACAGTGTATGGAGACTTCTGATTTCAACTGTGTATATATATATATATATGTGTGCATATTATATACACGGCGAAGCTCACACACCACAACACCCACAGCAGAGGAACTGGCTGCACACACACCTGCTCCTGTCAGTGCTGTGAGCGCCCCTCATATCGCTGCTGGCTCCGCCCCTCATATCGCTGCTGGTTCCGCCCCTGATATCGCTGCTGGCTCCGCCCCTCATGTCGCTGCTGGCTCCGCCCCTCATTTCGCTGCCGGCTCTGCCCCTCATATCGCTGTTGGCTCAGCCCCTCATGTCGCTGTTGGCTCCGCCCCTCATATCGCTGCTGGCTCCGCCCCTCATATCGCTGCTGGTTCCGCCCCTGATATCGCTGCTGGCTCCGCCCCTCATGTCGCTGCTGGCTCCGCCCATCAGCCGCTCACAGTCCTCAGCAATATGGAGACATCCGCACTGATCAGAATCCTCGGGGGCGTGGCCTGTCACTGTAGTCACACAAGGGTTGTCATGGAGATCTCAAGGGAAGGCAGGTGGGTGGGACTTAGAGCAGGAAGTAGAAGCTGTGCAGTGTGATTGGCTCCTTACCTTCTGCCAGTACTGGAGCAGATATATGGCTCCTATATAATGGAGGGGGCTCAGGAGGGGTTCCCCACTCAAAAGGTCAGGGGATAAATAATACTGGACATGAGCGAGGGCAGGAGGACATTATTCTATATTGTAAGAAATCTGATTTCTTCTTTCCTCACAGTTTTTCCTGTGCAAGGCCACATGTATTGTGCGATAATCTGTGAATATGGGGGGGATCTGCTCCTCACATCCACATCAATCCCCCCACGTCTGAGCTCTCCCTTACAGGGGTCTTCTGCTCTGCACATTGATCCGTCTCCATGGAGATGACATCATGGCCGGTACATGCGGATCTCCCCGATGGGACCCTCATGTATCTGGAGGACGAGGCACTGCTGCTCCTCGGGGAGAGGGGGCACAATTCCTGTACACATGATACAGGGGCTTCTGCCATCTCTGGGCTGAGAATAATGCTGGCAGCGCGCAGTCTACATGGTGTGAGGATTACAAGTCTGCAGTCACAGAGAGTCACACAGATGACTGCAGCCTTCAGCTTCACACCGGACAATCCCTTTAAATACATGTATATTGCTCTAAAAATACTTTTTACTATTTTGCTTCATGTAACATTTGCTCTGTTCGGCCTTTACCAGCTTTTTGTTTCCCAGCAGCACATTGATGGCAGCAGAATGAGTTAACTTGAGATTCAGTCAGTGAGCTCCTTATGATGTGGAGTTTCCAGCTCTTTTATTTCTGCGATGATTTATGACTGCATCAGAGATCAGCCCAACTTTCATGCTGGTCTGTGAACATAATCAGCACAGAGAAGGTCAGAATGAGCTCACTGATAAATTCTCAGTGAGCTCATTCTGCAACTAGCAATGCAAAGGAAATAAAAAAGCCAAATTGTTTATGAAACGATATTGAAAAAATATTTGTATGTATATATTTAGCCCAAAATGTCTGAGTGTCCATATCCTTAGTACCAGCACAGCTGAGGATTTGGTGCAATGGTGTCTGGCCTGGACAATCCTCTGTAAGGGAAACCAAGTCCAAACTGATGGATTTTCCCTGCACTGATACATTGTAGCAAACGGTCAGGACAGGAGGGGGATCGTCTAGACTGAATACCATTGTAATAAATGCTCCGCTGCTGTCAGGATTAGATTTTTTTCAGGTTCTGGATATTAACAAGAATGATTTTATTCTCAGACAACAAGCAGAGATCTTACAAATGGCAGAAAAGTTGAATAATCCTTCATTGCAGAGAGGAGAACTTTCCTCCTGTATCCGGCGGATCGTCCTGTGGCTGAGAACAGTCTTTGCGGAGCGATTCCTCCCTATGAGGGGAACGTCGGTGCGGTGGAGCTGCTGTATCAGCCACGGAGGGGAATGAAGAGCAAGAAAGATTTATCCCTCATCCTGGAGGATCCGGAACTGAAGACTGCGGAGATCAAAGCTGAAGGTGAAGCCACATGTGATCTGTATACATCGGCAGAGGGGTCGTCACATGAGGAAATCCCCCCATATATATGGAGATGGCGATCTGTGGGGGCCGGACACAGAATGGGTGTGTGGTGTAACCAAAGAGAACACTAAGTCAGCACAGGAGCTGTGTACACAAAACGGAAGCATTCTGCAAAGTTACTTTATTCTCTTTATCCCCTTCCCGACATCCACAGAATTTAAGTGTCGCAATTCCAATGAGTTGTGGATTTTTGGTTCAAGTTGCCCAACGGGACCAAAAAATAATGTGATAGAAAAGTATTAAAATTGAAATTTTTATATATATAAAAAAAAATCCTTTTAAATTTCCTACCTCCATTTGTCAATACAAAACAAGGCTAAAAGATTGTATATATATATATATATATATATATATATATATATATATATATATATATTTATTTATTTAGTATTGACACACTGACAAAAAGTCCAATCTATCAAATCATAAATATATTAACCCCTACAGCAAATGCCCCACAGCAAAGATAATCTAAACACCCACATTTTTTTTTCTTTTTGGGTAATTTTACCTCCCAAAAAATGCATCAAAAAGAGATGAAAAGTTTGTACACAGCAGAGAATGGCATCAATAACCCCCGCAGGTCGGCGAGCAGAAAGCGAACCTCGCACAGATTCATCAGCAGAAACATGGAACAAATGCAGGGTCTCACAAAATGGTGACACAATACCGTGTTATTTATTACTGTACAAGTTTGGTGACGCCATAATACGGCAATTCTAGCTTCTTAATTTATTTTTCCGCTATTTAACGTGCGGTTTAAATAATTTGGGCTTTGATAGGTTGGACTTTTACAGACACGACAATATAAAATATGTTTCTTTTTTAATTTCTTTTTTTTTACCTCGGAAAAAAGGGGTGATTTAACATTTTTGTTTATTTTTTTCCTTTGTAAAACTTTTTTCTTTTTTTTTCCATTTTTACTTTATTTTTTTTATGTCCCCTTAGGGCACTTAAACCTGCGATCTCTTGACTGCTTATTCTATATACAGTAATCCTCTAGTAATGCAGTATACAGTTTATAAGATTAAGTCCAGACTGTGGATGAACTTCACAGGAGTACCAAGATGGCAGCCATGCAGGTCTTCACCATTGCCCTGACTGCCATTGTCATCCATTTCCTGGCGATAGCTCAGTTTAAATGCCGCTGTTGGCTCAGGTGGCCACAGTCTACTCAAGTCGCTGCTGTCGGCTCAGGTCACCGCTGTTCTGGACTGGCTGGCAAATTGCACACAGTAGCAACCCATCCTTATTGTGTTTTATCTATGGCTGATTCATAAAGTGAGTAAAGGTTACAAAGCTTTAAAAAGATAAAGTCGGTGTTATGATGTAATAGTTGAGGTCAAATGCTGACTAGATTCTCATCCACTTCTATCAGTGGGCTACTCAGAGAGGTGTCTGAGACTCTAGTCAGCATGTGAGCAGGCTCGGACTGGCCTGCTGGGGAATTCCCCGGTGGGCCCCACTGCAGGGCCAGCACTGACAAGAGAAGGAAGGCTCCTCCCACTCCTACCCTAGCACAGCTATGCACTTGTCTATATATCGTATGCTGTGTGTGTGTGGGTGTGTGGTTTGACTTGTCTTTATACCGCATGCTGTGTGTGTGTGGGGGGGACTTATCTATATACCGTATGCTGTGTGTGTGTGTGGGGGGGACTTGTCTATATACCGTATGTGTTAGAACCCTCCTGATTGTTTTTTCCATCTTGTGTTTTGCGGTCACGTGACCATCTGCCTTTGTATTCCAGCTCCACCCTTTTGGCTGTGCTGGACTTCAGTGTTTGACTGTTTCTCTAGCCTGGTGCTTCGGTGCCTTTCTCTGTCAAGTTCGCTTGGTCCTTCTGGGACCTCTAGTACATTTTTGTCAGTTTGTCTTTTTGTGTTCTGCAACAACTTCTCTGTTTAGGAGATGTCCCATTTTTGTCCCAGTCCTTAGTTCTTTTAGGGACCCCTCCCTTAATTCTATAGGTCTTCATTCAGACTAGCCTAGGACTGAGGCGGGTCTGTTCACTGGAAACAGGAAGCCCGCTACATCGTAGTGATTCAGCTTAGTCTTACTGTAGGGACAGCTTTCCCCTTTCTTTCCTTAGTACTTGTTGCGGATCATAGCTAGTGTTGAGCGAGCATGCTCGACACTGCTCGGTACTCGGCCGAGCATCTTACTACTCGAGATGTTCGGCGAGCACCGAGCATTTCCGGGTTGCTCGGGCTGGAGCTCGGGTCTCTGCCCTGCACGTTTGGCGCTCTTTACAGAGCCAATGAACATGCAGGGATTGCCAGCCAGTCACTGTAATGCTGCAGCCATGTTGGTTGTGGGCATTACAGTGATTGGCTGGCCGCACAGCATCAGCTCGAGTATTTAAAACCGGGCGCCGCCATCTTGGACACAGTCGCTCCAGATCAGCCAGTGTAGGGTCAGTGCTGCTGAGTTAGGGAGAGATATATAGTGCAAAATAGGTAGTGTAGGGTCTCTAAAGCCTGCCAAATCAAACAAACAGTCCTTCTCAGGACTAATATCCATCCCAGATATCAGGCAGGCAGGCTGTATAGGAGACGCAGTGGTTATACCAGCAAACGCTGCATTACAGTCCTGTGTGCTTCTGTTGGTCAAATTGGTAGATTTATCACCCCGGTCTTAGGGGCCAGGAAAATCCAAATCCTGTATTTTTTTTTTCCTCAGTCAGACTGTCCAAATACGCGTCTTATTAACCTTTTGGTATTTTCCCTCCCCCCAAAAATAATTGAGTGTGTCTGTGACTGTTCAGACACCAATATATCTGTTTAAAAGAGTCTGATGTAGGCCAGAAAAATAGAAATGTGGTTTTGCAGTTCCACGGGTCAAATCACTGTATTATCCTGCTGTTGGTATTTTTTGCCGTAAAAAAACTGTAATAGTGTCTCCCTGACTGGCCAGACACCAATATATCTGTTTAAAAGATTCTGGTGTACGCCACATAACTATAACTGTGGTTTTGTAGTTCCACGGGTCAAATCTTTGTATTATCCTGCTTTTTGCATTTTTTGCCATAAAAAAACAGTAATAGTGTCTCCCTGACTGTTCAGACACCGATATATCTGTTTAAAAGAGTCTGATGTAGGCCAGAAAAATAGAAATGTGGTTTTGCAGTTCCACGGGTTATATCTCTGTATTATCCTTCTTTTGGCATTTTTTGACGTAAAAAAAAACTGTAATAGTGTCTCCCTGACTGTTCAGACACCAATATATCTGTTTAAAAGAGTCTGGTGTACGCCACATAACTATAACTGGTTTTGCAGTTCGACGGGTCAAATCTCTGCATTATCCACTTTTGAGTCTTTTTTACATAAAAAAAACAGTTTGAGTATGTCGCTGACTGTTCAGCCCCAAATATATCTATTTAAAAAAGTCTGGTATACGCCAGTAAATTAGAACTGTGGTTTTGCAGTTCCACGGTTCAAATCTCTGTATTATCCAGCTTTTGGCCTGTTTTACGTAAAAAAAACCCAGTAATAGTGTCTCCCTGTCTGTTCAGTCACAAATATATCTGTTTAAAAGATTCTGGTGTAGGCCAGACAAATAGAACTGTGGTTTTCCTCTTGCACGGTTCTAATCTCCTTTTTATTACCCTTTTTCCATTGATAGCGTAAGTGTAAGCTATTTTACTTCATTTACAATGGGCAAGGCACGTGGCAAGGGACGTGGAACTAGACGTTCTGGTGATGGTGCGCGTAGAGGACAGGGCCGTGGCCAAGGTGAAAATGTGCCACAACCGACAGCCACATCTTCTCGCTCCGACTTCTTGACCGAATTACTAGGGAAGCACACTACAACACCAGTATTGCGAACTGATCAGTGTGAACAGGTTATTAATTGGATAGCAGATAATACTTCCAGTTACCTGGGCACCACCACCTCCGGTCTGTCTTCCACACGGTCAAATCTTAGTAGCCGTGAGTCTCCTCACCCTGATGCTCCTTCCTCCCACCATGCCAAGTGTCGTCAGACAGCAACTGATCCCACACTTGGACACTCTGAAGAGCTGTTCACTGGTCCATTTCCATATTTGTGCCCCTCGCCTGCTCCGCTTGAAGTGGTGGAAGAGGAGATCCCATATAGCGATGCCCAAATATTTGAACAGCCACGGCCACAGGAAGTCTACGCTGGCAATTTGTCACAAGAGGTGGACGATGATGAGACAATTGCCACGAAGTGAGGAGGAGGATCGTGGTGCGCAAGTGGAAGAGGAGGAGGTGGTGGATGATCCAGTAACTGACCCAACGTGGCAGGAGGACACGCAGAACGAGGCCAGCCGCACACAGGGGGAGGGAGGCAGAGTACCCCAACTGGCAGGAAAAAGCAGTGTGGTGGCCACACACAGAAGGCGGGCAACAGTTCCCCGTAACACTAACTCGAGGGACATTGCCAGTACAACCTGTAGGTCTTCCAGAGTCTGGAATTTTTTTAAAAACTCTGCTGATAACCCCAAAAAGGCCATTTGTACCACCTGCCATGCCAGCATCAGCAGGGGTGACAAAACTATCAGCCTGACCACCACCAGCATGATCAGGCACATGGCAGCCAAGCACCCCACTTTGTGGGGCGAACACCAGGGTCCACGACCAGTGTCAGCGGGTGTCACTACTGCTTCTTCCGCTGTTGTGCGTGCAAGGCAATCCCCTGTCTATACTGCATGCAAAGATGCCCCCTCCTCTCAGTCTTCACTTGTTATGGCAGTTTCTCAAGAAACAGCATCAACGTCCACGTCCCACCACAACGTTCAATTGTCCATATCCCAGAGCTTTGAACGAAAGCGCAAATTCGCAGCCAACGCACCTCAGGCCACAGTCCTAAATTCGCACATTTCACGACTGTTTACATTGGAAATGCTGCCTTTTAGGCTGGTGGAGACGGAATCCTTCCACAACCTTATGGCGGTGGCCGTCCCTCGGTACTCGGTCCCCAGCCGACACTATTTTGCCCGGTGTGCCATCCCCGCACTACACAATCATGTGTCCCAAAACATCTGCTGTGCCCTCAACAACGCAGTTACTGGGAGAGTCCACCTGACAACGGACACATGGACAAGTGCTTGTGGGTAGGGACAGTACATCTCCCTGACGGCACACTGGGTAAACATAGTGGATGCCGGGACCCAGTCGGACCTTGGGACGGAACACATCCTCCCCACACCGAGGATTGCGGGCCCTATGTCAGTCAGAGTTGCCCCCACAGTGTACAGCTCCTGCACATAATCCTCCTCCTCCTCATGTTCAGCCTCCATCTCAGATATCACCACATCAGTTACAAGCTGGAAGCACTGCAGTACTGCCTCAGCCAAGCAGCAACAGGCTGTGCTGAAAATCATAAGCTTAGGTGATAAACCTCACACTGCTTGTGAGTTCTGGACAGCTGTGAAAGAGCAGGCAGATCTGTGGCTGAGACCGCTGAACCTACATCCAGGCATAGTCGTGAGTGACAATGGCCGTAACCTGGTGGTGGCTCTGAGGCGAGGCGAGGCGAGATCACACACGTACCATGCCTGGCTCATGTGCTTAACCTCGTGGTTCAGCGGTTTCTTAAATCGTACCACGAGTTGCCAGATCTGCTCGTCAAAGTACGCCGCCTGTCAGCTCATTTTCTCAAGTCGGCTACAGCTTCCGCCGCCCTTGCTGTGTTGCAGCAGCGTTTGCAGCTTCCGGCACACTGACTAGTGTGTGATGTCCCCACACATTGGAACTCTACCCTCCACATGTTGCAAAGGATTTGTGAGCGGAAGAGAGCAGTTGTGGAGTATCAGCTGCAACAAGGTCGTCGATATTTAGGTCAGACTCCACACATAAGACCTCAGATGTGGACCTGGATGTCTGACATATGTACCATCCTGACAAACTTTGAGGAGTCCACCAAGATGGTGAGTGGCGATGACGCCATCATTAGCATCAGCATCCCACTTGTCTGTCTTTTGCAATGCTCTCTGCAGAGAATTAATTAGGAGGCATTGCAGCCAGAGTATGATGAGATGGATCAAGAAGCCATAGCGGGCGACTACACACAGCTCAGCCTCATCTCATCCCAATGTGCATTGGGAGACAATGAGGGAGAGGAGGCGGCGGAGGAGGAGGAGGAAGAACAGGAGCTGGTATCATGCGCTGTAGACGGTAGTACCTGTACAACTGTCATAACGTCGGTTCAGCGTGGGTGGCCTGAGGACAGTGGGAGGATGAGGAGGAAGAGGAGGAGGAGGAGAGCATGGTCAGTCATCATCTTGGTGAGGACACGGAAATCTTGCCCGTTACCAGTCTGGCACGCATGGCTGACTTTATGTTACGCTGCCTTAACCGTGACACTCGCATTGTCAAAATGTTGGGTGACAGTCATTACTGGTTGGTGACACTTTTAGACCCCCGCTACAAGGAGGACTTTCACTCTCTTATTCCTGAGGTGGAGAGGTCTACAAAAATGGGGCCGTACCAGAAGGCCCTTGCTGCAGAATTGTTACAAAAATTCCCATCTGAACACGCTAGCGGGAGAGGTCACAGTTCATTGCCCAACCAAGGCGTACAGGCGAGAGAGACGCAACTCCAATCCAGAAGAGGCAGGGGAACACTGTCAACGTTCTGGGACAGTTTTCTGTGACCCGCCCAGCTTACAGGCCCTGAGGCGCGGTGTACTCTCTCCAAGGAGTGGAAAGTTTCAAAAGATGGTGAGGGAGTACCTTGCCGACCGTACCAGCGTCCTCCGTCATTCCTCTGTGCCTTTTAATTATTGGGTATCCAAGCTGGACACTTAGACTGAACTTGCTCTGCACGCCTTGGAGGTCCTGGCCTGCCCTGCCGCTAGCGTGTTATCGGAGCGTGTTTTTAGTGCCGCTGGGGGAATTATAACAGATAAGCGCACTCGCCTGTCAACTGACAATGCTGACAAGCTGACCCTTATCAAAATGAACAAGGGCTGGATTGGGCCAGACTTCTCATCACCACCAAATGACAGCAGAGTAACATAAAGTCAAATCCACTGTGTTATTTCGGGAGGTGTATTCCCATGCACCGCTTCACACCCACACATTGGTATACGCTTCCTCATTTCGGCTGTATTTTGCTCTTCTCCTTATCCTAAGCCTCCACCACCATTATACCACCAGGGTGACCTTGATCCGTGTTGCCAGCATTGCAAGTTCCTCCGTCCTAATTTTTGGCAGTTTTTGCTTGGAAGGCATAGGCAAAGACTATGGGAGACCCACTCCCCAATAATGGGAACAATGTTTTTAAGATGCTGTACTGTATGGCTCTTAAGGGGCATTTAAACCGTCTTGTTAAGCTACTGCAACCTCCACGTTTCTTCCAAGGGGCATTAAAACCATCTTGGTAAGCTACTGCGACCTCCACCACTTTTCCCAGGGGCATTGATATTGTCTTTTTATTCTACTGCGACCTCCAGCATTCTACCAAGGGGCATTAAAACCGTCTTGTTAAGCTACTGCGGCCTACACCACTTTTCCAAGGGGCATTGATATTGTCTTTTTATTCCACTGTGACCTCCACGACTCTTGCAATGGGCATTGCATTTCCTCCCAATTTTAGTCACCTTTTGTTTTCAATGCATACGCGAACACTAAGGGAGACCCACTCCCCAATAATGGGTAGAAGGGTTTTAGTATGCTGTAATCCACGTCTGTTTCAAGGGGCATTGCAGTTCCTCATAATTTTTGGAAAGCCTTCCATTCACTGCTTAGGCCAACAGTGCACAGGAGACCCAGTTGCTATAAATGGAGAAAACGGTTTAGTTAATGCCCTCTGACCTCCATGTCACTTCCAAGGGGCATTGGAGTGCCTCGAAATTTTTGTTAGGTATTGCACTCACTGCATGCCCTATAACTGTGTAGCCGAACCGCTCCTTTTGGTACAGAAACATATCCTACAAGACATGTGTGGTTGACTGGCCTGATATTGATGTGAATGGTCCCTGTTCCTCCTTCTCTTTCTCCTTTGCCACCATCTCATCCATCATTCATCACCTGAAGCTTTGTTTTAACGGGAGTCATAGAACTGGGATAGTAGCAGGAAAACATCCAGCAATCCTCTGAGGTGGCAGGATATGCACCAAAATGCTGACCACCTCAGGCCTAGCCGCTACTACATACATGTGCTTGCATTCCAAGAAAACAAAGCAGACGCTAACTTCTATCATCATCATCATGCTCCTCACCTTGGCACTCTCAACTCCCCTGATGGAGAAGCCAGGGCCCACCGGAGGAGTCTGGTTCTCTGGTGGGCTTGTCCAATGCAGGCCAGGCTAAGAAAAGTGTGGGGGAAGTTTCAAGGAGAAATAGGGATGGCTGGGGACCATTTATGGACACCCGGCCGCCCCCAGGCGGCTGGGGACCGAGCGTGGACACCCGGCCACCGGGCGGCTGGGGACTGAGTATGGATACCTCGCTGCCGAAGCAGCCATGAGGTAGTGGTCAGCTTCTGCCTCCTCCAAACTAAAAGGCCCCATTTCAAGTGAAAGCTAGCAGTATGGTATTGCAGCCTGCGGGTGGGTGGGTGATTGGTTGGCTGCATATTTGCGCTTGCATTGCAAGGAATGGGGGAGGTACAATTGAATACTGCCCTGGGATAAGGACTTGTGTAGCACCCTGAGGATTCGGCTGCTACAGGGGTATTACACCTCAAGCCAGAGGTGTGGTATTCCACTCCCGGGTAAGGATGGAGTGTGGAACTGAGCTCAGTAGGCTGCATGCACTACATACATCCCATTTCCGGGGGACAGACCGATGGTACTCCCACTAGAGAAATGTGCAGGTACGACAGTGTCTGTCCCTGGCTGGAGTGGGAGGGGGGGTGGAACATCCCAGTAGTGTAGGGGCAGATAGGGGGAGCAGTCTGGGTAATGCTAGGAGCTCATTGGGTGCTGGTCACCTGAGCTCACACATAGAGGGAGTATATAAGGTGGGAACCATCTTAGAACAGGGTCTTTTGTAGAGGTTTGGTCAGACAAGCAGAGCAGCTCAGCCAGCTCCAAGGCCAAGAGAGTGAGAGAGAGGAGAAAAGAAGGACCCAGAGGGGGAGAAGAGGGAACTCCAAGAACCCAAAATTAGACCAGAGGGTGAAGAGTTGGCACAAGGGTACCGGATCCCAAGCTGGTGGAGGGCACTAATCCTTAGCCAGAGACCGGAGGTCGTGGGCAGGATCTGCCACGACCACCCACTAAATCCACCCGGAAGGCAAACCAAGAATAGGGTCAGGGAACCCAGAGACAAGGGTTTTACCAACAAGAGGCCCGAGGGAGCCGGACTTAGGTGGATCCCTGGTGGGGAAGGCCAGAGAGAAGGACAAGTCAGAAAGGGAGCTCAGGAACACGCTCCAGAATCACCTGGGGGTTGGCCGAGTCCAGGACCTGGTGGACGCAGCACGGCTCGGGTGGTCACTCAAGGCCGGAGTGACCAACACAAAAGCAGTAAGTAAAAACCCTGAACTGCACAGCCCGACTCTGAGTTTCATTACCATCCTCACTGCACCTCCACAACCACCATCCTCTGCAACTGACCCCCTGAGGCTATACCCCTCCCGTTGGGGGTTATACTACCTGAGCTGCACACACACCACCAGCCTCAGCGGACCCTGCTGCAGCGGCGGCCGTAGTGACCGCAAATCAACGGGTGGCGTAGTCGACACTAAAGAACATCCAGTAACATCTGTAGGACTGCCACACACTGAGCTTGACACCCTGGGCACGGACCGGGTCACCGCCACTCGGAGACTACAACCCCCATCTGATCCGGCTCCGGGTATCCCCCAAACAACACTGGCCCAGGGGGCGCGTCACTTGCACGGGGATAGATGCAAGTCTGCATCTTCTGATGTGGCAAGGATCACTTCTGATGGGCACACTTTTAGGCAGTGACCTGGGTGTCAGAGATGCTTCCAGGGGTCTTCCCCATGCTGTTCCCATGTCTTTTCAGCACTGTATGCATGTGTCACACAGCACATGGCCAGATAAGATTGTAAAATTTTAAAATGACATTTCCCGGTAAATGCATTTGTCACGGTTGAAAGCAATACAAAGTGCAAAAACACATAAAAAATGCTACTTGTGAACATAGCCCAAGGTGTGGAGGAGTATTTTTTGGGGGGGTTATTTATTTTACCTTATACACAAGTCTTTACCCTGGAAAGGAACTTCCTTAACATATTTCACAGGAAAGCAGTTTCAGTTTCGTTTTTGAACGTTTTATTGTGAGCCCTTAAATGTGGCTTAATACCTCTGACCACGTTGTTGACAGCAGTGACCTGGGGGTCAGAAATGCTTCCTGGGGCGCTCCCCATGCTGTCCCCATGTAATTTGAGCACTGTCACTATCGTTTTGGGCACTTGTTAGGCTTTTAAAAGACTGCCGGGGGTGCCGCGCCAAAAATGCTCGGGTCTCCCATAGACTAACATTGGGCTCGTTGCTCGGGTCGAGCACCCGAGTATCACGGCAAGCTTGGCCCGAGCTTCTAGCACCCGAGCATTTTAGTGCTCACTCAACACTACTCTCAATCTTTGCATACATGTCAACAATAAATTGGTGGAAGAGGTGTTTGCCTTTCAAGATGTGATTTTCCTCTGCAAATCTTGTCATGATCCTATAGGCATAGAAGTCCATGGCAGACACTTTTTTTCCTGAAGGGTTGCCTGTTGTAGGACCTGTCTGAGGTATTCCAAAGTGATAGCCATCCTGTCCCTGCCAAAAGATGATTGGATATTGCAGAGCATCATAGGACCTGTGAGTTTCTGCTACTCGTTGCAAACTATTGTTCCTTTTCTGAAGCACAATGTCACGGCTTTGAAAATCATTACCTACAATCAAGATGGCTACCTCATCAAATGTGGGAGCATTGAAACGTTGCTGATGTTCACCTTGTGGTGTTTTGTCAGCTCGAATGACAACCTTGTAATCGTCATTTGACATGCATTCAAGTGCAGCCTTGAAAACTTGAACATATAGATTGTTGGAGTGAAGGAACTGCTACAAAATAGTGACAATATCAAGGCGAGTATTAGGAATTAAAGAGCATCTCCGCTGAACCTCTGCTTCTGCATTTCCCATAAAGAAGAGTTGAAGAAATTGAGGCTCTTCTCCTTGTAATGGAAGCATTGAGCCAATTGAGTGGTAAACCTGTCCTTGAACTTTAAATGTCGGCATAAATCCTATTGTAAACATTTCTTTTGTTGCACCAAATGATGTCATTTGGAAGCAGGAGTTGTACTTCCTAATGTTGTCCAAGAAATGCTTTGATATTGTACTGGTACCTGTCATCAGAGAATTTAGGGGATCTAGTGGTGACAGGAGGGGTGGAAGTTTTATCTTGCCATTTGCACAGCATAAACCTGGTGGTTCATCTTTCCATTTCAGGGCACTGCAGACCACATCCATTTTTCCTATGTGAACTTTAGGATTATCCTGATAGTTTATGTCTGACTGGTAACAAAAGGCAGCATGTTTCAAATCTCCAACCATTTCCTGTGCCCTGGTGAAAGAAATAGCAATTCTCTTAGTGGCTAGTCGGCCTTCTCTCTGCTGAGATGACTCATTGGCCCTTGAGGAAGCAGCTCTTGTTCTCTTATCTGCAAGCCTCGCTTCCCTCTCCTCAGAAAGTTCATTGGCCCTTGAGGAAGCAGCTCTTGTTTTCAAGTCTGCAAGCCTTGCTTCCCTCTCCTCAAAAAGTTCATTGGCTCTTGAGGAAGCAGCTGCTGTTCTCATGTGTGTCAGCCTTGTTTCTCGGTCTTCACATTTTTCATTGGCCGGTAATGCAGCTTTTCTTTTTGCATCAGCTGACATTCGTGCCATGAAATTCCTTTTCTTATGAGGCATTATTGTGGTAAAAATAGTCTGTAACTGGCAGTTTCTATATCCTCTCACATATAAGTAATGTGACTGACTTCAGCCTTTCCACCAACACACCCTAACTGACATCTTATTATACTGAGAATGTCCTTTGTTGCCTATATTAACCAATCACAGCTCAGATTAATTAACTGTAGCAAAATAGAAGCTGAGCTGTGATTGGTTGCTATTGGCAGCCTGATAAATCTTTGTGAGATGCGTTTTGTGTGTGCTGAGGGTGGTATATGTGTTCAAGCACGTGGTAGTGTGTGGGGCATTTTGTGTGTGTGTTCATATCCCCGTGTGTGGTGAGTATGAGTATCCCATGTCGGGGCCCCACCTTAGCAGCTGTACGGTATATACTCTTTGGCACCATCGCTCTCATTCTTTAATTCTCCCTTGTTCACATGTGGCAGCTGTCAATTTGCCTCCAACACTTTTCCTTTCACTTTTTCCCCATTATGTAGATAGGGGCAAAATTGTTTGGTGAATTGGAACGCGCGAGGTTAAAATTTTGCCTCACAACATAGCCTATGACGCTCTCGGGGTCCAGACGTGTGACTGTGCAAAATTTTGTGGCTGTAGCTGCGACGGTGCAGATGCCAATCCCGGACATACATACATACACACATACATACATACATACATACATACACACACATTCAGCTTTATATATTAGATGGGGCCATTATACTGTATGGAGCAATACATGGGGCCCATTATATACTATATGGGGCCATTATACTGTATGGAGTAATATATGGGGCCCATTATATACTGTATGGAGCAATATAAGGGGCCTATTATATACTATATGGGACCATTATACTGTATGGAGCAATATATGGGCCTATTATATACAATATGGGGCCATTATACTGTATAGAGCAATACATGGGGCCCATTATAAAGTATATGGGGCCATTATACTGTATGGAACAATAAATGAGGCCCAGTATATACTGTATGTAGCAATATATGGGGCCTATTATATACAATATGGGGCCATTATACTGTATAGAGCAATACATGGGGCCCATTATATACTATATGGGGCCATTATACTGTATGGAACAATAAATGAGGCCCAGTATATACTGTATGTAGCAATATATGGGTCCTAGTGTATACTCTATGTAGCAATATATGGGGCCCTTTATATACTGTATGGAGCAATATATGGGGCTATTATACTGTATGGAGCAATATGTGGGGCCTATTATATACTATAAGGAGCTATTATACTGTATAGAGCAATATATGTGGCCAGTATGCTGTATGGAACAATATATGGGGCTCATTATATACTATATGGGACCATTATACTTTATGGAGCAATATAACAGGTCCAGTATATACTGTATGGAGCACTATATGGGGCCATTATACTGTATGAAGCAATATATGGGGCCCATTATATTGTATGGAGCACTATATGGGGCCTATTATATACAATATGTGGTCATTATACTGTATGGAGCATTATATGGGGCCATTATACTGTATTGAGCAATTTTTTGGTGCCCAGTATATACAGCATGGAGCAAAATATGTGGCCCATTATACACTACATGGAGCCATTATACTGTATGGAGCAATATATGGGGCCCATTATATACTTTATGGGGCCATTATACTGTGCAGCAATATATGGGGCTCAGTATATATTGTATGGAGCAATATATGGGGCCTATTATATACTATATGGGGCCATTATACTGTATGGAGCACTATATGGGGCCCATTATATACTATATGGGGCTATTATACTGTATGGAGCAATATACAGGGTCTATTATATACTATATGTGGCCATTATACTGTATGGAGCAATATATAGAGCCAATTATATACTATATGGAGCCATTATACTGTATGGAGCACTATATGGGGCCCATTGTATACTATATGGGGCCATTATACTGTGGATCACTATATGGGGCTATTATACTGTATGGAGCAATATACAGGGCCTATTATATACTTTATGGGGCAATTATAGTGTATGAAACAATTTTTGGGGCCCATTATACGGTATGGAGCCAATTATATACTATATGTGGTCATTATACTGTATGGAGCACTATATGGGGCCATTATACTGTATGCAGCAATATATGGGGCCCATTATATATTATATGGGGCCATTATACTGTATGGAGCAATTTATGGAGCCCATTATATACTACTAGATGGTGGCCCGATTCTAACGCATAGTATGAAGCAATATATCTGGTCCTTTATATACTTTATAGGGCCATTATACTGTTGCTCAATATATGGGGCCCAGTATATACTGTATGGAGCAATATATGGGGCCCAGTATATACTGTATGGAGCAATATATGGGGCCCAGTATATACTGTATGGAGCAATATATGGGGCCCATTGTATACTATATGTGGCCATTGTACTGTATGGAGCAATATATAGGGCCCAGTATATACTGTATGGAGCAATATATTGGGTCCATTATATAATATATGGGGCCATTATACTGTATGGAGCAATATATGGGGCTCAGTATATATTGTATGGAGCAATATATTGGGTCCATTATATAATATATGGGGCCATTATACTGTATGGAGCAATATATAGGGCCCAGTATATACTGTATGGAGCAATATATTGGGCCCATTATATAATATATGGGGCCATTATACTGTATGGAGCAATATATGGTGCCCAGTATATACTATATGGAGCAATATATGGGGCCTATTATATACTATATGAGGCCATTATACTGTATGGAGTAATATATGGGGCCCATTATATACTACATAGGGCCATTATACTATGAATCAATATATGGGGCCCAGTATATACTGTATGTAGTAATATATGAGGCCCGTTATGTAATATAGGGGGCCATTATGCTGTATGGAACAATATATGGGGCCCAATACATACTGTATGGAGCCATTATACTGTATGGAGCAATATATGGGGGGCCCATTATATACTGTATGGAGCAATACATGGAGCCCATTATATACTATATGGGGCAATTATACTGCATGAAACAATTTATGGCGCCCAGTATATAATGTATGGATCAATACATTGGGCCCATTATATACTACTATGGGACTATTATATTGTATGGAGCAATTTAGAGGATCCAGTATATACTGTATGGAGCAATATATGGGGCCAATGATATACTATATCGGGCCATTATACTGTATGGAGTAATACATGAGGCCCATTACATCCTATATGGGGCCATTGTACTGTATGGAGCAAGATATGGGGCCCATTACATACGATATGGGGCCATTATACTGTATGGAGCAATATATGGGGCCCATTATATACTGTATGGAGCAATATAAGGGGACTATTATATACTATATTGGGCTATTATACTGTATGAAGCAATATATCGGGTCCTTTATATACTTTATAGGGCCATTATACTGTTGATCAATCAATATATGGGGCCCAGTATATACTATATGGGGTCATTATTCTGTATGGAGCAATATATCGGGACCATTATATACTATATGGGGCCATTATACTGTGGATCAATATATGGGGCCCAGTATATACTGTATGGAGCAATATATGGGGCCCAGTATATACTGTAGGGAAAAATATAGGGGACCCATTATATACTGTATGGGGCAATTATACTGTATGGAACAATTTATGGGGCCCAGTATATACTGTATGGAGCAATATATAGGGCCCATTATACTGTATGGAGCCTATTATATACTATATGTGGTGATTATACTGTATGGAGCACTATATGGGGCCATTATACTGTCTTGAGCAATATTTGGGGCCTAGTATATACTGTATGGAGCAATATATGGGGCCCATTATATACTATATGTGGTGATTATACTGTATGGAGCAATATATGTGGCCTATTATATACTATATGAAGCCATTATACTGTATGGATCAATATATGGGACCCAGCTTATACTGTATGGACCAATATATGAGGCCCATTATATACTATATGGGGCCATTATACTGTGGAGCAATATATGGGGCCCAGTATATACTGTATGGAGCAATATATGGGGCCCAGTATATACAGTATGGAGCAAAAAATGTGGCCCTTTATATATTATAAGGAGCCATTATACTGTGCAGCAATATATGGGGCCCAGTATATACAGTATGGAGCAAAAAAATGTGACCCTTTATCTATATATATATATAATCGTCTGTCTGTCTGTCTGTGTGTCTGTCTGTCTGTCCAGGAAATCCCGCATCGCTCATTGTTCCGGCAGCGGCCAATCAGCGCCGCGGGATTTCTGAAAAAAGATGGCGGCCGTTAGCGGCTCATCTGCGGGACGGAGCTGAGCGGCGATGCAGCCGGGAGATGAGCGCCGCGAGGCGCTCATCTCCCGGCCGGCAACAGCAGAAGGAACCCGACCGCCGAACCCATCTGCGGGACGGAGATGCAGCCGGGAGATGAGCGGCGCGAGGTGCTCATCTCCCAGCCGGTAGCAGCGGAGGGACCGCCGGCGCCGCTGACCTCCATGCGGAAGGGAGGACCGGGGAGCGGCGCTGCGGGTCGGGATACTTCTGCTGCGAGCGCCCGCTATGTCCCGTGTTCTCGCAGCCTAAGTACCCGCACAGGCAGCGCCGCTCCCCGGTCCTCACCAAGACGATTCGATGATTGGTCGCGGTCTTTGGACCCGACCAATCACTGATCTTAGCGCAAAAGATAAACACCGCTGTGCTGATTGGTCGCCGACGCTGCCCGCGACCAATCACCGATTTGGGCGCCACATTTAAATATCGGCCGCGACCAATCAGCACAGCGGTGTTTAAATGTGGAGCCAAGATCGGTGATTGGTCGCGGCCGATATTTAAATTTGGCGCCCAAATCGGTGATTGGTCACTGGCAGCGTCAGCGACCAATCAGCGATTTTTAACACAAATGTCCGGACCTTTGTAACACCATGCGGATACTGTGGGGACATCAGCGGCTAGGGAGTCAAGGGAGGACCGGGGGGCGGCGCTGTGGGTCGGGATACTTCTGCTGCGACCGCCCGCTCATGTCCCGGGTTCTCGCAGCGGAAGTACCCGCACAGACAGCGGCGCTCCCCGGTCCTCACTAATACGATTCCGCTCCCCGCTCCTCACCAATACGATTCGCTGATTGGTCGGGTGTGGAGAGCGCGACTAATCAGTGATCTTGGCGCTAAAGTTAAACACCGCTCTGCTGATTGGTCGCGGCCGCTGCCCGCGACCAATCACCGATTTGGGCGCCACGTTTAAATAGCGGCCGCGACCAATCACCGATCTTACCGCCACATTTAAACACTGCTGTGCTAATTGGTCGCGGACGCCAGCCGCGACCAATCAGCGAGCTTGGCGCCAAATTTAAACAACGCTCTGCTGATTGGTCGCGGTCGCTGGCCGAGATCAATCAGCAGTATTGGCGCAAAATTTAAACACCGCTCTGCTGATTGGTCGCGGTTGTCGGCCGTGACCAATCAGCAGTATTGGCGCCAAATTTAAACCTCACTCTGCTGATTGGTCGCAACCACCGGCCGCAACCAATCTGCGTTTTTTGTGCCAAATTTAAACAACGCTCTGCTGATTGGTCGCGGTCGCCACTAATCAACGATTTTGGTGCCAAATTTAAACACGCTCTCCAGTCCTCACTAACACGGTTTGCTGATTGGTCGCAGCCGCCTCCCGCGACCAATCAGCGATTTTGGCGCCAAATTTAAACAACGCTCTGCTGATTGGTCGAGGCCGGGACCGTGACCAATCAGCAGAGCGATGCAGAGCGGGGTTTAAATTTGGCCCCAAAATCGCTGATTAGTCGCGGCTGACGGCCGCGACCAATCAGCAGAGCGTTGTTTAAATTTTGCACCAAAATCGCTGATTGGTCGCGGCCGGCGGCCTCAACCAATCAGCAATTTTGGCGCCAATTTAAACAACGCTCTGCTGATTGGTCGAGGCCGCCGGCCGAGATCAATCAGCAGTATTGGCGCAAAATTTAAACACCGCTCTGCTGATTGGTCGCGGTTACCGGTCTCGAATAATCAGCATTATTAGTGCCAAATTTAAACACCGCTCTGCTGATTGGTCGCGGCCGTGACCAATCACCATTATTGGCGGCAAATTTAAATGCCGCTCTGCTGATTGGTCGCGGCCGTGACCAATCACCATTATTCGCGCCAAATTTAAACCCCGCTCTGCTGATTAGTCGCGACCGCCGGCTGCGACCAATCTGCGATATAGGCGCCAAATTTTAACACAGCTCTGCTGATTGCGCCCGGTCGGCCGCATACCTATTCTAGAATTCCCGATGCATTAGAATCGGGCCACCATCTAGTCTACTATATCAGTGATTTTCAACCTTTTTTGAGCCGCGGCACACTTTTTATACTTAGAAAATCCTGGGGCACACCACCAACCAAAATAGCACAAAATGACACTAAAATAGTCATATTATACATATAGTTAATAATATAGATTCTAAATTTATTTTACTCACTCAGTGTGAAACCTGGGCCTGTTTCGATAAACACAAAAGGGATATCCTGGCAGGAATGGTGGAAAGACACACACGAAGCTCTTTCTCAACAGTTCTCAATTTCTCCCTGTTTTTAGTTTTTATCGCAGTCAAGCTTGAGAAGCCCAGCTCACATAGATATGTGGTTGAAAATGGGAGCAATGTCAAAATAGCTTTGTTGGCCAGAATGGGGAACTCCTTGGCAACAGATAACCAAAAACTGTCCAAAGGAAGATCAGCAAACTTTAGCTTTAAACCGCGATCTTGCTTCAGTTCAACAAGTTCCTCTTGCTCCTTTAAAGTCATGTCCTTTCCAGCAACGGATAATGAGCTGTATGGGTCCCTAACCCAGTCAAGGCATTCTGTGAAGGCTGAAGAGAAATAGAATGATAACTTCTCCTCAAGAGTTTTCAAATGTCTGCCAATCGCTTCGCACATTGCAGCAGTATTGTCATCATGCAGTTTCTCGGTGAGTGGGAACATCTGAAGGTTGCCACCCTGCACATGTTGTTGCCAGAGCTGCACCTTTAAACGGAATCCGTTCATTTTATCAGTGCTTGTAAGCAGGTTTTCATTTCGACCTTGCATCCGTGTGTTTAGTTCATTCAGATATTGAAATATATCAGCCAGGTATGCCAGCTTTGCACACCACTCATCACTTGCAAGCAGCTTTGAATAATCGGACCTCTCGTTTGTAAGAAATATTTTAAGTTCCTCTCGCAACTCATACACACGGGCCAGCACTTTGCCGCGTGACAGCCACCTGACCTCCGTGTGGAGCAATAAGATTTTATGTTCCGCTCCCATTTCTGTACACAAAGACTCAAATAAGCGACATCTCAAAGGTCGCGTCTTCACAAAGTTCACTATGCGCACAACATCATCCAACACAGGAGCTAGATCTGCTGGTAAGGTCTTTGCAACGAGGGCCTCACGGTGCAAGAAACAGTGGGTAGCAAGAACATCTGGGTTTCTTTCTTTAACCCTACTTACAAAGCCTTTGATGCGCCCGACCATGGCTGCGGCTCCATCAGTGCAGACACCTGTGCAGTTTTCCCATGTAAGTCCACTTTTATCAAGATATTCCGATGTGACTTGGAATATTGCCTCTCCTGTTGATTTTTCTGTCAGTGCCTTGCAAAATAGGAAGTTTTCTCTAATGGCTTCACCATCCACAAAACACACATTGGCCAACAACTGACAATGTCCACTGATATCCGTCGACTCATTAAGTTGCAAGGCAAATTTCTTCCTGATGCGCACCTTTTCCAAAACAACTGTTTCAATGTCCGCAGACAAGTCATCAATCCGTCTGGCAATTGTGTTATCAGAGAGAGGCACTTTAGCTATCTCTTTAGCTGCTTCAGGGCCAAGCATCTCATTTACAATAGCTTTACAAGCTGGTAGTATTAATGTTTCTGCCACAGTGTGGGACTTTTTTGATTTAGCTATGAGTTCAGCAACAAGGTAGCTAGCTTTGAGGGCTCTCTCATTTACCTTTGTGCTTTTTCTCAAAAAAGTTGCCCCTTTCTCATTGTTTGTACGTAAGCGTGCAAAATACTCCATCGGTTTATTTTGAACGGAAGGGTGTTTCGTTTGGAGATGGCGTTTAAGTTTGCTTGGCACCATAGCGCTATTGGAAAGCTTCTCACCACACACCAAGCACAGTGGTGTTGGTGCTGTCGCATCCCCAGTGGAAGTAAATCCAAATGAAAGATAGCTTTCACTGTATTGCCTTGAGCTCACCGTCTTGTCTTTTTTCTTTTGTCGAACTCTCATACTAGGGCCTTCATTTGGGTTAGAATTGTGTCCAGGGTCCTGTTTGGCATTTGCCTTTTCCATTCTCAAATACTTCTCCATCACTGCTGAGATAGTGTGCGCAGCCACACACTAAAATAGAAGAGTATTACATTATCTGCCACACTTAAAGGACCTCTGCTAGGCATGTTTCATTCCTGAGGGCTTAAAAAGCAGCTCTCGTGGTGACAAGAAGCTGATTTAAACCCCCCAAGAGTGAACTTCACGAGATCTGTATGTGTGTGATAATAACTTCTATTACTACGGTCTGCATTTCCTGCTTGAATTGACACTAGTGACGTAGCACTCAGCTTTCTCTATAAGTAGAATAGAGCCGGCTGCCAAGTGCTACGCCACTAGAGTCAATTCAAGCAGGACATGACTGCTGAAGAACGGTACTAATATCATTTATTATTCCATACATACAACTCTCACGGAGTTCACTCTTGGGGGTTTTAAATCAGCTTCTTACCACCACAAGAGCTACTTTTTTAGCCCTCAAGAGTGAAATATGCCTGGCAGAGGTCCTTTCAATAAATTATTTATTTTAAAAAAGTGAAATAAAAAAGGATAACCCCCTCATATATTCAATCCCATGTAACCTCATAAATACAGTCCCACGTATATGAGCACATGATTATCAGCATCATATACTGTGGTGATGTGCACTGTACAGCGCCACAGTATATGGTGCTGATTATTACGTGGCTCATATACTGCAATATAAATGGGTACAATGAGAAGTACTATGGCCATGAGGCCAGAGTACAAGTGCCAGCTCATATACTTGTGACACCCCAGGGGTCTGGTTGCCACAGTGATAGAGATGTTATGTCTGAGAGCAGGTGGGAGGTCCTTTGGTCAGGGATCCTGTGCATGCCACACCTCCTGCCCAGTCTTGGGAGGGGAAGAACTTCCCCTATATAAACCCGGGGCTGAAGCAGAGTTAGCAGTCAAGGAGAGTAGAGACAAGAAACAGCAGAAGCAATACTACTACGAGTCAGGGGCTGGCAGCTGCAGAGCTCGCCCTGACTGAGAAGCTTTCTTACCGGACCCGGCGTCCGAGGCTGTGGGGACTAACTCTTACCCAGCAGCAGAAGCTGACCGGCAGGGGATTTCAGGTCCTCAGGCCCAGAAACCCGAAGGCACGGTCACACGCGTGGGACCAGCACCGCCATCGTGGAGCGGAAGCCATTAGAAGGCCCCGAGTCACCGGCCATACGGGTGAGCACCACACGGTACACTCAGGGACGTGGGCTACTTATATCCGCTTCTAGCAAGGTAGCCAGAAGAGTACAGTCAGTTTGGGAGGCCTACAACTCCGCCTGGCCAGGGGAGATCCCATCTGCTCAAGGACTGACCAGGCCCCGTTCACTAGCAAGTACTCCGGGAGGGTCTATCGTTGTTACCAGTAAAGACCCTGAATTACACCGCACCGTCTCTGAGTGGTTCCTGCTACCCCCATCATCCACATCTGCTGCCCTGAGGCCATACCCCTCCCGTTGGGGGTTATACCATCTACGCTGCACCATCCATCCACCGGCCTCAGCGGACTGTCCTGCAGCGGCAGCTCCATAGCTGTATTCAACGGGTGGCGTAGTCGTCCTGCATCTACCGCTGTTACATCGCCGCTCAGTTTGACTCCCTGGGCACAGACCGGGTCACCGCCACGAGACTACAACCCTCAAGAGATCCGGCTCCGGGTAAGCTCCCGCGTGCGCAACGCAGCGCGACACAGGCCCAGGGGCGCGTCAACTTTGGCGTAGTCGGCAGGATTTCGTGCCCGCAACCACCGGGTACTGCGTGCCTGAAAAAGAGACTTTTCAAACTTACCTGTGGTGAAGATTCCCGCCATCCGGCGCCATCTTCAGCCTTCTTCCCGCCATCGGTGAAGTTTCCCGCCATCCGGCGCCATCTTCTGCCTTCTTCCCGCCATCCGTGGAGTTTTCCCGCCATTGGACGCCATCTTGAGGACGCTGCGCGGGAAGAAGAGGGGCGTGGACTCCGAAAGCGCGCGAGAACTGAAGCCCCGCCTCACGTCCGGACGTTGCGTAAGGTCCTGGAAGGAGCCCAGCAGACGCCGACGTCACAGGAGCGCGACGGAAGGTCCTCAACCCTGACGATCCACTGCGGAGCCGCGGCCTACGGAAGAGGATCATCGCAAGGTAGGCCACGGTCCACTAGGGGGGAGGAAGATGTCGGATACGGAGGAGAGCTTCACTGCCTCAACCCCCGCCAGCGCTACCGCTGCTGCAGTTATGCCCTTCACCATGCCCTATATCCCGGGAGCAGCTTGGCTACCCCAGTACTCAGGGGAGTCACATACCCTGCATGACTTTAGAGAAAAGCTGGATAGCCTCTTCCAGGTGTACCCCCTCACAGAAGAGCAAAAAGTGAGCATCCTGGTGGCCCAACTAACCGGGGCAGCCAAAAGGGAAGTAAAATCCTGGCCACCTGGGAGGAAGACTGTCACAGGGATACTAACCCGGCTGAAGGACACCTTTGATACCCGCACCTCAGCCGAGATTAAGCTTAGATTCTACGGGTGCAAGCAGCGAGCGCATGAGAGTATAAGGGACTATGCACTAAACCTACAAGAGGCCCTGAGGGCCATTAAGCAGACCGACCCTGATGGAGTGGGAAACGAGGACAGGCTGTTGACCGAACAGTTTATAGAGGGACTGTATTGTAATACCCACCGAACCCAGTTGCGGGCAATGGCCTTACAGGATCCCCATCTGGGCTTTGCACAGTTCAAGGACAGAGCCATCCGGGTGCTCCGAGAACCGGCACCGGGTGGCGTTGTGACCCACAAGCGCCCTGCTATCACTTACCACCAGGAGGCGGCGCCCTTGTCGGCAGGGCCTGTGGGAGCTGATGCGCAGGCTTTGGACAATGACCCGGCTCCAGACCTACACCATCAGGTCCAAGAGCTAGCTAAGAGCGTTGCTGCGCTAACCCGAACTGTGCAGTCTTTACAGGCTTACACCCCAGGGAAGATCCAGCTGGCATCCGGACCGGAGGACATCCCGTGGCGTCGACCAAGGAGGACCCCACCGGCCAGAGGGAGACCCAGTGACCGATACAGCGAGGACGGACGACCCATCTGCCGCCGCTGCAATCAACCTGGACATATGGCAAGGTACTGTTCTTTAAACGGGCACAACCTGGGGTAGAGGGCCAACCCCCAGGAAAAAGATCACCAGGCCCATCGAACTGGCGCGACAGATATGTGGGAGGACGTCCAGTCTTGCCTGTGGTACTGGATGGCATTCCCATGAGTGCCCTACTGGACACCGGGTCACAGGTCACCACCATCCCGTACGTGCTCTTTAAGCAGTACTGGAATGACTCGGATATTACCCGCTACCCTGACGACGACTTGAGTATCATCGCCAGCAATGGCCAGCCCGTGCCACAGATCGGATTTAAAGAGGTGACCATCAAAATCGGTAGAGTCGAACTGGCAGCACAGGGACTGATCATTGTAGATATTGACAAACATGAGAGTCACCCAAAAATAACTCTAGGAACTAATGTAATTGAAAATTGTCTTGCAGAGGTGATTTTCCTTTTACAGCAGGTTGCCAAGAACGCCAGCTCCGGCGAGCAGCGGGTGCTCCAGAAAGAGATCCGGGCACTGATGCGACAGCAACAGGTGGAACTCTCCGGCGGTGAGATTGGTAGCGTAAGAATGTGTGACCCTTTTCCTATTGCCATGCCCCCAAAAAGTGAAATGATGATTTGGTGCCGGGCAGCTATTGGTCTGAGAGGTAGAGATTACCAGGCAATGGTAGAACCAGTTTACTCGGACAGTAGGCCCACCATTTTGACAGCACGGGGGGTGGTTGATGTACGCCATGGGAGGGTGCCCGTTCGCATAATAAATATCGGGGAGAGGGAAGTGTACCTGCCCCGGTATGCCACGCTAGCCAAATTATATACCATTAACCAAAATTCTATACAATCTGTGGAACCCTTGCCTCCATCTCACCCGGAGGAAGGTAACGGCTCTAAGAAAAACATGGAGGACTGGTGTCAGCAACTACATCTGGGTACTGACTCCACTCCCGCCCACCAGAAACAAGGAGTCTATCGGGTGGTTCAGGAGTACGAGAGAGTGTTCAGTAAACACCCGTTAGACTTCGGGCGAGTCAAGGGGGTAGAACACCACATCCCCACGGGAGACCATCCTCCTATAAAAGAGAGGTATCGACCCGTACCCCCTGCCCACTACCAACACGCCAAGGGGATGCTTAGAGACATGAAGGAGGCTGGGGTGATCAGGGATAGCTGTAGCCCCTGGGCAGCTCCACTAGTCTTAGTCCGAAAGAAAGACAACACCATGAGGATGTGTGTAGATTACCGGAAAATCAATCGTATCACACACAAGGATGCGTACCCCTTACCAAGGATAGAGGAGTCATTGGCTGCTTTAAGATCTGCTAACTTCTTCTCTACCTTGGATCTCACTAGCGGGTACTGGCAGGTTCCTGTAGCAGAGGCGGACCGGGAGAAGACCGCATTCACCACCCCGATGGGACTTAGCGAGTTCACCTGCATGCCGTTCGGACTCTGCAACGCACCGGGAACCTTCCAACGACTAATGGAGTGTTGTCTGGGCCACAGAAACTTCGAGACGGTCCTGTTGTACCTGGACGATGTCATCGTATATTCCAAGACGTATGAGGACCACCTGAAACACCTGGCGGAAGTGTTCGAAGCTCTGGCAAGTTACGGCCTAAAGGTGAAACCCTCCAAGTGTCACCTCCTGAAACCAAAGGTGCAGTACCTGGGACACGTGGTGAGCGCTGACGGAGTGGCTCCCGACCCTGATAAGATCACCGCAATTAAGGAATGGCCAAGCCCCTCCAGCGTAAAAGAAGTGCGGCAGTTCCTCGGGTTGGTAGGCTACTACCGAAGGTTTATTCCCGGTTTCACCAAAAAGGCAGCACCTATGCAGGACCTCCTGATAGGCCAGTCCCGGAAGGCCAAGAACCAGAAGCCGCCCTTCAAATGGGAGGAGCTGGAAGAAGAGTCCTTCCGCCAGCTGAAGATGGCCCTCACGGGGGACGAAATCCTGGCGTACCCGGATTATAGCCAGCCCTTTATCCTCTACACCGACGCCAGTAACATCGGGCTAGGAGCCGTACTGTCCCAGATCCAGCAGGGGAAGGACCGAGTAATCGCCTACGCCAGCCGAAAACTGCGACCCACCGAAAGGAACCCCGAGAATTACAGCTCATTTAAGCTAGAGTTCCTGGCCGTAGTATGGGCAGTCACCGAGCGCTTTAAGCATTACCTCGCTTCTTCCCGGTTCACCGTGTACACGGATAACAACCCGTTGACACACCTGGACACGGCAAGACTCGGTGCCCTGGAGCAGAGGTGGATGGCCCGTCTGTCCAACTACGAGTTCATAATCAAATACCGGGCAGGACGCTCCAATACCAACGCGGACACCCTGTCCAGGATGCCCAACCTGCCGGACGGAGGAGAAGATCCGGAGGGACTGGAAGAAGTTGAACTCCCTGCGTTCCACCGTCATGGGACTATCCAGTATTCCCACCGGGTAAGGAGTAAGCAGGCTGCTACGTTGAACCCCTTACCCCACTACAACTGGGCGGAAACGCAAGACAGCGACCCTGCCGTCCGACTGGTGAAGGAGATGCTGACTCGGCCGGAGGCTCGCCTTGAACCAGACGCTCCGGAGGAAGCCAAACAACTATGGGCAGAGAAGAGTCGACTGTTCCTTTACAAAGGGAAGTTGTGCCGCAGAATGGTTAACTCCCGGACGCATGAATTACTCTGGCAAGTAGTGGTGCCACGAAGAGACGCAGCCATGGTGATGGAGGCATACCACGACGGAGCTGGACACTTCGGGTGGAAGAAGCTGGAGTTCCTGCTGCGCGAGCGGTTCCACTGGGTAGGCATGAGGGGAACCATCGAGAAGTGGTGCAGAGACTGTGGCCCGTGCAACCTGAGAAGGAAGGACCGTGCCAGCCAGAAGACTCCCCTGCAGTCCATCGTCACCCGGCAACCGTTGGAACTGGTAGCCTTGGATCATGTAAAACTGACCCCAAGCAGAAGTGGCTACGTCTACGCGTTAACCATCGTGGATCATTACTCCCGGTTTCTGGTTGTCGTCCCCGTCAAGGACTTAACGGCTCAAATAGCAGCTAGAGCCTTCCAGCAGCACTTTTGCCGTCCACACGGGTACCCGGACCAAGTGCTGACGGACCAGGGACCTGCCTTTGAAGCGGAGGTCTTCCAGGAATTCTGCAATCTGTATGGCTGCCGGAAGATAAGGACGACACCCTACCATCCGCAAACTAATGGACTTTGTGAGAAAATGAACCAGGTGGTAATGGATCTTCTAAAAACGTTGCCCCTGGAAGAACGCAGTCTGTGGCCTGAGAAGTTGCCCGATCTGGTGGACCTATACAACCACATCCCGGTAGGTTCCACCAACTGTACCCCGGCTTACCTAATGAGGGCAAAACCTGGTAAGTTACCTGTTGACCTGGAAATGGGAGTCCTGACACCCGAGGACACTTCACCAGAAACAGACTGGGACACAGAGAGGCAGCAGCAGTACCGGAGAGTACAGGAGAGCGTGGAGCGAAGTCTCTGTCAGGCTAGGGAAAGACAAGAGAAAACTTACAACCAGTATGCTCCCGCTGTTCCCCTGGTACCCGGAGAGCAGGTCTTGAAGAGGAAGAGACGGCTCCACAAGTTGGACGACCAGTGGGAGAAGGACCCGTACACCGTACTGCCCTCAAGCCACGAGAACCCGAAGGTTTGTACCATCAGTAAAGACGGAGGGGAAACCACAGCCATTGTATCCCGGGACCACCTGAAGAAGTGTCCCGAACAACTGAGGAACCCTGAAGAGGAACAAGAAGACCATCGACCCGTAGAGGAAAGGGAAGATATGGTTAGTACTGTGCTCGGGGACTTCCCTCGGTCTTGGACTCAAGTCACTGGTGCAGTTGTGGTACCCGTACTCACCTTCCTCCAACCAGCATCCCAAGCACCTACGGAGCAACAGGTAGAGCTGGAAGAACAGCCGGTCCAGGAGGCAGAAGACTCCACACAAGCAGAACAGGAGGATCAACCCTCTGCTTATAGTGAGCCTGCCGTACCCCTAGTGAGACAAAGAGCCGGTAGACAGCTGCCCAGTTTACCCTTGACAGCTCCTACACCCTGTAGTTCAGGGCCAGACAGTCAGCTCCGTAGGTCCACTAGGGCCACTAGAGGCCAGTTACCCGCACGCTGGAGGATTTGAAGTGTATAAATGGTTTTATTTATGTTTATCTGTGTATTGTTGCTTGTGTATAATTTTGTGTTTCCAGTTATTTTTAGGAATCCTTGGTGGATTTACCGGGAATCCTTGTACATAGTTGGAGCGTAACCCAGGACGGACTAAAGACTGTTAAGGACTCGGGGTAGGACAAACCCCTACCTGGTTACGTCTCCCTGTTTTGGTGAAATGGACACCTTGCTTTTCTTCAAAGACTGCACCCGGTTACGGACATGCCGTAACCAACTTTATATGTTTTTCTTATTGTATTATTATTGTTTTTATCTTGTTATGTTTTTCTAAAATATGTTTAGTCCCGGAGTACTAAATTTCACTAGGGGGGAATGTGACACCCCAGGGGTCTGGTTGCCACAGTGATAGAGATGTTATGTCTGAGAGCAGGTGGGAGGTCCTTTGGTCAGGGATCCTGTGCATGCCACACCTCCTGCCCAGTCTTGGGAGGGGAAGAACTTCCCCTATATAAACCCGGGGCTGAAGCAGAGTTAGCAGTCAAGGAGAGTAGAGACAAGAAACAGCAGAAGCAATACTACTACGAGTCAGGGGCTGGCAGCTGCAGAGCTCGCCCTGACTGAGAAGCTTTCTTACCGGACCCGGCGTCCGAGGCTGTGGGGACTAACTCTTACCCAGCAGCAGAAGCCGACCGGCAGGGGATTTCAGGTCCTCAGGCCCAGAAACCCGAAGGCACGGTCACACGCGTGGGACCAGCACCGCCATCATGGAGCGGAAGCCATTAGAAGGCCCCGAGTCACCGGCCATACGGGTGAGCACCACACGGTACACTCAGGGACGTGGGCTACTTATATCCGCTTCTAGTAAGGTAGCCAGAAGAGTACAGTCAGTTTGGGAGGCCTACAACTCCGCCTGGCCAGGGGAGATCCCATCTGCTCAAGGACTGACCAGGCCCCGTTCACTAGCAAGTACTCCGGGAGGGTCTATCGTTGTTACCAGTAAAGACCCTGAATTACACCGCACCGTCTCTGAGTGGTTCCTGCTACCCCCATCATCCACATCTGCTGCCCTGAGGCCATACCCCTCCCGTTGGGGGTTATACCATCTACGCTGCACCATCCATCCACCGGCCTCAGCGGACTGTCCTGCAGCGGCAGCTCCATAGCTGCATTCAACGGGTGGCGTAGTCGTCCTGCATCTACCGCTGTTACATCGCCGCTCAGTTTGACTCCCTGGGCACGGACCGGGTCACCGCCACGAGACTACAACCCTCAAGAGATCCGGCTCCGGGTAAGCTCTCGCGTGCGCAACGCAGCGCGACACAGGCCCAGGGGCGCGTCATACTCAGCATATGAGCTGGTACTTGTAGTACTCCAGCCTCATGACTATAGTATTTCTCATTTTACATTTCTCATTGTTATATGCAGTATACTACTGGAGTACTAAAAGTACCAGCTCATATGCTGAGTATTCTGCCAACAGTTCATATACTCAGGCAAAAGCTCATATAGTCAGCATTATTGGCGGGCATTACCTTGGCGGCGGGCAAATGCGAGAGTCTCTCCACTCTCAGGATGACGCGCCGGCCTCGGTGACGTCACTAAGTCGCGCGAGGTTCAAAGCTTGCGCATGTGTTATTGTACACGTCTCCTACATTGTAAGAAGGCGTGACTGCGCATCGAGCGCATTGCCGGGAAACAAAACACAAGGGGCACCATAGTTTGGGGAACTTTCCCCGCGGCACACCCAACCATGTGTCGCGGCACACTGGTTGAAAATCACTGATAAACTGTATTTAGAGGTGTTATCAGTCATTGTACAGGAGGAGGAGGAGGTGAGCTGTAACATCACCTATTGTGAATGGTGGATCCTGTGTTATCTACTGTATATACAGGTGTTATCAGTCATTGTACAGGAGGAGGAGGTGAGCTGTGACACCACCTATTGTGAATGGTGGATCCTGTGTTATATAATGTATGTAGAGGTGTTATCAGTCATTGTACAGGAGGAGGAGGTGAGCTGTGACATCACCTATTGTGAATGGTGGATCCTGTGTTATCTACTGTATATAGAGGTGTTATCAGTCATTATGTAGGAGGAGGAGGTGAGCTGTGACATCACTTATTGTAAATGGTGGATCCTGTGTTATATACTGTATATAGAGGTGCTATCAGTCATTGTACAGGAGGATGAGGTCAACTGTGACATCACCTGTTGTGAATGGTGGAGCCTGTGTTATTTACTATATATAGAGGTGTTATCAGTCATTGTACAGGAGGGGGAGGAGGTGAGCTGTGATATCACCTATTGTGAATGGTGGATCCTGTGTTATCTACACTATATATAGAGGTTTTATCAGTCATTGTACAGGATGGGGAGGAGGTGAGCTGTGATATCACCTATTGTGAATGGTGGATCCTGTGTTATCTACTGTATATAGAGGTGTTATCAGTCATTGCACAGGATGTGGAGGTGAGCTGTGATATCACAAATTGTAAATAGTGAATCCTGTGTTATCTACTGTATATAGAGGTGTTGTCAGTCATTGTACAGGAGGAGGAGGTGAGCAGTCATATCATCTATTGTAAATGGTGGATCCTGTGTTATATACTGTATATAGAGGTGTTATCAGTCATTATATAGGAGGAGGAGATGAGCTGTGACATCACCTATTGTAAATGGTGGATCCTGTGTTATATACTGTATATAGAGGTGTTATCAGTCATTGTACTGGAGGAGGAGGTGAGCTGTGACATCACCTATTGTAAATGGTGGATCCTGTGTTATCTACTGTATATAGAGGTGTTATCAGTCATTGTACATGAGGAGGAGGAGAAGGTGAGTTGTGACATCACCTATTGTGAAAGGTGGATCCTGTGTTATATACTGTATATAGAGGTGTTATCAGTCATTGTACAGGAGGAGGAGGTGAGCTGTGACATCACCTATTGTGAAAGGTGGATCCTGTGTTTTATACTGTATATAGAGGTGTTATCAGTCATTGTACAGGAGGAGGAGGAGGTGAGCTGTGACATCACCTATTGTAAATGGTGGATCCTGTGTTATATACTGTATATAGTGGTGTTATCAATCATTGTACAGGAGGAGAAGGAGGAGGTGAGCTGTGACACCACCTATTGTGAATGGTGGATCCTGTGTTATATAATGTATGTAGAGGTGTTATCAGTCATTGTACAGGAGGAGGAGGAGGAGGTGAGCTGTGACATCACCTATTGTGAATGGTGGATCCTGTGTTATCTACTGTATATAGAGGTGTTATCAGTCATTATATAGGAGGAGGAGGTGAGCTGTGACATCACTTATTGTGAATGGTGGATCCTGTGTTACATACTGTATATAGAGGTGCTATCAGTCATTGTACAGGAGGATAAGGTCAACTGTGACATCACCTGTTGTGAATGGTGGATCCTGTGTTATTTACTATATATAGAGGTGTTATCAGTCATTGTACAGGAGGGGGAGGAGGTGAGCTGAGATATCACCTATTGTGAATGGTGGATCCTGTGTTATCTACTCTATATAGAGGTGTTATCAGTCATTGCACAGGATGTGGAGGTGACCTGTGATATCACCAATTGTAAATAGTGAATCCTGTGTTATCTACTGTATATAGAGGTGTTGTCAGTCATTGTACAGGAGGAGGAGGTGAGCAGTCATATCATCTATTGTAAATGGTGGATCCTGTGTTATATACTGTATATAGAGGTGTTATCAGTCATTGTACTGGAGGAGGAGGTGAGCTGTGACATCACCTATTGTGAACGGTGGATCCTGTGTTATCTACTGTAAATAGAGATGTTATCAGTCATTGTACAGGAGGAGAGGAGGTGAGCTGTGACCTCACCTATGGTAAATGGTGGATCCTGTGTTATCTACTGTATATAGAGGTGTTAGCAGTCATTGTACAGGAGGAGGAGGAGGTGAGCTGTGACATCACCTCTTGTAAATGGTGGATCCTGTGGTATATACTGTATATAGAAGTGTTATCAGTCATTGTACAGAAGGAGGAGGTGAGCTGTGAAATCACCTATTTTTAATGGTGGATCCTGTGTTATATACTGTATATAGAGGTGTTATATCAGTCATTGTACATGAGGAGGAGGAGGAGGTGAGCTGTGACATCACCTATTGTGAATGGTGGATCCTGTGTTATCTACTGTATGTAGTGGTGTTTTCAGTCATTGTACAGGAGGAGGAGGTGAGCTGTGACATCACCTATTGTGAATGGTGGATCCTGTGTAATCTACTCTATATAGAGGTGTTGTCAGTCATTGTACAGGAGGAGGAGGAGGTGAGCTGTGATATCGCCTATTGTGAATGCTGGATCCTGTGTTATATACTGTATATAGAGGTGATATCTGTCATTGTACAGGAGGAGGAAGTGAGCTGTGACATCACCTATTGTGAATGGTGGACCCTGTGTTATCTACTATATATAGAGGTGTTATCAGTCATTGTACAGGAGGGCGAGGAGGTGAGCTGTGATATCACCTATTGTGAATGGTGGATCCTGTGTTATCTACTGTATATAGAGGTGTTATCAGTCATTGTACATTAGGAGTAGGAGGAGGTGAGCTGTGACATCACCTATTGTAAATGGTGGATCCTGTGTAATCTACTGTATATAGAGGTGTTACCAGTCATTGTACAGGAGGAGGAGGTGAGCTGTGACTTCACCTATTGTGAACGATGGATCCTGTGTTATCTACTGTATACAGAGGTGTTATCAGTCATTGTACAGGAGGAGGTGAGCTGTGACATCACTTATTGTAAATAGTTGTTCCTTTGTTATCTACTGTACATAGAGGTGTTATCAGTCATTGTACGTGAGGAGGAGGTGAGCTGAGACATCATCTATTGTGAATGGTGGATCCTGTGTTATCTACTGTATAAAGAGGTGTAAAGGTGTTATCAGTCATTGTACAGGAGGGGAGGATGTGAGCTGTGATATCACCTCTTGTAAATGGTGGATCCTGTGGTATATACTGTATATAGAAGTGTTATCAGTCATTGTACAGGAGGAGGAGGTGAGCTGTGAAATCACCTATTTTTAATGGTGGATCCTGTGTTATATACTGTATATAGAGGTGTTATATCAGTCATTGTACATGAGGAGGAGGAGGAGGTGAGCTGTGACATCACCTATTGTGAATGGTGGATCCTGTGTTATCTACTGTATGTAGTGGTGTTTTCAGTCATTGTACAGGAGGAGGAGGTGAGCTGTGACATCACCTATTGTGAATGGTGGATCCTGTGTAATCTACTCTATATAGAGGTGTTGTCAGTCATTGTACAGGAGGAGGAGGAGGTGAGCTGTGATATCGCCTATTGTGAATGCTCGATCCTGTGTTATATACTGTATATAGAGGTGATATCTGTCATTGTACAGGAGGAGGAAGTGAGCTGTGACATCACCTATTGTGAATGGTGGACCCTGTGTTATCTACTATATATAGAGGTGTTATCAGTCATTGTACAGGAGGGCGAGGAGGTGAGCTGTGATATCACCTATTGTGAATGGTGGATCCTGTGTTATCTACTGTATATAGAGGTGTTATCAGTCATTGTACATTAGGAGTAGGAGGAGGTGAGCTGTGACATCACCTATTGTAAATGGTGGATCCTATGTAATCTACTGTATATAGAGGTGTTACCAGTCATTGTACAGGAGGAGGAGGTGAGCTGTGACTTCACCTATTGTGAACGATGGATCCTGTGTTATCTACTGTATACAGAGGTGTTATCAGTCATTGTACAGGAGGAGGTGAGCTGTGACATCACTTATTGTAAATAGTTGTTCCTTTGTTATCTACTGTACATAGAGGTGTTATCAGTCATTGTACGTGAGGAGGAGGTGAGCTGAGACATCATCTATTGTGAATGGTGGATCCTGTGTTATCTACTGTATAAAGAGGTGTAAAGGTGTTATCAGTCATTGTACAGGAGGGGAGGATGTGAGCTGTGATATCACCTATTGTGAATGGAGGATCCTGTGTTATCTACTGTATATAGAGGTGTTATCAGTCATTGTACAGGAGGAGGAGGTGAGCTGTGACTTCACCTATTGTGAATGGAGGATCCTGTGTTATCTACTGTATATAGAGGTGTTATCAGTCATTGTACAGGAGGAGGAGGAGGTGAGCTGTGACATCACCTATTGTGAATGGTGGATCCTGTGTTATCTACTGTATATATTAGCTGTTATCAGTCATTGTACAGGAGGGGGAGGAGGTGAGCTGTGACATCATCTATTGTGAATGGTGGATCCTGTGTTATCTACTGTATAAAGAGGTGTAAAGGTGTTATCAGTCATTGTACAGGAGGGGAGGATGTGAGCTGTGATATCACCTATTGTGAATGGAGGATCCTGTGTTATCTACTGTATATAGAGGTGTTATCAGTCATTGTACAGGAGGAGGAGGTGAGCTGTGACTTCACCTATTGTGAATGGAGGATCCTGTGTTATCTACTGTATATAGAGGTGTTATCAGTCATTGTACAGGAGGAGGAGGAGGTGAGCTGTGACATCACCTGTTGTGAATGGTGGATCCTGTGTTATTTACTATATATAGAGGTGTTATCAGTCATTGTACAGGAGGGGGAGGAGGTGAGCTGTGATAACACCTATTGTGAATGGTGGATCCTGTGTTATCTACTCTATATAGAGGTTTTATCAGTCATTGTACAGGATGGGGAGGAGGTGAGCTGTGATATCACCTATTGTGAATGGTGGATCCTGTGTTATCTACTGTATATAGAGGTGTTATCAGTCATTGCACAGGATGTGGAGGTGAGCTGTGATATCACCAATTGTAAATAGTGAATCCTGTGTTATCTACTGTATATAGAGGTGTTGTCAGTCATTGTACAGGAGGAGGAGGTGAGCAGTCATATCATCTATTGTAAATGGTGGATCCTGTGTTATATACTGTATATAGAGGTGTTATCAGTCATTATATAGGAGGAGGAGATGAGCTGTGACATCACCTATTGTGAAAGGTGGATCCTGTGTTTTATACTGTATATAGAGGTGTTATCAGTCATTGTACAGGAGGAGGAGGAGGTGAGCTGTGACATCACCTATTGTAAATGGTGGATCCTGTGTTATATACTGTATATAGTGGTGTTATCAATCATTGTACAGGAGGAGAAGGAGGAGGTGAGCTGTGACACCACCTATTGTGAATGGTGGATCCTGTGTTATATAATGTATGTAGAGGTGTTTTCAGTCATTGTACAGGAGGAGGAGGAGGTGAGCTGTGACATCACCTATTGTGAATGGTGGATCCTGTGTTATATACTGTATATAGAGGTGTTATCAGTCATTATATAGGAGGAGGAGGTGAGCTGTGACATCACTTATTGTGAATGGTGGATCCTGTGTTATATACTGTATATAGAGGTGCTATCAGTCATTGTACAGGAGGATAAGGTCAACTGTGACATCACCTGTTGTGAATGGTGGATCCTGTGTTATTTACTATATATAGAGGTGTTATCAGTCATTGTACAGGAGGGGGAGGAGGTGAGCTGTGATATCACCTATTGTGAATGGTGGATCCTGTGTTATCTACTCTATATAGAGGTTTTATCAGTCATTTTACAGGATGGGGAGGAGGTGAGCTGTGATATCACCTATTGTGAATGGTGGATCCTGTGTTATCTACTGTATATAGAGGTGTTATCAGTCATTGCACAGGATGTGGAGGTGACCTGTGATATCACCAATTGTAAATAGTGAATCCTGTGTTATCTACTGTATATAGAGGTGTTGTCAGTCATTGTACAGGAGGAGGAGGTGAGCAGTCATATCATCTATTGTAAATGGTGGATCCTGTGTTATGTACTGTATATAGAGGTGTTATCAGTCATTATATAGGAGGAGGAAACGAGCTGTGACATCACCTATTGTAAATGGTGGATCCTGTGTTATATACTGTATATAGAGGTGTTATCAGTCATTGTACTGGAGGAGGAGGTGAGCTGTGACATCACCTATTGTAAATGGTGGATCCTGTGTTATCTACTGTATATAGAGGTGTTATCAATCATTGTACATGAGGAGAAGGAGAAGGTGAGTTGTGACATCACCTATTGTGAATGGTGGATCCTGTGTTATATACTGTATATAGAGGTGTTATCAGTCATTGTACAGGAGGAGGAGGAGGTGAGCTGTGACATCACCTATTGTGAAAGGTGGATCCTGTGTTGTATACTGTATATAGAGGTGTTATCAGTCATTGTACAGGAGGAGGAGGAGGTGAGCTGTGACATCACCTATTGTAAATGGTGGATCCTGTGTTATATACTGTATATAGTGGTGTTATCAATCATTGTACAGGAGGAAAAGGAGGAGGTGAGCTGTGACATCACCTATTGTGAACGGTGGATCCTGTGTTATCTACTGTAAATAGAGATGTTATCAGTCATTGTACAGGAGGAGAGGAGGTGAGCTGTGACCTCACATATGGTAAATGGTGGATCCTGTGTTATCTACTGTATATAGAGGTGTTAGCAGTCATTGTACAGGAGGAGGAGGAGGTGAGCTGTGACATCACCTCTTGTAAAAGCTGGATCCTGTGGTATATACTGTATATAGAAGTGTTATCAGTCATTGTACAGGAGGAGGAGGTGAGCTGTGAAATCACCTATTTTTAATGGTGGATCCTGTGTTATATACTGTATATAGAGGTGTTATATCAGTCAATGTACATGAGGAGGAGGAGGAGGTGAGCTGTGACATCACCTATTGTGAATGGTGGATCCTGTGTAATCTACTCTATATAGAGGTGTTGTCAGTCATTGTACAGGAGGAGGAGGAGGTGAGCTGTGACATCGCCTATTGTGAATGCTGGATCCTGTGTTATATACTGTATATAGAGGTGATATCTGTCATTGTACATGAGGAGTAGGAGGAGGTAAGCTGTGACATCACCTATTGTAAATGGTGGATCCTGTGTAATCTACTGTATATAGAGGTGTTACCAGTCATTGTACAGGAGGAGGAGGTGAGCTGTGACTTCACCTATTGTAAATGGTGGATCCAGTGTTATATACTGTATATAGAGGTGTTATAAGTCATTGCACAGGATGTGGATGTGAGCTGTGATATCACCAATTGTAAATGGTGGTTCCTGTGTTATCTACTGTATATAGAGGTTTTATCAGTCATTGTACAGGAGGAGGAGGAGGTGAGCTGTGACATCACCTATTGTAAATGGTGGATCCAGTGTTATATACTGTATATAGAGGTGTTATCAGTTATTGTACAGGATGTGGAGGAGGTGAGCTGTGATATCATCTATTGTAAATGGTGGATCCTGTGTGATATACTGTATATAGAGGTGTTATCACTCATTATTCAGGAGGAGGAGGTGAGCTGTGACATCACCTATTGTGAACGGTGGATCCTGTGTTATCTACTGTATATAGAGGTGTTTTCAGTCTTTGTACATGAGGAGGAGGTGAGCTGTGACATCACCTATTGTAAATGGTGGATCCTGTGTTATATAGTGTATATAGTAGCTGTTATCAGTCATTGTATATGAGGAGGAGGAGGAGGAGGTGAGTTGTGACACCACCTATTCTGAATGGTGGATACTGTGTTATCTACTGTATATAGAGTTGAAATCAGTCATTGTACAGGAGGAGGAGATGAGCTGTGACATTACCTATTGTGAATGGTGGATCCTGTGTTATCTACTGTATATAGAGGTGTTATCAGTCATTGTACAGGAGGAGGAGGTGAGCTGTGACATCACCTATTGTAAATGGTGGATCCTGTGTTATATAATGTATATAGAGGTGTTATCAATCATTGTACAGGAGGAGGAGGTGAGCTGTGACATCACCTATTGTGAATGGTGGATCCTGTGTTATCTACTGTATATAGAGGTGTTATCAGTCATTGCACAGGATGTGGAGGTGAGCTGTGACATCACCTATTGTAAATGGCGGATCCTGTGTTATCTACTGTATATAGAGGTGTTGTCAGTCATTGTACAGGAGGGGGAGGAGGTGAGCTTTGACATCATCTATAGTAAATGGTGGATCCTGTGTTATCAACTGTATATAGAGGTGTTATCAGTCAGTGTACAGGAGGAGGAGGTGAGCTGTGATATCATCTATTGTAAATGGTGGATCCGTGTGATATACTGTATATAGAGGTGCTATCAGTCATTGTACAGGAGGAGGAGGTGAGCTGTGACATCACCTATTGTGAATGGTGGATCCCGTGTTTTCTACTATATATAGAGGTGTTATCAGTCATTGTACAGGAGGGGGAGGAGGTGAGCTGTGATATCACCTATAGTAATTGGTGGATCCTTTGTTATCTACTGTATATAGAGATGTTATCAGTCATTGTACAGGAGGAGGAGGTGAGCTGTGATATCATCTATTGTAAATGGTGGATCCTGTGTTATATAATGTATATAGAGGTGTTATCAGTCATTGTACAGGAGGAGGAGGTGAGCTGTGACATCACCTATTGTAAATGGTGGATCACGTGTTATATACTGTATATAGAGGTGTTATCAGTCATTGTACTGGAGGAGGAGGTGAGCCATGACATCAGCTATTGTAAATGGTGGATCCTGTGTTATCTACTGTATATAGAGGTGTTATCAGTCATTGTACAAGAGGGGGAGCAGGTGAGTTGTGACTTCACCTATTGTGAAAGGTGGATCCTGTGTTATATACTGTATATAGAGGTGTTATCAGTCATTATACAGGAGGAGGAGGTGAGCTGTGATATCACCTATTGCGAATGGTGGATCCTGTGTTATCTGCTGTATATACAGGTGTTATCATTCATTGTACAGGAGGAGGAGGTGAGCTGTGACATTGCTAATTGTGAATGGTGGATCCTGTCTTATATAATGTATGTAGAGGTGTTATCAGTCATTGTACAGGAGGAGGAGGAGGAGGTGAGCTGTGACATCACCTATTGTGAATGGTGGATCCTGTGTTATATACTGTATATAGAGGTGTTATCAGTCATTGCACAGGAAGTGAAGGAGGTGAGCTGTGACATCACCTACTGTGAATGGTGGATCCTGTGTTATCTACTGTATATAGAGGTGTTATCAGTCATTGTACAGGAGGAGGAGGAGGTCAGCTGTGACATCACCTATTGTAAATGGTGGATCCTGTGTTATATTCTGTATATAGAGGTGTTATCAGTCATTGCACAGGAAGTGAAGGAGGTGAGCTGTGACATCACCTATTGTGAATGGTGGATCCTGTGTTATCTACTGTATATAGAGGTGTTAGCAGTCATTATATAGGAGGAGGAGGTGAGCTGTGACATCGCTTATTGTGAATGGTGGATCCTGTGTTATCTACTGTATATAGAGGTGTTATCAGTCATTGCACAGGAAGTGAAGGAGGTCAGCTGTGACATCACCTATTGCGAATGGTGGATCCTGTGTTATATACTGTATATAGAGGTGTTATCAGTCATTGTACAGGAGGAGGAGGTCAGCTGTGACATCACCTATTGTGACTGGTGGATCGTGTGTTATCTACTGTATATAGAGGTGTTATCAGTCATTGTACAGGAGGAGGAGGTGAGCTGTGACATCACCTATTGTAAATGGTGGATCCTGTGTTATATAATGTATATAGAGGTGTTATCAATCATTGTACAGGAGGAGGAGGTGAGCTGTGACATCACCTATTGTGAATGGTGGATCCTGTGTTATATACTGTATATAGAGGTGTTATCAGTCATTGCACAGAATGTGAAGGAGGTGAGCTGTGACATCACCTATTGTGAATGGTGGATCCTGTGTTATCTACTGTATATAGAGGTGTTAACAGTCATTGTACAGGAGGAGGAGGAGGTGAGCTGTGACATCACCTATTGTGAAAGGTGGATCCTGTGTTATCTACTGTATATAGAGGTGTTATCAGTCATTGTACAGAAGGGGGAGGAGGTGAGCTGTGATATCACCTATTGTGAATGGTGGATCCTGTGTTATCTACTGTATATAGAGGTGTTATAAGTCATTGCACAGGATGTGGAGGTGAGCTGTGACATCACCAATTGTAAATGGTGGATCCTGTGTTATATACTGTATATAAAGGTGTGATCAGTTATTGTACAGGATGTGGAGGAGTTGAGCTGTGACATCACCTATTGGAAATGGTGGATCCTGTGTTATATACTGTATATAGAGGTGCTATCAGTCATTGAACAGGAGGAGGAGGTGAGCTGTGACATCACCTATTGTGAATGGAGGATCCTGTGTTATCTACTATATATAGAGGTGCTATCAGTCATTGTACAGGAGGGGGAGGAGGTGAGTTGTGATATCACCTATTGTGAATGGTGGATCCTGTGTTATCTACTCTATATAGAGGTGTTATCAGTCATTGTACAGGAGGGGGAGGAGGTGAGCTGTGATATCACCTTGTGTTAATGGTGGATCCTGTGTTATCTACTGTATATAGAGGTGTTATCAGTCATTGCACAGGATGTGGAGGTGAGCTGTGATATCACCAAATGTAAATGGTGGATCCTGTGTTATCCACTGTATATAGAGTTGTTGTCAGTCATTTCACAGGGGGGGAGGTGAGCTGTGACATCACCTATTGTAATTGGTGGATCCTTTTTTATCTACTGTATATAGAGGTGTTATCAGTCATTGTACAGGAGGATGAGGTGAGCTGTGATATCATCTATTGTAAATGGTGGATCCTGTGTTATATACTGTATATAGAGGTGTTATCAGTCATTGTACAGGAGAAGGAGGAGGTGAGCTGTGACATCACGTATTGTAAATGGTGGATCCTGTGTTATATCCTGTATATAGAGGTATTATCAGTCATTGTACAGGAGGAGGAGGTGAACTGTGATATCATCTATTGTAAATGGTGGATCCTGTGTTATATAATGTATATAGAGGTGTTATCAGTCATTGTACAGGAGGAGGAGGTGAGCTGTGACATCACCTATTGTAAATGGTGGATCACGTGTTATATACTGTATATAGAGGTGTTATCAGTCATTGTACAGGAGGAGGAGGTCAGCTGTGACATCACCTATTGTGAATGGTGTATCGTGTGTTATCTACTGTATATAGAGGTGTTATCAGTCATTGTACAGGAGGAGGAGGTGAGCTGTGACATCACCTATTGTAAATGGTGGATCCTGTGTTATATAATGTATATAGAGGTGTTATCAATCATTGTACAGGAGGAGGAGGTGAGCTGTGACATCACCTATTGTGAATGGTGGATCCTGTGTTATATACTGTATATAGAGGTGTTATCAGTCATTGCACAGAATGTGAAGGAGGTGAGCTGTGACATTGCTAATTGTGAATGGTGGATCCTGTGTTATCTACTGTATATAGAGGTGTTATCAGTCATTGTACAGGATGAGGAGGAGGTGAGCTGTGACATCACCTATTGTGAAAGGTGGATCCTGTGTTATCTACTGTATATAGAGGTGTTATCAGTCATTGTACAGAAGGGGGAGGAGGTGAGCTGTGATATCACCTATTGTGAATGGTGGATCCTGTGTTATCTACTGTATATAGAGGTGTTATAAGTCATTGCACAGGATGTGGAGGTGAGCTGTGACATCACCAATTGTAAATGGTGGATCCTGTGTTATATACTGTATATAAAGGTGTGATCAGTTATTGTACAGGATGTGGAGGAGGTGAGCTGTGACATCACCTATTGGAAATGGTGGATCCTGTGTTATATACTGTATATAGAGGTGTTATCAGTCATTGAACAGGAGGAGGAGGTGAGCTGTGACATCACCTATTGTGAATGGAGGATCCTGTGTTATCTACTATATATAGAGGTGCTATCAGTCATTGTACAGGAGGGGGAGGAGGTGAGTTGTGATATCACCTATTGTGAATGGTGGATTCTGTGTTATCTACTCTATATAGAGGTGTTATCAGTCATTGTACAGGAGGGGGAGGAGGTGAGCTGTGATATCACCTTCTGTTAATGGTGGATCCTGTGTTATCTACTGTATATAGAGTTGTTATCAGTCATTGCACAGGATGTGGAGGTGAGCTGTGATATCACCAAATGTAGATGGTGGATCCTGTGTTATCCACTGTATATAGAGTTGTTGTCAGTCATTTCACAGGGGGGGAGGTGAGCTGTGACATCACCTATTGTAATTGGTGGATCCTTTTTTATCTACTGTATATAGAGGTGTTATCAGTCATTGTACAGGAGGAGGAGGTGAGCTGTGATATCATCTATTGTAAATGATGGATCCTGTGTTATATACTGTATATAGAGGTGTTATCAGTCATTGTACAGGAGAAGGAGGAGGTGAGCTGTGACATCACGTATTGTAAATGGTGGATCCTGTGTTATATCCTGTATATAGAGGTATTATCAGTCATTGTACAGGAGGAGGAGGTGAACTGTGACATGACCAATTCTAAATGGTGGATCCTGTGTTATATACTGTATATAGAGGTGTAATCAGTCATTGTACTGGGGGAGGAGGTGAGCTGTGAAATCACCTAATGTAAATAGTGGATCCTGTGTTATCTACTGTATATAGAGGTGTTATCAGTCATTGTACAAGAGGAGGAGGAGGTGAGTTGTGACTTCACCTATTGTGAAAGGTGTATCCTGTGTTATATACTGTATATAGAGGTGTTATCAGTCATTATACAGGAGGATGAGGTGAGCTGTGATATCACCTATTGTAAATGGTGGATCCTGTGTTATCTACTGTATATAGAGGTTTTATCAGTCATTGTACAGGAGGAGGAGGAGGTGAGCTGTGACATCACCTATTGTAAATGGTGGATCCAGTGTTATATACTGTATATAGAGGTGTTATCAGTTATTGTACAGGATGTGGAGGAGGTGAGCTGTGATATCATCTATTGTAAATGGTGGATCCTGTGTGATATACTGTATATAGAGGTGTTATCAGTCATTATTCAGGAGGAGGAGGTGAGCTGTGACATCACCTATTGTAAATGGTGGATCCTGTGTTATATAGTGTATATAGTAGCTGTTATCAGTCATTGTACAGGAGGGGGAGGAGGTGAGCTGTAATATCACCTACTGTAAATGTTGGATCCTGTGTTATCTACTGTACATAGAGGTGTTATCAGTCATTGTATATGAGGAGGAGGAGGAGGTGAGTTGTGACACCACCTATTCTGAATGGTGGATCCTGTGTTATCTACTGTATATAGAGTTGAAATCAGTCATTGTACAGGAGGAGGAGATGAGCTGAGACATTACCTATTGTGAATGGTGGATCCTGTGTTATCTACTGTATATAGAGGTGTTATCAGTCATTGTACAGGAGGAGGAGGTGAGCTGTGACATCACCTATTGTAAATGGTGGATCCTGTGTTATATAATGTATATAGAGGTGTTATCAATCATTGTACAGGAGGAGGAGGTGAGCTGTGACATCACCTATTGTGAATGGTGGATCCTGTGTTATCTACTGTATATAGAGGTGTTATCAGTCATTGCACAGGATGTGGAGGTGAGCTGTGACATCACCTATTGTAAATGGTGGATCCTGTGTTATCTACTGTATATAGAGGTGTTGTCAGTCATTGTACAGGAGGGGGAGGAGGTGAGCTTTGACATCATCTATAGTAAATGGTGGATCCTGTGTTATCAACTGTATATAGAGGTGTTATCAGTCAGTGTACAGGAGGAGGAGGTGAGCTGTGATATCATCTATTGTAAATGGTGGATCCGTGTGATATACTGTATATAGAGGTGCTATCAGTCATTGTACAGGAGGAGGAGGTGAGCTGTGACATCACCTATTGTGAATGGTAGATCCCGTGTTTTCTACTATATACAGAGGTGTTATCAGTCATTGTACAGGAGGGGGAGGAGGTGAGCTGTGATATCACCTATTGTAATTGGTGGATCCTTTGTTATCTACTGTATATAGAGATGTTATCAGTCATTGTACAGGAGGAGGAGGTGAGCTGTGATATCATCTATTGTAAATGGTGGATCCTGTGTTATATAATGTATATAGAGGTGTTATCAGTCATTGTACAGGAGGAGGAGGTGAGCTGTGACATCAACTATTGTAAATGGTGGATCACGTGTTATATACTGTATATAGAGGTGTTATCAGTCATTGTACTGGAGGAGGAGGTGAGCCGTGACATCACCTATTGTAAATGGTGGAGCCTGTGTTATCTACTGTATATAGAGGTGTTATCAGTCATTGTACAAGAGGGGGAGCAGGTGAGTTGTGACTTCACCTATTGTGAAAGGTGGATCCTGTGTTATATACTGTATATAGAGGTGTTATCAGTCATTATACAGGAGGAGGAGGTGAGCTGTGATATTACCTATTGCGAATGGTGGATCCTGTGTTATCTGCTGTATATACAGGTGTTATCATTCATTGTACAGGAGTAGGAGGTGAGCTGTGACATTGCTAATTGTGAATGGTGGATCCTGTGTTATATAATGTATGTAGAGGTGTTATCAGTCATTGTACAGGAGGAGGAGGAGGAGGTGAGCTGTGACATCACCTATTGTGAATGGTGGATCCTGTGTTATATACAGTATATAGAAGTGTTATCAGTCATTGCACAGGAAGTGAAGGAGGTGAGCTGTGACATCACCTATTGTGAATGGTGGATCCTGTGTTATCTACTGTATATAGAGGTGTTATCAGTCTTTGTACAGGAGGAGGAGGAGGTGAGCTGTGACATCACCTATTGTAAATGGTGGATCCTATGTTATATACTGTATATAGAGGTGTTATCAATCATTGCACAGGAAGTGAAGGAGGTGAGCTGTGACATCACCTACTGTGAATGGTGGATCCTGTGTTATCTACTGTATATAGAGGTGTTAGCAGTCATTATATAGGAGGAGGAGGTGAGCTGTGACATCGCTTTTTGTGAATGGTGGATCCTGTGTTATCTACTGTATATAGAGGTGTTATCAGTCATTGTACAGGAGGAGGAGGTCAGCTGTGACATCACCTATTGTGAATGGTGGATCCTCTGTTATATACTGTATATAGAGGTGTTATCAGTTATTGCACAGGAAGTGAAGGAGGTGAGCTGTGACATCACCTATTGTGAAAGGTGGATCCTGTGTTATCTACTGTATATAGAGGTGTTATCAGTCATTGTAAAGGAGGAGGAGGAGGTGAGCTGTGACATCACCTATTGTAAATGGTGGATCCTGTGTTATATACTGTAAATAGAGGTGTTATCAGTCATTGCACAGGAAGTGAAGGAGGTGAGCTGTGACATCACCTAATGTAAATGGTGGATCCTGTGTTATCTACTGTATATAGAGGTGTTATCAGTCATTATACAGGAGGAGGAGGTGAGCTGTGACATCACCTATTGTAAATGGTGGATCCTGTGTTATCTACTGTATATAGAGGTGTTACCAGTCATTATACAGGAGGAGGAGGTGAGCTGTGACATCAACTATTATAAATGGTGGATCCTGTGTTATTTACTGTATATAGAGATGTTACCAGTCATTGTACAGGAGGAGGAGATGAGCTGTGACATCACCTATTGTGAATGGTGGATCCTGTGTTATCTACTGTATATAGAAGTGTTATCAGTCATTGTACATGAGGAGGAGGAGGAAGTGAGCTGTGACATCACCTATTGTGAAAGGTGGATCCTGTGTTATCTACTGTATATAGAGGATTTATCAGTCATTATACAGGAGGAGGTGAGCTGTGACATCACCTATTGTAAATGGTGGATCCTGTGTTATCTACTGTATATAGAGGTGTTATCAGTCATTGTACAGGAGGAGGAGGAGGTGAGCTGTGACATCACCTAATGTAAATGGTGGATCCTGTGTTATCTACTGTATATAGAGGTGCTATCAGTCATTGTACAGGAGGAGGAGGAGGTGAGCTGTGACATCACCTAATGTAAATGGTGGATCCTGTGTTATATACTGTATATATATAGGTGTTATCAATCATTGTACAGGAGGAGGAGGTGAGCTGTGACATCACCTATTGTGAATGGCGGATCCTGTGTTATCTACTGTATATAGAGATGTTATCAGTCATTGTACAGGAGGATGAGGTGAGCTGTGACATCACCTATTGTGAATGCTGGATTCTGTGTTATATACTGTATATAGAGGAGTTATCCGTCATTGTACAGGAGGATAAGGTTAGCTGTGACATCAACTATTGTGAATGCTGGATCCTGTGTTATATACTGTATATAGAGGTGTTATCTGTCATTGTACAGGAGAAGGAAGTGAGCTGTGACATCACCTATTGTGAATGGTGGACCCTGTGTTATCTCCTATAAATAGAGGTGTTATCAGTCATTGTACAGGAGGGGGAGGAGGTGAGCTGTGATATCACCTATTGTGAATGGTGGATCCTGTGTTATCTACTGTATATAGAGGTGTTATTAGTTATTGTACATGAGGAGTAGGAGGAGGTGAGCTGTGACATCACCTATTGTGAATGTTGGATCCTGTTTTATCTGCAGTATATAGAGGTGTTATCAGTCATTATACAAGAGGAGGAGGTGAGCTGTGACATCACCTATTGTAAATGGTGGATCCTGTGTTATATACTGTATATAGAGGTGTTATCAGTCATTATACAGAAGGATGAGGTGAGCTGTGACATCACCTATTGTGAGTGGTGGATCCTGTGTTATCTACTGTAGATAGAGGTGTTATCAGTCATTATACAGGAGAAGGAGGTGAGCTGTGACATCACCTATTGTAAATGGTGGATCCTGTGTTATATACTGTATATATTAGCTGTTATCAGTCATTGTACTTGAGGGGGAGGAGGTGAGCTTTGACATCATCTATAGTAAATGGTGGATCCTGTGTTATCAACTGTATATAGAGGTGTTATCAGTCAGTGTACAGGAGGAGGAGGTGAGCTGTGATATCATCTATTGTAAATGGTGGATCCGTGTGATATACTGTATATAGAGGTGCTATCAGTCATTGTACAGGAGGAGGAGGTGAGCTGTGACATCACCTATTGTGAATGGTAGATCCCGTGTTTTCTACTATATATAGAGGTGTTATCAGTCATTGTACAGGAGGGGGAGGAGGTGAGCTGTGATATCACCTTTTGTAATTGGTGGATCCTTTGTTATTCTACTGTATATAGAGATGTTATCAGTCATTGTACAGGAGGAGGAGGTGAGCTGTGATATCATCTATTGTAAATGGTGGATCCTGTGTTATATAATGTATATAGAGGTGTTATCAGTCATTGTACAGGAGGAGGAGGTGAGCTGTGACATCAACTATTGTAAATGGTGGATCACGTGTTATATACTGTATATAGAGGTGTTATCAGTCATTGTACTGGAGGAGGAGGTGAGCCGTGACATCACCTATTGTAAATGGTGGATCCTGTGTTATCTACTGTATATAGAGGTGTTATCAGTCATTGTACAAGAGGGGGAGCAGGTGAGTTGTGACTTCACCTATTGTGAAAGGTGGATCCTGTGTTATATACTGTATATAGAGGTGTTATCAGTCATTATACAGGAGGAGGAGTTGAGCTGTGATATCACCTATTGCGAATGGTGGATCCTGTGTTATCTGCTGTCTATACAGGTGTTATCATTCATTGTACAGGAGTAGGAGGTGAGCTGTGACATTGCTAATTGTGAATGGTGGATCCTGTGTTATATAATGTATGTAGAGGTGTTATCAGTCATTGTACAGGAGGAGGAGGAGGAGGTGAGCTGTGACATCACCTATTGTGAATGGTGGATCCTGTGTTATATACTGTATATAGAGGTGTTATCAGTCATTGCACAGGAAGTGAAGGAGGTGAGCTGTGACATCACCTATTGTGAATGGTGGATCCTGTGTTATCTACTGTATATAGAGGTGTTATCAGTCATTGTACAGGAGGAGGAGGAGGTGAGCTGTGACATCACCTATTGTAAATGGTGGATCCTGTGTTATATACTGTATATAGAGGTGTTATCAGTCATTGCACAGGAAGTGAAGGAGGTGAGCTGTGACATCACCTATTGTGAATGGTGGATCCTGTGTTATCTACTGTATATAGAGGTGTTAGCAGTCATTATATAGGAGGAGGAGGTGAGCTGTGACATCACTTATTGTGAATGGTGGATCCTGTGTTATCTACTGTATATAGAGGTGTTATCAGTCATTGTACAGGAGGAGGAGGTCAGCTGTGACATCACCTATTGTGAATGGTGGATCCTGTGTTATATACTGTATATAGAGGTGTTATCAGTCATTGCACAGGAAGTGAAGGAGGTGAGCTGTGACATCACCTATTGTGAAAGGTGGATCCTGTGTTATCTACTGTATATAGAGGTGTTATCAGTCATTGTACAGGAGGAGGAGGAGGTGAGCTGTGACATCACCTATTGTAAATGGTGGATCCTGTGTTATATACTGTAAATAGAGGTGTTATCAGTCATTGCACAGGAAGTGAAGGAGGTGAGCTGTGACATCACCTATTGTGAATGGTGGATCCTGTGTTATCTACTGTAAATAGAGGTGTTATCAGTCATTGTACAGGAGGAGGAGGAGGTGAGCTGTGACATCACCTATTGTAAATGGTGGATCCTGTGTTATATACTGTATATAGAGGTGTTATCAGTCATTATACAGAAGGATGAGGTGAGCTGTGACATCACCTATTGTGAGTGGTGGATCCTGTGTTATCTACTGTAGATAGAGGTGTTATCAGTCATTATACAGGAGAAGGAGGTGAGCTGTGACATCACCTATTGTAAATGGTGGATCCTGTGTTATATACTGTATATATTAGCTGTTATCAGTCATTGTACTTGAGGGGGAGGAGGTGAGCTTTGACATCATCTATAGTAAATGGTGGATCCTGTGTTATCAACTGTATATAGAGGTGTTATCAGTCAGTGTACAGGAGGAGGAAGTGAGCTGTGATATCATCTATTGTAAATGGTGGATCCGTGTGATATACTGTATATAGAGGTGCTATCAGTCATTGTACAGGAGGAGGAGGTGAGCTGTGACATCACCTATTGTGAATGGTAGATCCCGTGTTTTCTACTATATATAGAGGTGTTATCAGTCATTGTACAGGAGGGGGAGGAGGTGAGCTGTGATATCACCTTTTGTAATTGGTGGATCCTTTGTTATCTACTGTATATAGAGATGTTATCAGTCATTGTACAGGAGGAGGAGGTGAGCTGTGATATCATCTATTGTAAATGGTGGATCCTGTGTTATATAATGTATATAGAGGTGTTATCAGTCATTGTACAGGAGGAGGAGGTGAGCTGTGACATCAACTATTGTAAATGGTGGATCACGTGTTATATACTGTATATAGAGGTGTTATCAGTCATTGTACAGGAGGAGGAGGTGAGCTGTGACATCACCTATTGTAAATGGTGGATCCTGTGTTATCTACTGTATATAGAGGTGTTATCAGTCATTGTACAAGAGGGGGAGCAGGTGAGTTGTGACTTCACCTATTGTGAAAGGTGGATCCTGTGTTATATACTGTATATAGAGGTGTTATCAGTCATTATACAGGAGGAGGAGGTGAGCTGTGATATCACCTATTGCGAATGGTGGATCCTGTGTTATCTGCTGTCTATACAGGTGTTATCATTCATTGTACAGGAGTAGGAGGTGAGCTGTGACATTGCTAATTGTGAATGGTGGATCCTGTGTTATATAATGTATGTAGAGGTGTTATCAGTCATTGTACAGGAGGAGGAGGAGGAGGTGAGCTGTGACATCACCTATTGTGAATGGTGGATCCTGTGTTATATACTGTATATAGAGGTGTTATCAGTCATTGCACAGGAAGTGAAGGAGGTGAGCTGTGACATCACCTATTGTGAATGGTGGATCCTGTGTTATCTACTGTATATAGAGGTGTTATCAGTCATTGTACAGGAGGAGGAGGAGGTGAGCTGTGACATCACCTATTGTAAATGGTGGATCCTGTGTTATATACTGTATATAGAGGTGTTATCAGTCATTGCACAGGAAGTGAAGGAGGTGAGCTGTGACATCACCTATTGTGAATGGTGGATCCTGTGTTATCTACTGTATATAGAGGTGTTAGCAGTCATTATATAGGAGGAGGAGGTGAGCTGTGACATCACTTATTGTGAATGGTGGATCCTGTGTTATCTACTGTATATAGAGGTGTTATCAGTCATTGTACAGGAGGAGGAGGTCAGCTGTGACATCACCTATTCTGAATGGTGGATCCTGTGTTATATACTGTATATAGAGGTGTTATCAGTCATTGCACAGGAAGTGAAGGAGGTGAGCTGTGACATCACCTATTGTGAAAGGTGGATCCTGTGTTATCTACTGTATATAGAGGATTTATCAGTCATTATACAGGAGGAGGTGAGCTGTGACATCACCTATTGTAAATGGTGGATCCTGTGTTATCTACTGTATATAGAGGTGTTATCAGTCATTGTACAGGAGGAGGAGGAGGTGAGCTGTGACATCACCTAATGTAAATGGTGGATCCTGTGTTATCTACTGTACATAGAGGTGTTATCAGTCATTGTATATGAGGAGGAGGAGGAGGTGAGTTGTGACACCACCTATTCTGAATGGTGGATCCTGTGTTATCTACTGTATATAGAGTTGAAATCAGTCATTGTACAGGAGGAGGAGATGAGCTGAGACATTACCTATTGTGAATGGTGGATCCTGTGTTATCTACTGTATATAGAGGTGTTATCAGTCATTGTACAGGAGGAGGAGGTGAGCTGTGACATCACCTATTGTAAATGGTGGATCCTGTGTTATATAATGTATATAGAGGTGTTATCAATCATTGTACAGGAGGAGGAGGTGAGCTGTGACATCACCTATTGTGAATGGTGGATCCTGTGTTATCTACTGTATATAGAGGTGTTATCAGTCATTGCACAGGATGTGGAGGTGAGCTGTGACATCACCTATTGTAAATGGTGGATCCTGTGTTATCTACTGTATATAGAGGTGTTGTCAGTCATTGTACAGGAGGGGGAGGAGGTGAGCTTTGACATCATCTATAGTAAATGGTGGATCCTGTGTTATCAACTGTATATAGAGGTGTTATCAGTCAGTGTACAGGAGGAGGAGGTGAGCTGTGATATCATCTATTGTAAATGGTGGATCCGTGTGATATACTGTATATAGAGGTGCTATCAGTCATTGTACAGGAGGAGGAGGTGAGCTGTGACATCACCTATTGTGAATGGTAGATCCCGTGTTTTCTACTATATATAGAGGTGTTATCAGTCATTGTACAGGAGGGGGAGGAGGTGAGCTGTGATATCACCTATTGTAATTGGTGGATCCTTTGTTATCTACTGTATATAGAGATGTTATCAGTCATTGTACAGGAGGAGGAGGTGAGCTGTGATATCTATTGTAAATGGTGGATCCTGTGTTATATAATGTATATAGAGGTGTTATCAGTCATTGTACAGGAGGAGGAGGTGAGCTGTGACATCAACTATTGTAAATGGTGGATCACGTGTTATATACTGTATATAGAGGTGTTATCAGTCATTGTACTGGAGGAGGAGGTGAGCCGTGACATCACCTATTGTAAATGGTGGAGCCTGTGTTATCTACTGTATATAGAGGTGTTATCAGTCATTGTACAAGAGGGGGAGCAGGTGAGTTGTGACTTCACCTATTGTGAAAGGTGGATCCTGTGTTATATACTGTATATAGAGGTGTTATCAGTCATTATACAGGAGGAGGAGGTGAGCTGTGATATCACCTATTGCGAATGGTGGATCCTGTGTTATCTGCTGTATATACAGGTGTTATCATTCATTGTACAGGAGTAGGAGGTGAGCTGTGACATTGCTAATTGTGAATGGTGGATCCTGTGTTATATAATGTATGTAGAGGTGTTATCAGTCATTGTACAGGAGGAGGAGGAGGAGGTGAGCTGTGACATCACCTATTGTGAATGGTGGATCCTGTGTTATATACTGCATATAGAAGTGTTATCAGTCATTGCACAGGAAGTGAAGGAGGTGAGCTGTGACATCACCTATTGTGAATGGTGGATCCTGTGTATTCTACTGTATATAGAGGTGTTATCAGTCTTTGTACAGGAGGAGGAGGAGGTGAGCTGTGACATCACCTATTGTAAATGGTGGATCCTGTGTTATATACTGTATATAGAGGTGTTATCAGTCATTGCACAGGAAGTGAAGGAGGTGAGCTGTGACATCACCTACTGTGAATGGTGGATCCTGTGTTATCTACTGTATATAGAGGTGTTAGCAGTCATTATATAGGAGGAGGAGGTGAGCTGTGACATCGCTTTTTGTGAATGGTGGATCCTGTGTTATCTACTGTATATAGAGGTGTTATCAGTCATTGTACAGGAGGAGGAGGTCAGCTGTGACATCACCTATTGTGAATGGTGGATCCTGTGTTATATACTGTACATAGAGGTGTTATCAGTTATTGCACAGGAAGTGAAGGAGGTGAGCTGTGACATCACCTATTGTGAAAGGTGGATCCTGTGTTATCTACTGTATATAGAGGTGTTATCAGTCATTGTACAGGAGGAGGAGGAGGTGAGCTGTGACATCACCTATTGTAAATGGTGGATCCTGTGTTATATACTGTAAATAGAGGTGTTATCAGTCATTGCACAGGAAGTGAAGGAGGTGAGCTGTGACATCACCTATTGTGAATGGTGGATCCTGTGTTATCTACTGTAAATAGAGGTGTTATCAGTCATTGTACAGGAGGAGGAGGAGGTGAGCTGTGACATCACCTATTGTAAATGGTGGATCCTGTGTTATATACTGTATATAGAGGTGTTATCAGTCATTGTACAGGAGGAGGAGGAGGTGAGCTGTGACATCACCTAATGTAAATGGTGGATCCTGTGTTATCTACTGTATATAGAGGTGTTATCAGTCATTATACAGGAGGAGGAGGTGAGCTGTGACATCACCTATTGTAAATGGTGGATCCTGTGTTATCTACTGTATATAGAGGTGTTACCAGTCATTATACAGGAGGAGGAGGTGAGCTGTGACATCAACTATTATAAATGGTGGATCCTGTGTTATTTACTGTATATAGAGATGTTACCAGTCATTGTACAGGAGGAGGAGATGAGCTGTGACATCACCTATTGTGAATGGTGGATCCTGTGTTATCTACTGTATATAGAAGTGTTATCAGTCATTGTACATGAGGAGGAGGAGGAAGTGAGCTGTGACATCACCTATTGTGAAAGGTGGATCCTGTGTTATCTACTGTATATAGAGGATTTATCAGTCATTATACAGGAGGAGGTGAGCTGTGACATCACCTATTGTAAATGGTGGATCCTGTGTTATCTACTGTAGATAGAGGTGTTATCAGTCATTGTACAGGAGGAGGAGGAGGTGAGCTGTGACATCACCTAATGTAAATGGTGGATCCTGTGTTATCTACTGTATATAGAGGTGTTATCAGTCATTGTACAGGAGGAGGAGGAGGTGAGCTGTGACATCACCTAATGTAAATGCTGGATCCTGTGTTATATACTGTATATATATAGGTGTTATCAATCATTGTACAGGAGGAGGAGGTGAGCTGTGACATCACCTATTGTGAATTGCGGATCCTGTGTTATCTACTGTATATAGAGATGTTATCAGTCATTGTACAGGAGGATGAGGTGAGCTGTGACATCACCTATTGTGAATGCTGGATTCTGTGTTATATACTGTATATAGAGAAGTTATCCGTCATTGTACAGGAGGATAAGGTTAGCTGTGACATCAACTATTGTGAATGCTGGATCCTGTGTTATATACTGTATATAGAGGTGTTATCTGTCATTGTACAGGAGAAGGAAGTGAGCTGTGACATCACCTATTGTGAATGGTGGACCCTGTGTTATCTCCTATAAATAGAGGTGTTATCAGTCATTGTACATGAGGAGTAGGAGGAGGTGAGCTGTGACATCACCTATTGTGAATGTTGGATCCTGTTTTATCTGCAGTATATAGAGGTGTTATCAGTCATTATACAGGAGGAGGAGGTGAGCTGTGACATCACCTATTGTAAATGGTGGATCCTGTGTTATATACTGTATATAGAGGTGTTATCAGTCATTATACAGAAGGATGAGGTGAGCTGTGACATCACCTATTGTGAGTGGTGGATCCTGTGTTATCTACTGTATATAGAGGTGTTATCAGTCATTATACAGGAGAAGGAGGTGAGCTGTGACATCACCTATTTTAAATGGTGGATCCTGTGTTATATACTGTATATATTAGCTGTTATCAGTCATTGTACTTGAGGGGGAGGAGGTGAGCTTTGACATCATCTATAGTAAATGGTGGATCCTGTGTTATCAACTGTATATAGAGGTGTTATCAGTCAGTGTACAGGAGGAGGAGGTGAGCTGTGATATCATCTATTGTAAATGGTGGATCCGTGTGATATACTGTATATAGAGGTGCTATCAGTCATTGTACAGGAGGAGGAGGTGAGCTGTGACATCACCTATTGTGAATGGTAGATCCCGTGTTTTCTACTATATATAGAGGTGTTATCAGTCATTGTACAGGAGGGGGAGGAGGTGAGCTGTGATATCACCTATTGTAATTGGTGGATCCTTTGTTATCTACTGTATATAGAGATGTTATCAGTCATTGTACAGGAGGAGGAGGTGAGCTGTGATATCATCTATTGTAAATGGTGGATCCTGTGTTATATAATGTATATAGAGGTGTTATCAGTCATTGTACAGGAGGAGGAGGTGAGCTGTGACATCAACTATTGTAAATGGTGGATCACGTGTTATATACTGTATATAGAGGTGTTATCAGTCATTGTACTGGAGGAGGAGGTGAGCCGTGACATCACCTATTGTAAATGGTGGATCCTGTGTTATCTACTGTATATAGAGGTGTTATCAGTCATTGTACAAGAGGGGGAGCAGGTGAGTTGTGACTTCACCTATTGTGAAAGGTGGATCCTGTGTTATATACTGTATATAGAGGTGTTATCAGTCATTATACAGGAGGAGGACGTGAGCTGTGATATCACCTATTGCGAATGGTGGATCCTGTGTTATCTGCTGTCTATACAGGTGTTATCATTTATTGTACAGGAGTAGGAGGTGAGCTGTGACATTGCTAATTGTGAATGGTGGATCCTGTGTTATATAATGTATGTAGAGGTGTTATCAGTCATTGTACAGGAGGAGGAGGAGGAGGTGAGCTGTGACATCACCTATTGTGAATGGTGGATCCTGTGTTATATACTGTATATAGAGGTGTTATCAGTCATTGCACAGGAAGTGAAGGAGGTGAGCTGTGACATCACCTATTGTGAATGGTGGATCCTGTGTTATCTACTGTATATAGAGGTGTTATCAGTCATTGTACAGGAGGAGGAGGAGGTGAGCTGTGACATCACCTATTGTAAATGGTGGATCCTGTGTTATATACTGTATATAGAGGTGTTATCAGTCATTGCACAGGAAGTGAAGGAGGAGAGCTGTGACATCACCTATTGTGAATGGTGGATCCTGTGTTATCTACTGTATATAGAGGTGTTAGCAGTCATTATATAGGAGGAGGAGGTGAGCTGTGACATCGCATATTGTGAATGGTGGATCCTGTGTTATCTACTGTATATAGAGGTGTTATCAGTCATTGTACAGGAGGAGGAGGTCAGCTGTGACATCACCTATTGTGAATGGTGGATCCTGTGTTATATACTGTATATAGAGGTGTTATCAGTCATTGCACAGGAAGTGAAGGAGGTGAGCTGTGACATCACCTATTGTGAAAGGTGGATCCTGTGTTATCTACTGTATATAGAGGTGTTATCAGTCATTGTACAGGAGGAGGAGGAGGTGAGCTGTGACATCACCTATTGTAAATGGTGGATCCTGTGTTATATACTGTAAATAGAGGTGTTATCAGTCATTGCACAGGAAGTGAAGGAGGTGAGCTGTGACATCACCTATTGTGAATGGTGGATCCTGTGTTATCTACTGTAAATAGAGGTGTTATCAGTCATTGTACAGGAGGAGGAGGAGGTGAGCTGTGACATCACCTATTGTAAATGGTGGATCCTGTGTTATATACTGTATATAGAGGTGTTATCAGTCATTGTACAGGAGGAGGAGGAGGTGAGCTGTGACATCACCTAATGTAAATGGTGGATCCTGTGTTATCTACTGTATATAGAGGTGTTATCAGTCATTATACAGGAGGAGGAGGTGAGCTGTGACATCACCTATTGTAAATGGTGGATCCTGTGTTATCTACTGTATATAGAGGTGTTACCAGTCATTATACAGGAGGAGGAGGTGAGCTGTGACATCACCTATTGTAAATGGTGGATCACGTGTTATATACTGTTTATAGAGGTGTTATCAGTCATTGTACTGGAGGAGGAGGTGAGCCGTGACATCACCTATTGTAAATGGTGGATCCTGTGTTATCTACTGTATATAGAGGTGTTATCAGTCATTGTACAAGAGGGGGAGCAGGTGAGTTGTGACTTCACCTATTGTGAAAGGTGGATCCTGTGTTATATACTGTATATAGAGGTGTTATCAGTCATTATACAGGAGGAGGAGGTGAGCTGTGATATCACCTATTGCGAATGGTGGATCCTGTGTTATCTGCTGTCTATACAGGTGTTATCATTCATTGTACAGGAGTAGGAGGTGAGCTGTGACATTGCTAATTGTGAATGGTGGATCCTGTGTTATATAATGTATGTAGAGGTGTTATCAGTCATTGTACAGGAGGAGGAGGAGGAGGTGAGCTGTGACATCACCTATTGTGAATGGTGGATCCTGTGTTATATACTGTATATAGAGGTGTTATCAGTCATTGCACAGGAAGTGAAGGAGGTGAGCTGTGACATCACCTATTGTGAATGGTGGATCCTGTGTTATCTACTGTATATAGAGGTGTTATCAGTCATTGTACAGGAGGAGGAGGAGGTGAGCTGTGACATCACCTATTGTAAATGGTGGATCCTGTGTTATATACTGTATATAGAGGTGTTATCAGTCATTGCACAGGAAGTGAAGGAGGTGAGCTGTGACATCACATATTGTGAATGGTGGATCCTGTGTTATCTACTGTATATAGAGGTGTTAGCAGTCATTATATAGGAGGAGGAGGTGAGCTGTGACATCGCTTATTGTGAATGGTGGATCCTGTGTTATCTACTGTATATAGAGGTGTTATCAGTCATTGTACAGGAGGAGGAGGTCAGCTGTGACATCACCTATTGTGAATGGTGGATCCTGTGTTATATACTGTATATAGAGGTGTTATCAGTCATTGCACAGGAAGTGAAGGAGGTGAGCTGTGACATCACCTATTGTGAAAGGTGGATCCTGTGTTATCTACTGTATATAGAGGTGTTATCAGTCATTGTACAGGAGGAGGAGGAGGTGAGCTGTGACATCACCTATTGTAAATGGTGGATCCTGTGTTATATACTGTAAATAGAGGTGTTATCAGTCATTGCACAGGAAGTGAAGGAGGTGAGCTGTGACTTCACCTATTGTGAAAGGTGGATCCTGTGTTATCTACTGTATATAGAGGTGTTATCAGTCATTGTACAGGAGGAGGAGGAGGAGAGCTGTGACAACACCTATTGTAAATGGTGGATCCTGTGTTATATACTATATATAGTGGTGTTATAAATCATTGTACAGGAGGAGGAGGAGGAGGAGGTGAGCTGTGACATAACCTATTGAGAATGGTGGATCCTGTGTTATCTACTGTAAATAAAGACGTTATCAGTCATTGTACAGGAGGAGGAGGAGGTGAACTGTGACATCACCTATTGTAAATGGTGGATCCTGTGTTATCTACTGTATATAGAGGTGTTATCAGTCATTGTACAGGAGGAGGAGGAGGTGAGCTGTGACATCACCTATTGTGAATGGTGGATCCTGTGTTATCTACTGTATATAGAAGTGTTATCAGTCATTGTACATGAGGAGTAAGAGGAGGTGAGCTGTGACATCACCTATTGTGAATGTTGGATCCTGTTTTATCTGCTGTATATAGAGGTGTTATCAGTCATTGCACAGTAGGGGGAGGAGGTGAGCTGTGATATCACCTATTGTGAATGGTGGATCCTGTGTTATCTACTATATATAGAGGTGTTATCAGTCATTGTACATGAGGAGCAGGAGGAGGTGAGCTGTGACATCAAATATTGTGAATGTTAGATCCTGTTTTATCTGCTTTAAGTAGAGGTGTTATCAGTCATTATACAGGAGGAGGTGAGCTGTGACATCACCTATTGTAAATGGTGGATCCTGTGTAATCTACTGTATATAGAGGTGTTACCAGTCATTGTACAGGAGGAGGTGAGCTGTGACATCACTTATTGTAAATAGTTGTTCCTGTGTTATCTACTGTACATAGACGTGTTATCAGTCATTGTACATGAGGAGGAGGAGGTGAGCTGTGACATCACCTATTGCAAATGGTGGATCCTGTGTTATATACTGTATATAGAGGTGTTATCAGTCATTATACATGAGGAGCAAGAGGTGAGCTGTGACATCACCTATTGTGAATGGTGGATCCTGTGTAATCTACTGTATATAGAGGTGTTATCAGTCATTATACAGGAGAAGGAGGTGAGCTGTGACATCACCTATTGTAAATGGTGGATCCTGTTTTATATACTGTATAAATTAGATGTTATCAGTCATTGTACAGGAGGGGGAGGAGGTGAGCTGTGATATCACCTATTGTGAATGGTGGATCCTGTGTTATCTACTGTATATAGAGGTGTTATCAGTCATTATACAGGAGAAGGAGGTGAGCTGTGACATCACCTATTGTAAATGGTGGATCCTGTGTTATATACTGTATAAATTAGCTGTTATCAGTCATTGTACAGGAGGGGGAGGAGGTGAGCTGTGACATCACCTATTGTGAAAGGTGGATCCTGTGTTATCTACTGTATATAGAGGTGTTATCAGTCATTGTACAGAAGGGGGAGGAGGTGAGCTGTGATATCACCTATTGTGAATGGTGGATCCTGTGTTATCTACTGTATATAGAGGTGTTATAAGTCATTGCACAGGATGTGGAGGTGAGCTGTGACATCACCAATTGTAAATGGTGGATCCTGTGTTATATACTGTATATAAAGGTGTGATCAGTTATTGTACAGGATGTGGAGGAGGTGAGCTGTGACATCACCTATTGGAAATGGTGGATCCTGTGTTATATACTGTATATAGAGGTGTTATCAGTCATTGAACAGGAGGAGGAGGTGAGCTGTGACATCACCTATTGTGAAAGGAGGATCCTGTGTTATCTACTATATATAGAGGTGTTATCAGTCATTGTACAGGAGGGGGAGGAGGTGAGCTGTAATATCACCTACTGTTAATGGTGGATCCTGTGTTATCTACTGTATATAGAGGTGTTATCAGTCATTGCACAGGATGTGGAGGTGAGCTGTGATATCACCAAATGTAAATGGTGGATCCTGTGTTATCCACTGTATATAGAGTTGTTGTCAGTCATTTCACAGGAGGGGGGGAGGTGAGTTGTGACATCACCTATTGTAATTGGTGGATCCTTTTTTATCTACTGTATATAGAGGTGTTATCAGTCATTGTACAGGAGGAGGAGGTGAGCTGTGATATCATCTATTGTAAATGGTGGATCCTGTGTTATATACTGTATAAACAGGTGTTATCAGTCATTGTACAGGAGAAGGAGGAGGTGAGCTGTGACATCACGTATTGTAAATGGTGGATCCTGTGTTATATCCTGTATATAGAGGTATTATCAGTCATTGTTCAGGAGGAGGAGGTGAACTGTGACATCACCTATTCTAAATGGTGGATCCTGTGTTATATACTGTATATAGAGGTGTAATCAGTCATTGTACTGGGGGAGGAGGTGAGCTGTGACATCACCCAATGTAAATAGTGGATCCTGTGTTATCTACTGTATATAGAGGTGTTATCAGTCATTGTATAAGAGGAGGAGGAGGTGAGTTGTGACCTCACCTATTGTGAAAGTTGTATCCTGTGTTATATACTGTATATAGAGGTGTTATCAGTCATTATACAGGAGGATGAGATGAGCTGTGATATCACCTATTGTAAATGGTGGATCCTGTGTTATCTACTGTATATACAGGTGTTATCAGTCATTGTACAGGAGGAGGAGGTGAGCTGTGACATCGCCTATTGTGAATGGTGGATCCTGTGTTATATAATGTATGTAGAGGTGTTATCAGTCATTGTACAGGAGGATGAGGAGGAGGTGAGCTGTGACATCACCTATTGTGACTTATGGATCCTATGTTATCTACTTTATATAGAGGTGTTATCAGTCATTATATAGGAGGAGGAGGTGAGCTGTGACATCACTTATTGTGAATGGTGGATCCTGTGTTATATACTGTATATAGAGGTGTTATCAGTCATTGCACAGAATGTAAAGGAGGTGAGCTGTGACATCACCTATTGTAAATGGTGGATCCTTTGTTATCTACTGTATATTGAGGTGTTATCAGTCATTGTACAGGAGGAGGAGGTGAGCTGTGATATCATCTATTGTAAATGGGGGATCCTGTGTTATATACTGTATATAGAGGTGTTATCAGTAATTGTACAGGAGGAGGAGGTGAGCTGTGACATCACCTATTGTAAATGGTGGATCCTGTGTTATATACTGTATATAGAGGTGATATCAGTCATTGTACTGGAGGAGGAGGTGAGCTGTGACATCACCTATTGTAAATGGTGGATCCTGTGTTATATACTGTATATAGAGGTGTTAACAGTCATTGTACAGGAGGAGGAGATGAGCTGTGACATCACCTATTGTAAATGGTGGATCCTGTGTTATATACTGTATATGGAGATATTATCAGTCATTGTACAGGAGGAGGAGATGAGCTGTGACATCACCTATTGTGAATGGTGGATCCTGTGTTATCTACTGTATATAGAGGTGTTATCAGTCATTGTACAGGAGGAGGAGGTGAGCTGTGACATCACCTATTGTAAATGGTGGATCCTGTGTTATATACTGTATATAGAGGTGTTATCAATCATTGTACAGGAGGAGGAGGTGAGCTGTGACATCACCTATTGTGCATGGTGGATCCTGTGTTATCTACTGTATATAGAGGTGTTATCAATCATTGCACAAGATGTGGAGATGAGCTGTGATATCACCAATTGTAAATGGTGGATCCTGTGTTATCTACTGTATATAGAGGTGTTATCAGTCATTGTACAGGAGGGGGAGGAGGTGAGCTGTGACATCACCTATTGTAAATGGTGTTTCCTGTGTTATCAACTGTATATAGAGGTGTTATCAGTCATTGTACAGGAGGAGGAGGTGAGCTATGATATCTTTTGTAAATGGTGGATCCTGTGTGTTATACTGTATATAGACGTGTTATCAGTCATTGAACAGGAGGAGGAGGTGAGCTGTGACATCACCTATTGTGAATGGTGGATCCTGTGTTATCTACTGTATATAGAGGTGTTATCAGTCATTGCACAGGATGTGGAGGTGAGCTGTGATATCACCAAATGTAAATGGTGGATCCTGTGTTATCCACTGTACATAGAGGTGTTGTCAGTCATTTCACAGGAGGGGGGAGGTGAGCTGTGACGTCACTTATTGTGAATGGTGGATCGTGTGTTATATACTGTATATGGAGGTGCTATCAGTCATTGTACAGGAGGATGAGGTCAACTGTGACATCACCTGTTGTGAATGGTGGATCCTGTGTTATTTACTATATATAGAGGTGTTATCAGTCATTGTACAGGAGGGGGAGGAGGTGAGCTGTGATATCACCTATTGTGAATGGTGGATCCTGTGTTATCTACTCTATATAGAGGTTTTATCAGTCATTGTACAGCATGGGGAGGAGGTGAGCTGTGATATCACCTATTGTGAATGGTGGATCCTGTGTTATCTACTGTATATAGAGGTGTTATCAGTCACTGCACAGGATGTGGAGGTGAGCTGTGATATCACCAATTGTAAATAGTGAATCCTGTGTTATCTACTGTATATAGAGGTGTTGTCAGTCATTGTACAGGAGGAGGAGGTGAGCAGTCATATCATCTATTGTAAATGGTGGATCCTGTGTTATATACTGTATATAGAGGTGTTATCAGTCATTATATAGGAGGAGGAGATGAGCTGTGACATCACCTATTGTAAATGGTGGATCCTGTGTTATATACTGTATATAGAGGTGTTATCAGTCATTGTACTGGAGGAGGAGGTGAGCTGTGACATCACCTATTGTAAATGGTGGATCCTGTGTTATCTACTGTATATAGAGGTGTTATCAGTCATTGTACATGAGGAGGAGGAGAAGGTGAGTTGTGACATCACCTATTGTGAAAGGTGGATCCTGTGTTATATACTTTATATAGAGGTGTTATCAGTCATTGTACAGGAGGAGGAGGAGGTGAACTGTGACATCACCTATTGTGAAAGCTGGATCCTATGTTATATACTGTATATAGAGGTGTTATCAGTCATTGTACAGGAGGAGGAGGAGGTGAGCTGTGACATCACCTATTGCAAATGGTGGATCCTGTGTTATATACTGTATATAGTGGTGTTAACAATCATTGTACAGGAGGAGAAGGAGGAGGTGAGCTGTGACATCACCTATTGTGAGCGGTGGATCCTGTGTTATCTACAGTAAATAGAGATGTTATCAGTCATTGTACAGGAGGAGAGGAGGTGAGCTGTGACCTCACCTATGGTAAATGGTGGATCATGTGTTATCTACTGTATATAGAGGTGTTAGCAATCATTGTACAGGAGGAGGAGGAGGTGAGCTGTGACATCACCTCTTGTAAATGGTGGATCCTGTGGTATATACTGTATATAGAAGTGTTATCAGTCATTGTACAGGAGGAGGAGGTGAGCTGTGAAATCACCTATTTTTAATGGTGGATCCTGTGTTATATACTGTATATAGAGGTGTTATATTAGTCATTGTACATGAGGAGGAGGAGGAGGTGAGCTGTGACATCACCTATTGTGAATGGTGGATCCTGTGTTATCTACTGTATGTAGTGGTGTTTTCAGTCATTGTACAGGAGGAGGAGGTGAGCTGTGACATCACCTAGTGTGAATGGTGGATCCTGTGTAATCTACTCTATATAGAGGTGTTGTCAGTCATTGTACAGGAGGAGGAGGAGGTGAGCTGTGACATCGCCTATTGTGAATGCTGGATCCTATGTTATATACTGTATATAGAGGTGATATCTGTCATCGTACAGGAGGAGGAAGTGAGCTGTGACATCACCTATTGTGAATGGTGGACCCTGTGTTATCTACTATATATAGAGGTGTTATCAGTCATTGTACAGGAGGGCGAGGAGGTGAGCTGTGATATCACCTATTGTGAATGGTGGATCCTGTGTTATCTACTGTATATAGAGGTGTTATCAGTCATTGTACATGAGGAGTAGGAGGAGGTGAGCTGTGAGATCACTTATTGTAAATAGTTGTTCCTGTGTTATCTACTGTACATAGAGGTGTTATCAGTCATTGTACGTGAGGAGGAGGTGAGCTGAGACTTCACCTATTGTAAATGGTGGATCCTGTGTTATATACCGTATATAGAGGTGTTATCAGTCATTATACAGGAGGATGAGCTGAGCTGTGACATCACCTATTGTGAATGGTGGATCCTGTGTTATCTACTGTATATAGAGGTGTTATCAGTCATTATACAGGAGAAGGAGGTGAGCTGTGACATCACCTATTGTAAATGGTGGATCCTGTGTTATATACTGTATATATTAGCTGTTATCAGTCATTGTACAGGAGGGGGAGGAGGTGAGCTGTGACATCATTTATTGTGAATGGTGGATCCTGTGTTATCTACTGTATATAGAGGTGTAAAGGTGTTATCAGTCATTGTACAGGAGGGGAGGAGGTGAGCTGTGATATCACCTATTGTGAATGGTGGATCCTGTGTTACCTACTGTATATAGAGGTGTTATAAGTCATTGCACAGGATGTGGAGGTGAGCTGTCATATCACCAATTGTAAATGGTGGTTCCTGTGTTATCTACTGTATATAGAGGTTTTATCAGTCATTGTACAGGAGGAGGAGGAGGTGAGCTGTGACATCACCTATTGTAAATGGTGGATCCAGTGTTATATACTGTATATAGAGGTGTTATCAGTTATTGTACAGGATGTGGAGGAGGTGAGCTGTGATATCATCTATTGTAAATGGTGGATCCTGTGTGATATACTGTATATAGAGGTGTTATCAGTCATTATTCAGGAGGAGGAGGTGAGCTGTGACTTCACCTATTGTGAACGGTGGATCCTGTGTTATCTACTGTATATAGAGGTGTTTTCAGTCATTGTACATGAGGAGGAGGAGGAGGTGAGCTGTGACATCACCTATTGTGAAAGGTGGATCCTGTGTTATCTACTGTATATAGAGGTGTTATCAGTCATTATTCAGGAGGAGGAGGTGAGCTGTGACATCACCTATTGTAAATGGTGGATCCTGTGTTATCTACTGTATATAGAGGTGTTATCAGTCATTGTACAGGAGGAGGAGGTGAGCTGTGACATCACCTATTGTAAATGGTGGATCCTGTGTTATATAATGTATATAGAGGTGTTATCAATCATTGTACAGCAGGAGGAGGTGAGCTGTGACATCACCTATTGTGAATGGTGGATACTGTGTTATATAGTGTATATAGTAGCTGTTATCAGTCATTGTACAGGAGGGGGAGGAGGTGAGCTGTAATATCACCTATTGTAAATGTTGGATCCTGTTATCTACTGTACATAGAGGTGTTATCAGTTCTTGTATATGAGGAGGAGGAGCAGGTGAGTTGTGACACCACCTATTGTGAATGGTGGATCCTGTGTTATCTACTGTATATAGAGTTGAAATCAGTCATTGTACAGGAGGAGGAGATGAGCTGTGACATTACCTATTGTGAATGGTGGATCCTGTGTTATCTACTGTATATAGAGGTGTTATCAGTCATTGTACAGGAGGAGGAGGTGAGCTGTGACATCACCTATTGTAAATGGTGGATCCTGTGTTATATAATGTATATAGAGGTGTTATCAATCATTGTACAGCAGGAGGAGGTGAGCTGTGACATCACCTATTGTGAATGGTGGATACTGTGTTATCTACTGTATATAGAGGTGTTATCAGTCATTGCACAGGATGTGGAGGTGAGCTGTGACATCATCTATTGTAAATGGTGGATCCTGAGTTATCAACTGTATATAGAGGTGTTATCAGTCAGTGTACAGGAGGAGGAGGTGAGCTGTGATATCATCTATTGTAAATGGTGGATCCTGTGTGATATACTGTATATAGAGGTGCTATCAGTCATTGTACAGGAGAAGGAGGTGAGCTGTGACATCACCTATTGTGAATGGTGGATCCCGTGTTTTCTACTATATATAGAGGTGTTATCAGTCATTGAACAGGAGGGGGTGGAGGTGAGCTGTGATATCACCTATTGTAATTTTTGGATCCTTTGTTATCTACTGTATATAGAGATGTTATCAGTCATTGTACAGGAGGAGGAGGTGAGCTGTGATATCATCTATTGTAATTGGTGGATCCTGTGTTATATAATGTATATAGAGGTGTTATCAGTCATTGCACAGGATGTGGAGGTGAGCTGTGATATCACCAAATGTAAATGGCGGATCCTGTGTTATCCACTGTATATAGAGTTGTTGTCAGTCATTTCACAGGAGGGGGGGAGGTGAGCTGTGACATCACCTATTGTAATTGGTGGATCCGTTTTTATCTACTGTATATAGAGGTGTTATCAGTCATTGTACAGGAGGAGGAGGTGAGCTGTGATATCATCTATTGTAAATGGTGGATCCTGTGTTATATACTGTATATAGAGGTGTTATCAGTCATTGTACAGGAGAAGGAGGAGGTGAGCTGTGACATCACATATTGTAAATGGTGGATCCTGTGTTATATCCTGTATATAGAGGTATTATCAGTCATTGTACAGGAGGAGGAGGTGAACTGTGACATCACCTATTGTAAATGGTGGATCCTGTGTTATATACTGTATATAGAGGTGTTATCAGTCATTGTACAAGAGGAGGAGGAGGTGAGCTGTGACATCACCTATTGTGAAAGGTGTATCCTGTGTTATATACTGTATATAGAGGTGTTATCAGTCATTATACAGGAGGATGAGGTGAGCTGTGATATCACCTATTGTAAATGGTGGATCCTGTGTTATATAATGTATGTAGAGGTGTTATCAGTCATTGTACAGGAGGAGGAGGAGGAGGTGAGCTGTGACATCACCTATTGTGAATGGTGGATCCTGTGTTATCTACTGTATATAGAGGTGTTATCAGTCATTATATAGGAGGAGGAGGTGAGCTGTAACATCACTTATTGTGAATGGTGGATCCTGTGTTATATACTGTATATAGAGGTGTTATCAGTCATTGCACAGAATGTGAAGGAGGTGAGCTGTGACTTCACCTATTGTGAATGGTGGATCCTGTGTTATCTATTGTATATAGAGGTGTTATCAGTCATTGTACAGGAGGAGGAGGAGGTGAGCTGTGACATCACCTATTGTAAATGGTGGATCCTTTGTTATCTACTGTATATAGAGGTGTTATCAGTCATTGTACAGGAGGAGGTGAGCTGTGATATCATCTATTGTAAATGGGGGATCCTGTGTTATATACTGTATATAGAGGTGTTATCAGTAATTGTACAGGAGGAGGAGGTGAGCTGTGACATCACCTATTGTAAATGGTGGATCCTGTGTTATATACTGTATATGGAGGTATTATCAGTCATTGTATAGGAGGAGGAGATGAGCTGTGACATCACCTATTGTGAATGGTGGATCCTGTGTTATCTACTGTATATAGAGGTGTTATCAGTCATTGTACAGGAGGAAGAGGTGAGCTGTGACATCACCTATTGTAAATGGTGGATCCTGTGTTATCTACTGTATATAGAGGTGTTATCAATCATTGCACAAGATGTGGAGGTGAGCTGTGATATCACCAATTGTAAATGGTGGACCCTGTGTTATCTACTGTATATAGAGGTGTTAACAGTCATTGTACAGGAGGGGGAGGAGGTGAGCTGTGACATCACCTATTGTAAATGGTGTTTCCTGTGTTATCAACTGTATATAGACGTGTTATCAGTCATTGAACAGGAGGAGGAGGTGAGCTTTGACATCACCTATTGTGAATGGTGGATCCTGTGTTATCTACTATATATAGAGGTGTTATCAGTCATTGTACAGGAGGGGGAGGAGGTGAGCTGTGATATCACCTATTGTGAATGGTGAATCCTGTGTTATCTACTCTATATAGAGGTGTTATCAGTCATTGTACAGGAGGGGGAGGAGGTGAGCTGTGATATCACCTATTGTAAATGGTGGATCCTGTGTTATCTACTGTATATAGAGGTGTTGTCAGTCATTTCACAGGAGGGGGGAGGTGAGCTGTGACATCACCTATTGTAATTGGTGGATCCTTTGTTATATCCTGTATATAGAGGTATTATCAGTCATTGTACAAGAGGAGGAGGTGAACTGTGACATCACCTATTGTAAATGGTGGATCCTGTGTTATATACTGTATATAGATTTGTTATCAGTCATTGTACAGGAGGAGGGGGAGGTGAGCTGTGACATCACCTATTGTAAATGGTGGATACTGTGTTATCTACTGTATATAGAGTTGCTATCAGTCATTGTACAAGAGGAGGAGGAAGTGAGTTGTGACTTCACCTATTGTGAAAGGTGGATCCTGTGTTATATACTGTATATAAAGTTTTTATCAGTCATTATACAGGAGGAGGAGGTGAGCTGTGATATCACCTATTGTAAATGGTGGATCCTGTGTTATATAATGTATGTAGAGGTGTTATCAGTCATTGTACAGGAGGAGGAGGAGGAGGTCAGCTGTGACATCACCTATTGTGAATGGTGGATCCTGCGTTATATACTGTATATAGAGGTGTTATCAGTCATTGCACAGGATGTGAAGGAGGTGAGCTGTGACATCACCTATTGTGAATGGTGGATCCTGTGTTATCTACTATATATAGAGGTGTTATCAGTCATTGTACAGGAGGAGGAGGAGGTGAGCTGTGACATCACCTATTGTGAATGTTGGATCCTGTGCTATCTACTGTATATAGAGGTGTTATCAGTCATTGTACAGGAGGAGGAGGAGGAGGGGAGCTGTGACATCACCTATTGTGAATGTTGGATCCTGTGCTATCTACTGTATATAGAGGTGTTATCAGTCATTGTACAGGAGGAGGAGGTGAGCTGTGGTATCATCTATTGTAAATGGTGGATCCTGTGTTATATACTGTATATAGAGGTGTTATCAGTCATTGTACAGGAGGAGGAGGAGGTGAGCTGTGACATCATCTATTGTAAATGGTGGATCCTGTGTTATATCCTGTATATAGAGGTAATATCAGTCATTATACAGAAGGAGGAGGTGAACTGTGACATCACCTATTCTAAATGGCGGATCCTGTGTTATATACTGTATATAGAGGTGTAATCAGTCATTGTACTGGAGGAGGAGGTGAGCTGTGACATCACCTAATGTAAATAGTGGATCTTGTGTTATCTACTGTATATAGAGGTGTTATCAGTCATTGTACAGGAGGAGGAGGAGGTGAGCTGTGACAACACCTATTGTAAATGGTGGATCCTGTGTTATATACTATATATAGTGGTGTTATAAATCATTGTACAGGAGGAGGAGGAGGAGGAGGTGAGCTGTGACATAACGTATTGAGAATGGTGGATCCTGTGTTATCTACTGTAAATAAAGACGTTATCAGTCATTGTACAGGAGGAGGAGGAGGTGAACTGTGACATCACCTATTGTAAATGGTGGATCCTGTGTTATCTACTGTATATAGAGGTGTTATCAGTCATTGTACAGGAGGAGGAGGAGGTGAGCTGTGACATCACCTATTGTGAATGGTGGATCCTGTGTTATCTACTGTATATAGAAGTGTTATCAGTCATTGTACATGAGGAGTAAGAGGAGGTGAGCTGTGACATCACCTATTGTGAATGTTGGATCCTATTTTATCTGCTGTATATAGAGGTGTTATCAGTCATTGCACAGTAGGGGGAGGAGGTGAGCTGTGATATCACCTATTGTGAATGGTGGATCCTGTGTTATCTACTATATATAGAGGTGTTATCAGTCATTGTACATGAGGAGCAGGAGGAGGTGAGCTGTGACATCACCTATTGTGAATGTTGGATCCTGTTTTATCTGCTTTATATAGAGGTGTTATCAGTCATTATACAAGAGGAGGTGAGCTGTGACATCACCTATTGTAAATGGTGGATCCTGTGTTATATACTGTATATAGAGGTGTTATCGGTCATTATACAGGAGGATGAGGTGAGCTGTGATATCACCTATTGAAAATGGTGGATGCTGTGTAATCTACTGTATATAGAGGTGTTACCAGTCATTGTACAGGAGGAGGTGAGCTGTGACATCACTTATTGTAAATAGTTGTTCCTGTGTTATCTACTGTACATAGACGTGTTATCAGTCATTGTACATGAGGAGGAGGAGGTGAGCTGTGACATCACCTATTGCAAATGGTGGATCCTGTGTTATATACTGTATATAGAGGTGTTATCAGTCATTATACACGAGGAGGAGGAGGTGAGCTGTGACATCACCTATTGTGAATGGTGGATCCTGTGTAATCTACTGTATATAGAGGTGTTATCAGTCATTATACAGGAGAAGGAGGTGAGCTGTGACATCACCTATTGTAAATGGTGGATCCTGTTTTATATACTGTATAAATTAGCTGTTATCAGTCATTGTACAGGAGGGGTAGGAGGTGAGCTGTGACATCACCTATTGTGAATGGTTGATCCTGTGTTATCTACTGTATATAGAGGAGTTATCAGTCATTGTACAGGAGGGGGAGGAGGTGAACTGTGATATCACCTATTGTGAATGGTGGATCCTGTGTTATCTACTGTATATAGAGGTGTTATCAGTCATTATACAGGAGAAGGAGGTGAGCTGTGACATCACCTATTGTAAATGGTGGATCCTGTGTTATATACTGTATAAATTAGCTGTTATCAGTCATTGTACAGGAGGGGGAGGAGGTGAGCTGTGACATCACCTATTGTGAAAGGTGGATCCTGTGTTATCTACTGTATATAGAGGTGTTATCAGTCATTGTACAGAAGGGGGAGGAGGTGAGCTGTGATATCACCTATTGTGAATGGTGGATCCTGTGTTATCTACTGTATATAGAGGTGTTATAAGTCATTGCACAGGATGTGGAGGTGAGCTGTGACATCACCAATTGTAAATGGTGGATCCTGTGTTATATACTGTATATAAATGTGTGATCAGTTATTGTACAGGATGTGGAGGAGGTAAGCTGTGACATCACCTATTGGAAATGGTGGATCCTGTGTTATATACTGTATATAGAGGTGTTATCAGTCATTGTACAGGAGGGGGAGGAGGTGAGCTGTGATATCACCTATTGTGAATGGTGGATCCTGTGTTATCTACTCTATATAGAGGTGTTATCAGTCATTGTACAGGAGGGGGAGGAGGTGAGCTGTGATATCACCTATTGTAAATGGTGGATCCTGTGTTATCTACTGTATATAGAGGTGTTATCAGTCATTGCACAGGATGTGGAGGTGAGCTGTGATATCACCAAATGTAAATGGTGGATCCTGTGTTATCCACTGTATATAGAGTTGTTGTCAGTCATTTCACAGGAGGGGGGAGGTGAGCTGTGACATCACCTATTGTAATTGGTGGATCCTTTTTTATCTACTGTATATAGAGGTTTTATCAGTCATTGTACAGGAGGAGGAGGTGAGCTGTGATATCATCTATTGTAAATGGTGGATCCTGTGTTATATACTGTATATAGAGGTGTTATCAGTCATTGTACAGGAGAAGGAGGAGGTGAACTGTGACATCACGTATTGTAAATGGTGGATCCTGTGTTATATCCTGTATATAGAGGTATTATCAGTCATTGTACAGGAGGAGGAGGTGAACTGTGACATCACCTATTCTAAATGGTGGATCCTGTGTTATATACTGTATATAGAGGTGTAATCAGTCATTGTACTGGGGGAGGAGGTGAGCTGTGACATCACCGAATGTAAATAGTGGATCCTGTGTTATCTTCTGTATATACAGGTGTTATCAGTCATTGTACAAGAGGAGGAGGAGGTGAGTTGTGACTTCACCTATTGTGAAAGGTGTATCCTGTGTTATATACTGTATATAGAGGTGTTATCAGTCATTATACAGGAGGATGAGGTGAGCTGTGATATCACCTATTGTAATTGGTGGATCCTGTGTTATCGACTGTATATACAGGTGTTATCAGTCATTGTACAGGAGGAGGAGGTGAGCTGTGACATCGCCTATTGTGAATGGTGGATCCTGTGTTATATAATGTATGTAGAGGTGTTATCAGTCATTGTACAGGAGGTGGAGGAGGAGGTGAGCTGTGACATCACCTATTGTGAATGATGGATCCTGTGTTATCTACTGTATATAGATGTGTTATCAGTCATTATATAGGAGGAGGAGGTGAGCTGTGACATCACTTATTGTGAATGGTGGATCCTGTGTTATATACTGTATATAGAGGTGTTATCAGTCATTGCACAGAATGTGAAGGAGGTGAGCTGTGACATCACCTATTGTGAATGGTGGATCCTGTGTTATCTATTGTATATAGAGGTGTTATCAGTCATTGTACAGGGGGAGGAGGAGGTGAGCTGTGACATCACCCATTGTAAATGGTGAATCCTTTGTTATCTACTGTATATAGAGGTGTTATCAGTCATTGTACAGGAGGAGGAGGTGAGCTGTGATATCATCTATTGTAAATGGGGGATCCTGTGTTATATACTGTATATAGAGGTGTTATCAGTAATTGTACAGGAGGAGGAGGTGAGCTGTGACATCACCTATTGTAAATGGTGGATCCTGTGTTATGTACTGTATATAGAGGTGATATCAGTCATTGTACTGGAGGAGGAGGTGAGCTGTGACATCACCTATTGTAAATGGTGGATCCTGTGTTATCTACTGTATATAGAGGTGTTATCAGTCATTGTACAGGAGAAGGAGGAGATGAGCTGTGACATCACCTATTGTAAATGGTGGATCCTGTGTTATATACTGTATATGGAGATATTATCAGTCATTGTACAGGAGGAGGAGATGCGCTGTGACATCACCTATTGTGAATGGTGGATCCTGTGTTATCTACTGTATATAGAGGTGTTATCAGTCATTGTACAGGAGGAGGAGGTGAGCTGTGACATCACCTATTGTAAATGGTGGATCCTGTGTTATCTACTGTATATAGAGGTGTTATCAGTCATTGTACAGCAGGGGGAGGAGGTGAGCTGTGACATCACCTATTGTAAATGGTGTTTCCTGTGTTATCAACTGTATATAGAGGTGTTATCAGTCATTGTACAGGAGGAGGAGGTGAGCTGTGATATCTATTGTAAATGGTGGATCCTGTGTGTTATACTGTATATAGACGTGTTATCAGTCATTGAACAGGAGGAGGAGGTGAGCTGTGACATCACCTATTGTGAATGGTGGATCCTGTGTTATCTACTATATATAGAGGTGTTATCAGTCATTGTACAGGAGGGGGAGGAGGTGAGCTGTGATATCACCTATTGTGAATGGTGAATCCTGTGTTATCAGTCATTGTACAGGAGGGGGAGGAGGTGAGCTGTGATATCACCTATTGTTAATGGTGGATCCTGTGTTATCTACTGTATATAGAGGTGTTATCAGTCATTGCACAGGATGTGGAGGTGAGCTGTGATATCACCAAATGTAAATGGTGGATCCTGTGTTATCCACTGTACATAGAGGTGTTGTCAGTCATTTCACAGGAGGGGGGAGGTGAGCTGTGACATCACTTATTGTGAATGGTGGATCCTGTGTTATATACTGTATATAGAGGTGCTATCAGTCATTGTACAGGAGGATGAGGTCAACTGTGACATCACCTGTTGTGAATGGTGGATCCTGTGTTATTTACTATATATAGAGGTGTTATCAGTCATTGTACAGGAGGGGGAGGAGGTGAGCTGTGATATCACCTATTGTGAATGGTTGATCCTGTGTTATCTACTCTATATAGAGGTTTTATCAGTCATTGTACAGCATGGGGAGGAGGTGAGCTGTGATATCACCTATTGTGAATGGTGGATCCTGTGTTATCTACTGTATATAGAGGTGTTATCAGTCATTGCACAGGATGTGGAGGTGAGCTGTGATGTCACCAATTGTAAATAGTGAATCCTGTGTTATCTACTGTATATAGAGGTGTTGTCAGTCATTGTACAGGAGGAGGAGGTGAGCTGTGACATCACCTATTGTAAATGGTGGATCCTGTGTTATCTACTGTATATAGAGGTGTTATCAGTCATTGTACATGAGGAGGAGGAGAAGGTGAGTTGTGACATCACCTATTGTGAAAGGTGGATCCTGTGTTATATACTGTATATAGAGGTGTTATCAGTCATTGTACAGGAGGAGGAGGAGGTGAGCTGTGACATCACCTATTGTGAAAGGTGGATCCTGTGTTATATACTGTATATAGAGGTGTTATCAGTCATTGTACATCAGGAGGAGGAGGTGAGCTGTGACATCACCTATTGCAAATCGTGGATCCTGTGTTATATACTGTATATAGTGGTGTTATCAATCATTGTACAGGAGGAGAAGGAGGAGGTGAGCTGTGACATCACCTATTGTGAACGGTGGATCCTGTGTTATCTACTGTAAATAGAGATGTTATCAGTCATTGTACAGGAGGAGAGGAGGTGAGCTGTGACCTCACCTATGGTAAATGGTGGATCCTGTGTTATCTACTGTATATAGAGGTGTTAGCAGTCATTGTACAGGAGGAGGAGGAGGTGAGCTGTGACATCACCTCTTGTAAATGGTGGATCCTGTGGTATATACTGTATATAGAAGTGTTATCAGTCATTGTACAGGAGGAGGAGGTGAGCTGTGAAATCACCTATTTTTAATGGTGGGTCCTGTGTTATTTACTGTATATAGAGGTGTTATATTAGTCATTGTACATGAGCAGGAGGAGGAGGTGAGCTGTGACATCACCTATTGTGAATGGTGGATCCTGTGTTATCTACTGTATGTAGTGGTGTTTTCAGTCATTGTACAGGAGGAGGAGGTGAGCTGTGACATCACCTAGTGTGAATGGTGGATCCTGTGTAATCTACTCTATATAGAGGTGTTGTCAGTCATTGTACAGGAGGAGGAGGAGGTGAGCTGTGACATCGCCTATTGTGAATGCTGGATCCTGTGTTATATACTGTATATAGAGGTGATATCTGTCATTGTACAGGAGGAGGAAGTGAGCTGTGACATCACCTATTGTGAATGGTGGACCCTGTGTTATCTACTATATATAGAGGTGTTATCAGTCATTGTACAGGAGGGCGAGGAGGTGAGCTGTGATATCACCTATTGTGAATGGTGGATCCTGTGTTATCTACTGTATATAGAGGTGTTATCAGTCATTGTACATGAGGAGTAGGAGGAGGTGAGCTGTGATATCACTTATTGTAAATAGTTGTTCCTGTGTTATCTACTGTACATAGAGGTGTTATCAGTCATTGTACGTGAGGAGGAGGTGAGCTGAGATATCACCTATTGTAAATGGTGGATCCTGTGTTATATACCGTATATAGAGGTGTTATCAGTCATTATACAGTAGGAGGAGGTGAGCTGTGACATCACCTATTGTAAATGGTGGATCCTGTGTTATCTACTGTATATAGAGGTGTTACCAGTCATTATACAGGAGGAGGAGGTGAGCTGTAACATCACCTATTGTAAATGGTTTATCCTGTGTTATCTACTGTATATAGAGGTGTTACCAGTTATTGTACATGAGGAGGAGGTGAGCTGTGACATCACCTATTGTGAACGGTGGATCCTGTGTTATCTACTGTATATAGAGGTGTTTTCAGTCATTGTACAGGAGGAGGAGGAGGTGAGCTGTGACTTCACCTATTGAAAATGGTGGATCCTGTGTTATATACTGTATATAGAGGTGTTATCAGTCATTATACAGGAGGATGAGGTGAGCTGTGACATCACCTATTGTAAATGGTGGATCCTGTGTAATCTACTGTATATAGAGGTGTTATCAGTCATTGTACAGGAGGAGGAGGTGAGCTATGACATCACCTATTGTGAATGGTGGATCCTGTGATATCTACTGTATATAGAGGTGTTATCAGTCTTTATACAGGAGAAGGAGGAGATGGTGAGCTGTAACATCACCTTTTGTGAATGGTGGATCCTGTGTTATCTACTGTATATAGAGGTGTTATCAGTCATTATATAGGAGGAGGGGGTGAGCTGTGACATCACTTATTGTGAATGGTGGATCCTGTGTTATCTACTGTATATAGAGGTGTTATCAGTCATTGCACAGGATGTGGAGGTGAGCTGTGATATCACCAATTGTGAATGGTGGATCCTGTGTTATCTAATGTATATAAAGGTGTTATCAGTCATTGTACAGGAGGAGGAGGAGGTGAGCTGTGACATCACCTATTGTAAATGGTGGATCCTGTGTTATATACTGTATATGACGCGCCCCCTGGGACATATTCCTTTTTGAGGGGAATACCCGGCACCGGATCAGATGGGGGGTTGTAGTCTCCGAGCGGCTGTGACCCGGTCCCGTGCCCAGGGCGTCAAGCTCAGTGTTATGTGGCAGCTTTACAGATGTTACTAAAGTTCTTTTGTGTCGACTACGCCACCCGTTGTGATGCGGTCACTGTGGCCGCCGCTGCTGCAGGGTCCGCTGAGGCTGATGGTGGGTGCGCAGCTTGGTGAGATAACCCCCAACGGGAGGGGTATAGCCTCAGAGGGGACAGGCGCAGAGGATGGGGGTTGTGGTGGTGCGATGCAGCAGGCAATGAAGACAGACTCGGGTTGTGCAGTTAAGGGTGTTTACTTACTGCTGATGTTCCGGTCACTCCAGCTGCTAGTGACCACCCGAGCCGTGCTGCGTCCACCAGGTCCTGGATCCAGCCAACCCCCAAACAAGTCCAGAGCGTGGCCCTGAGCTCTCCCTCTGTCCTTTCTTCAGCCGTCCCCACCAGTGATTCACCTAGGTCCAGCTCCCTCGGGCCTTCTTTTGGGACACCCTTGGCCTTGGGTTCCCTGACCCTCCACGTGGTGTGCCTTCGGGGTGAATGTGGTGGGTGACCGTGACAGACACTGCCCACGGTCTCCGGTCTCTGGCTGGGGAATGTCTTTGCCCCCACCAGCTTGGGTTCCGGTACCCTCTTGCTGACTCCTCACCCGGTGTTCTAATTTGGGTTCTTGGGTCCCTTCAGTCTTCCCCCTCTGGGTCTTTCTCTGCTCCACTCTCTCTCTCTCCAGGGCTGCTGTTTCTTTCTCTCTCCTCTCCAACTGACTTGTTCTCAGCGTCTGACCCTGATCTAAGTTGGTGCCCTCCTTATATATCCCTCTATGTGTGAGCTCAGGTGACCAGCACCCAATGAGCTCCTATCACTACCCAGACTGCTCCCCCTATCTGCCCCTACACTACATGGGATGTACCACCCCCCTCCCACTCCAGCCAGGAACAGGCTCGGTTGTACCTGCACATTTCCAAGTGGGAGTACCGTCGGCCTGCTCCTCTGGAATGGGATGTATGTAGTGCATGCAGTCTATCTGAGCTCAGTTCCACACTCCTTCCTTACCCGGGAGTGGAATATCACACCTCTGGGTTGAGGTGCAATACCCCTGTAGCAGCCGAATCCTCAGGGTGCTACATATATAAAGGTGTTATCTGTCATTGTACAGGAGGAGGAGGAGGAGGGGAGCTGTGACATCACCTATTCTGAATGGTGGATCCTGTGTTATCTACTGTATATAGAGGTGTTATCAGTCATTGTACAGGAGGAGGAGGTGAGCTGTGACATCACCTATTGTAAATGGTGGATCCTGTGTTATATACTGTATATAGAGGAGTTATCAGTCATTGTACAAGAGGAGGAGGAAGTGAGCTGTGACATCACCTATTGTAAATGGTGGATCCTGTGTTATATACTGTATATAGAGGTGTTATCAGTCATTGTACAGGAGGAGGAGGAGGTGAGCTGTGACATCACCTATTGTAAATGGTGGATCCTGTGTTATATACTGTATACAGTGGTGTTATCAATCATTGTACAGGAGGAGGAGGTGAGCTGTGACATCACCTATTGTGAATGGTGGATCCTGTGTTATCTACTGTAAATAGAGATGTTATCAGTCATTGTTCAGGAGGAGGAGGAGGTGAGCTGTGACATCACCTATTGTAAATGGTGGATCCTGTGTTATCTAATGTATATAAAGGTGTTATCAGTCATTGTACAGGAGGAGGAGGAGGTGAGCTGTGACATCACCTCTTGTAAATGGTGGATCCTGTGTTATATACTGTATATAGAGGTGTTATATCAGTCATTGTGCATGAGGAGGAGGAGGAGGTGAGCTGTGACATCACCTATTGTGAATGGTGGATCCTTTGTTATCTACTGTATATAGTGGTGTTTTCAGTCATTGTACAGGAGGAGGAGGTGAGCTGTGACATCACCTATTGTGAATGGTGGATCCTGTGTAATCTACTCTATATAGAGGTGTTGTCAGTAGTGTTGAGCGAGCACTAAAATGTTCGGGTGCTCGAAGCTCGGGCCGAGCTCACTGTGATACTCGGGTGCTCGACCCGAGCAACGAGCCCAATGTTAGTCTATGGGAGACCCGAACATTTTTGCGGCGGCTCCCCCGGCAGTCTGTAGAAAGCCTAAAAAGTGCCCAAAACGATAGTGACAGTGCTCAAATGACATGGGGACAGCATGGGGATCACCCCTGGAAGCATTTCTGACCCCCAGGTCACTGCTGTCAACAACGTGGTCAGAGGTATTAAGCCACTTTTACAGGCTCACAATAAAACGTTCAAAAACGAAACTTAAAGTGCTTTCCTGTGAAATATGTTAACCCCTTAACGACCATGGGTCTTTCTGTTTTTGTGTTTTCCTTTTTTGCTCCCCTTCTTCCCAGAGCCAGAACTTTTTTATTTTTCGGTCAATATGGCCATGTGAGGGCTTATTTTTTGCGGGACGAGTTGTACTTTTAAACACCATCACTGGTTTTACCATATCGTGTGCTGGAAAATGGGAAAAAAATTCCAAGTGCAGTGAAACTGCAAAAAAAATGCAATTCCACAGTTGTTTTTTGGGTCCTTTTTTTACCACGTTCACAGATTGCTAAAACTGACCTGCCATCATTATTTTCCAGGTCATTACGAGTTCATAGACACCAAACATGTATAGGTTCTTTTTTATTTAAGTGGTGAAAAAAAAATCCAAAGCTTGCTAAAAAAAAAAAAAAAAAATGACGCCATTTTCCGAGACCCTTAGCTTCTCCATTTTTCGGGATCTGGGGCTGGGTGAGGGCTTATTTTTTGCGTGCCGGGCTGACGTTTTTATTGATACCATTTTGGGGTAGATCCGATGTTTTGATCGCCCGTTATTGCATTTTATTGCAAAGTTGTAGCGACCAAAAAAACTTAATTCTGGCGTTTAAAAATTTTTTCTCGTTACGCCGTTTACTGATTGTATTAATTCTTCTTTTATATTGATAGATCGGGCGATTCTGAACGCGGCGATGCCAAATATGTGTATGTGTTTTTTTTATATATATATATATATATATTTTATTTTGAATGGGGCGAAAGGGGGGTGACAAACTTTTATATATTTTTTATTTTTTTAGTATTTTTAAAAACTTTTTTTTTACACTTTCTGCTTGCTTCTATAGTCTCCAGAGGAGACTAGAAGCAGCAGTTGTCTGATTGCTTCTACTGCATACAAGCGATGAGCAGATCGCTTGTATGCAGGAGAAATGCTCACTTGCTATGAGCGCTGACCACTAGGTGGCTCTCATAGCAATTGAAACATGACAACCACAGGCGTCTGCTGCAGACCCTGAGTTGTCATGCCCACCCATTGGTGACCCGCGATCACATGACGGGGTCACTGTGGGCGGGGCTTAGGACTCCCGGAAGCGCGAGTTAAATGCCACTGTCAGAGATTTAACATGTTAACAGCCGCGGGTGGATTGCGATTCCAATAATCAGCTGACATGTGCTCGCTTCAGTGCGGGCTCACCGCCGGAGCCCCCGCTGAACCGGCCTTCTCGACCTGGTGCGTACTATTACTGACCAGGTCGGAAAGGGGTTAAGGAACATCCTTTCCAGGGTAAAGACTTGTGTATAAGGTAAAATAAATAACCAAAAACAAAAATACTCCTCCACACCTTGGGCTATGTTCACAAGTAGCATTTTTTATGCGTTTTTGCACGTTTGTATTGCTTTCAACCGTGACAAATGCATTCACCGGGAAATGTCATTTTAACATTTTACAACCTTATCTGGCCATGTGCTGTGTGACACATGCATACAGTGCTAAAAAGACATGGGAACAGCATGGGGAAGACCCCTGGAAGCATCTCTGACACCCAGGTCACTGCCTAAAAGTGTGCCCATCAGAAGTGATCCTTGCCGCATCAGAAGATGCAGACTTGCAACTATCCCCGTGCAAGTCCTTGTCCCAGGGCAGTGTTCAATTGTACCTCCCCCATAACTTGAAATACAAGCGCAAGTATGCAGCCTGCCACCCACCCACCCCCGGGCTGCAATACCATACTGCTAGCTTGCTTGCACTTGAAATTGGGCCTTTTAGGCATGTGGAGGTGGAATCTGGCCACCACGTCATGGCTGCGTCGGTAGCCTGGTATCCATACTCAGTCCCCTGCCGCCCGGCGGCCGGGTGTCCACGCTTGGTCCCCAGCCGCCAGGGGGCGGCCGGGTATCCATACTCGGTCCCCAGCCGCCCCGCGGCCGGGTGCCCACACGCAGTCACCGGCCGCGTGGGGGTGGCCGGGTGTCCATAAACGGTCCCCAGCCGCCCCTATTTGTCCCGGTGCGTCTTATACACAAGCGCGCATGCCAAAACATTACCTGTGCCCTCCCCAGTGCATTTAGTGGGAAGGACAGCCTAACCACAAACACGTGGACAAGTGAATGTGGCCAGGAATGGTCCATCTCACTGACGCCTTCACACTGGGTTAATATTGTGGAAGCCGGGACACAGTTGGAGACTGGGATGCAACACGTCCTCCAGACATAGAGGATTGCGGGTCCTGGGTCAATCAGGCTTCAACACAAAGTTCAGAAGGTAGACAGCAGCAGTGGTCGGCCTCCTACACAACGAGTAAATTATTCATGATCATGAGGCCATCCACCTCCTTAGCTTTCTGTTCCTTGGAATGCAAGCGCATGTATGTAGTAGCAGCTAGGCCTGAGGTGGTCAGCGTTTTGGCGCATATTCTACCTCCTTCGAGGATTGCTGGATGTTTTCCTGCTACTATCCCAGTTCTATGACTCCCGTTAAAACAAAGCTTCAGGTGATGAATGATGGATGAGGTGGTGGCAAAGGAGAAAGAGCAGGAGGAACAGGGACCATTCACATCAATATCAGGCCAGTCAACCAGATATGTCTTGTAGGATATGTTTCTGTACCAAAAGGAGCAGTTCAGCTACACAGTTATAGGGCATACAGTGAATGCAATGCCTACCAAAAATTTCAAGGCACTCCAATACCCCTTGGAAGTGACATGGAGGTCAGAGGGCCTTAACTAAACCGTTTTTTCCATTTATAGCAACTGGGTCTCCTGTACACTGTTGGCCTAAGCAGGGAATGGAAGGTTTTCCAAAAATTATTAGGCACTGCAATGCCCCTTGAAACAGACGTGGATTACAGCGTATTAAAAACCTTCTACCCATTATTGGGGAGTGGGTCTCCCTTAGTGTTCGCCTATGCATTGAAAAGCAAAAGCTGACAAAAATTAGGAGGAAATGCAATGCCCGTTGCAAGAGTCGTGGAGGTTAGAGGTAATTAAAAACAACATGTCAATGCCCCTTGGAAGAGCTGTGGAGTTCAGAGTGGTTTAACAAGACAGTTTTAATGCCCCTTAGAAGAGACGTGGAGTTCAGAGTGGTTTAACAAGACAGTTTTAATGCCCCTTGGAAGAGATGTGGAGGTCACAGTAGCTTAACAAGATGGTTTTATTGCCCCTTGGAAGAGACGTGGAGTTCAAAGTGGTTTAACAAGACAGTTTTAATGCCCCTTGGAAGAGTGGTGGAGGTTACAGTGGAATAAAAAGACAATATCAATGCCCCGTGGAAGAGACGAGGAGGTCACAGTAGCTTAACAAGATGGTTTTAATGCCCCTTGGAAGAGACGTGGAGTTCAGAGTGGTTTAACAAGACAGTTTTAATGCCCCTTGGAAGAGTGGTGGAGGTTACAGTGGAATAAAAAGACAATATCAATGCCCCGTGGAAGAGACGTGGAGGTCACAGTAGCTTAACAAGACGGTTTTAATGCCCCTTGGAAGAGTGGTGGAGGTCGCAGTGGAATAAAAAGACAATATCAATGCCCCTTGGAAGAGTGGTGGAGGTTACTGTGGAATAAAAAGACAATATCAATGCCCTGTGGAAGAGACGTGGAGGTCACAGTAGCTTAACAAGACGCTTTTAATGCCCCTTGGAAGAGTGGTGGAGGACGCAGTGGAATAAAAAGACAATATTAACGACCCTTGGAAGAGACGTGGAGGTCACAGTAGCTTAACAAGACGATTTTAATGCCCCTTACAAGAGCCATGCAGTACAGCATATTAAAAACATTATTCCCATTATTGGGGAGTGGGTCTCCCATAGTCTTTGCCTATGCCTTCCAAGCAAAAGCTGCCAAAAATTAGGAAGGGGGAACTTGCAATGTCCCTTACAAGAGCCATGCAGTACAGCATATTAAAAACATTATTCCCATTATTGGGGAGTGGGTCTCCCATAGTCTTTGCCTATGCCTTCCAAGCAAAAGCTGCCAAAAATTAGGACAGAGGAACTTGCAATGCTGGCAACATGGACCACGGTCACCCTGGTGGTATAGTGGTCGTGGAGGCTGAGGATAAGGAGAAGAGCAAAAAACAGCCGAAATGAGGAAGCGTATACCCATGTGTGGGAGTGAAGCGATGCATGGGAATACACCTCCCGAAATAACACAGTGGATTTGACTTTATGTTACTCTGCTGTCATTTGGTGGTGATGAGAAGTCTGGCCCAATCTTGCCCTTGTTCATTTTGATAAGGGTCAGCTTGTCAGCATTGTCAGTTGACAGGCGAGAGCACTTATCAGTTATAATTCCCCCAGTGGCACTAAAAACACGCTCCGATAACACGCCAGCGGCAGGGCAGGCCAGGACCTCCAAGGCGTACAGAGCGAGTTCATTCCAAGTGTCCAGCTTGGATACCCAATAATTAAAAGGCACAGAGGAATCACAGGGGACGCTGGTACGATCGGCAAGGTACTCCCTCACCATATTTTGAAACTTTCCACTCCTTGTGAGAGTACCCCGCGCCTCAGGGCCTGTAAGCTGGGCGGGTGTCAGAAAACTGTCCCAGAACGTTGACAGTGTTCCCCTGCCTCTGCTGGATTGGAGTTGCATCTCTCTCGCCTGTACGCCTTGGTTGGGCAACAAACTGTGACCTCTGCCGCTAGCGTGTTCAGATGGGAATTTTTTTAAGAGTTCTGCAGCAAGGGCCTTCTGGTATTGCCCCATTTTGTAGACCTCTCCACCTCAGGAATAAGAGAGTGAAAGTTCTCCTTGTAGTGGGGGTCTACAAGTGTCACCAACCAGTAATGACTGTCACCCAACATTCTGACAACGCGAGGGTCACGGTTAAGGCAGCGTAACATAAAGTCAGCCATGCGTGCCAGACTGGTAACGGGCAAGATTTCCGTGTCCTCACCAAGATGACGACTGACCATGCTCTCCTCCTCCTCCTCCTCTTCCTCCTCCCCCCTGTCCTCAGGCCACCCAAGCTGAACCGACGGTATGACACTTGTACAGGTACTACCGTCTACAATGCATGATAGCAGCTTCTGTTCTTCCTCCTCCTCCTCTTCCTCCTCTCCCTCATTGTCCCCCAAAGCATGTTGGGATGAGATGAGTCTGGGCTGTGTGTAATCGCCCGCTACGGCTTCTTGATCCATCTCATCATACTATGGCTGCAATGCCTCCTCTTTAATTCTCTGCAGAGAGCGTTGCAAAAGACAGACAAGTGGGATGCTGACACTAATGATGGCGTCATCGCCATTCACCATCTTGGTGGCCTCCTCAAAGTTTGTCAGGATGGTACATATGTCAGACATCCAGGTCCACTCCTGAGGTCTTATGTGTGGAGTCTGACCTGAATATCGACGGCCTTGTTGCAGCTGGTACTCCACAACTGCTCTCTTCTGCTCACAAATCCTTTGCAACATGTGTGTGTTCCAATGTGTGGGGACATCACACACCAGTCGGTGTGCCGGAAGCTGCAAACGCTGCTGCAACACAGCAAGGGCGGCGGAAGCTGTAGCCGACTTGCGAAAATGAACTGACAGGCGGCGTACTTTCACGAGCAGATCTGGCAACTCAGGGTACGATTTAAGAAACCGCTGAACCACGAGGTTAAGCACATGAGCCAGGCATGGTACGTGTGTGATCTCACCTCGCCTCAGAGCCGCCACCAGGTTACGGCCATTGTCACACGCGACCATGCCGGGATGTAGGTTCAGCGGTCTCAGCCACAGATCTGCCTGCTCTTTCACAGCTGTCCACAACTCACAAGCAGTGTGAGGTTTATCACCTAAGCTTATGAGTTTCAGCACAGCCTGTTGCCGCTTGGCGGAGGCAGTACTGCAATGCTCCCAGCTTGTAACTAATGTGGTGATATCTGAGATGGAGGCTGAACATGAGGAGGAGGAGGAGGATGCGCAGGAGCTGTACACTGTGGGGGCAACTCTGACTGACATAGGGCCCGCAATCCTCGGTGTGGGGAGGATGTGTTCCGTCCCAAGGTCCGACTGGGTCCCGGCTTCCACTATGTTTACCCAATGTGCCGTCAGAGAGATGTACTGTCCCTGGCCACAAGCACTTGTCCACGTGTCCGTTATCAGGTGGACTCTCCCAGTAACTGCGTTGTTGAGGGCACGGCAGATGCTTTGGGACACGTGCTTGTGTAGTGCGGGGATGGCACACCGGGCAAAATAGTGTCGGCTGGGAACCGAGTACCGAGGGACAGCCACCGCCATAAGATTGCGGAAGGATTCCGTCTCCACCAGCCCAAAAGGCAGCATTTCCAATGCAAGCAGTCGTGAAATGTGCGAATTTAGGACTGTGGCCTGTGGGGCGTTAGCTGCGAATTTCCACGTTCGTTCAAAGGTCTGGGATATGGACAATTGAACGCTGCGGTGGGACGTGGACGTGGACGTTGATGCTGTTTCTTGAGAAACTGCCATAACAAGTGAAGACTGAGAGGAGGGGGCATCTTTACATGCAGTATGGACAGGGGATTGCCTTGCACACACAACAGGGGGTTCTATTGCACGCACAACAGTGGAAGAAGCAGTTGTGACACCCGCTGACACTGGTCGTGGACCCTGGGTTTCGCCCCACAAAGTCGGGTGCTTTGCTGCCATGTGCCTGATCATGCTGGTGGTGGTCAGGCTGGTAGTTTTGTCACCCCTGCTGATGCTGGCATGGCAGGTGGAACATATGGCCTTTTTGGGGTTATCAGCAGAGTCTTTAAAAAAATTCCAGACTCTGGAAGACCTATCGCTTGTACTGGCAATGTCCCTCGTGTTGGAGTTACGGGGAACGGTTGCCTGCCTTCTGTCTGCGGCCACCACACTGCTTCTTCCTGCCTGTTGGGGTACACTGCCTCCCTCCCCCTGTGTGCTGCTGGCCTCACTCTGCATGTCCTCCTTCCACGTTGGGTCAGTTACTAGATCATCCACCACCTCCTCCTCTTCCACTTGCGCACCACAATCCTCCTCCTCACTTCCTGGCAATTGTGTCTCGTCATCGTCCACCTCTTGTGACAGATTGCCAACGTCGACTTCCTGTGGCCGTGGCTGTTCAAATATTTGGGCATCGCAACATGGGATCTCCTCTTCCACCAGTTCAAGCGTATCAGGCGAGGGGCCCAAATATGGAAATGGACCAGTGAACAGCTCTTCAAAGTGTCCAAGTGTGGGATCACTTGCTGTCTGACGACACTCGGCATGGTGGGAGGAAGGAGCTTCAGGGTGAGGAGGAGTATGCGGTCGAGACTCACGGCTACTAAGAGTTGACCGTGTGGAAGACAGACCAGAGGTGGTGGTGCCCAGGTAACTGGAAGTATTATCTGCTATCCAATTAATAACCTGTTCACACTGATCAGTTCTCCATACTGGTGTTGTTCTGTGCTTCCGTAGTAATTTGGTCAAGAAGTGGGAGCGAGAAGATGTGGCTGTTGGTTGTGGCACATTTTCACCTTGGCCACGGCCCCGTCCTCTGCACGAACCATCACCAGAACGTCCACTTCCACGTCCCTTGCCACGCGCCTTGCCCATTGTAAATGAAGTAAAATAGCTTACACTTGCACTATCAATGGAAAAAGGGTAATATAGAGTAGATTAGAACCGTGGAAGAGGAAAACCACAGTTATTGTTTACTGGGGTATACCACACTTTTTTAAATAGAGATATTTGCGGCTGAACAGTGAGCGACACACTCAAACTGCTTTTTTTTTAGATACCAAAGGCCCAAAACTGGATAGTACAGCGATTTGACCCGTGGAACTGCGAAACCACACTGGGATGTCGGGCCTACACAAGAATATTTTCAACAGATATATTTTTGTGTCACAACAGTCAGGAGACACTACTGTTTTTCTTTACGGAAAAAACTACCAAAACCTGAATAATAGAGATTTTTTACCGTGGGATGGCAAAACCACAGTTATTGTTTACTGGGGTATACCACACTTTTTTAAATAGAGATATTTGCGGCTGAACACTGAGCGACACACTCAAACTGCTTTTTTTTAGATACCAAAGGCCCAAAACTGGATAGTACAGCGATTTGACCCGTGGAACTGCGAAACCACACTGGGATGTTGGGCCTACACAAGACTATTTTCAACAGATATATTTTTGTGTCACAACAGTCAGGAGACACTAATGTTTTTCTTTACTGAAAAAACTACCAAAAGCTGAATAATAGAGATTTTTTACCGTGGGATGGCAAAACCACAGTTATTGTTTACTGGGGTATACCACACTGTTTTAAATAGAGATATTTGTGGCTGAACAGTGAGCGACACACTCAAACTGTTTTTTTTTTTAGATACAAATGGCCCAAAATGGATAATACAGAGGTTTGAACCGTGGAAGTGCAAAACCACACTTTTGTTTCTCTAGCCTACACCAGACTAATTTCAACAGTTATATTTGTGTCTGAAAAATCAGAGACACGCTTTTTTTTTTGGGGGGGGGGGGGGACGGGGACACACCAAAAGGTTAATAAGTCGGGTATTTGTACATTGTGAAGGAGGAAAAAAAAAGGAGGATTTAGATGAAAAAAAAAGGAATTTTCCTGGCCCCCGACACCTGGTGCTAAGTCCAGCAATTTAAGCAACAGGAGCACACAGGACTGTAATGCAGCGTTTGCTGGTATAACCACTGTGTCTCCTATACAGCCTGCCTGCCTGGTATCTGGGATGGATATTAGTCCTGAAAAGGACTGTTTGTTTGTTCTGGCAGCCTTTACAGACCCTACACTAATTATTTCGCAGTTTATATCTCTCCCTAAATCAGCAGCGCTGTCCCTACACTGTCTAATCCGGAGCGACTGTGTCCAAGATGGCGGCGCCCCGTTTTAAATACTCGAGGTGACACTGTGCGGCCAGCCAATCACTGTAATGCCCACAACCAACATGGCTGCAGCATTACAGTGACTGGCTGGAAATCCCTGCATGTTCATTGGCTCTGTAAAGAGCGCCAAACATGCAGGGCGGAGACCCGAGCTCCCGCCCGAGTAACCCGGAAATGCTCGGTGCTCGCCGAAGATCCCGAGTAGCGTGATGCTCGGGCGAGTACCGAGCAGTGTCGAGCATGTTCGCTCAACACTAAAAATTACTAATCATGTTTATCTGTATCTTGGCTGGAAAATAATTTGGGCTTTGTAGCAGTGTGCAGTACTGATTCTATTAGGCCATCTATACTAAGGTCCACCAGATTTAAAATTAATAATAATTTTTAGCTGCATCTAGCCCGGAAAATAATTTTGGGGCTCCGAGATGCGCAAGACACATAAGTGCCTTCTTGCTGCACTACCTGCAACATGACCCTCAGATTGTCAGAATTCGAAGTAATCCTGACTACTGGGTTGCGACACTCTTAGATCCCTGACACTCTTCGATCAACCTTTTCATTTTAATAAAGACCAAAAAAATGGTCATTTTTGAAATTATAAGCATTAGCAGGATATTAGAAACTGAAATCAAACAGTTTTCAACTCAAAACTTTATTCTAGGTGATGCTACATTTGCACATAGGACCCCTTGTTCGAAAGGAGCTTCTGAACTCTCTCGTCCATTGAATTTGTCAGGTTTTGGATGGTTTCTGCTTCAATTGTTTTGCATGAGGACAGAATACCCTCCCAGAGCTGTTGCTTAGATGTGAACTGCCTCCCGCCATCATAGACACTCCTTTTGATGATGCTCCAGAGGTTCTGAATGGGGAAGAGGTCAGGGGGGGTCACATCATAAGTTTGTCCCCTTTTATGCCCATATCAGCCAGAGATGCAGATGTGTTATGTGCAGCATGAGACGGTGCATTATCATGCATAAAAATGATCTTGCTGTGGAATACACGGTTCTTCTTCTTGAACCATGGCAGGAAGTGCTGTTTGAGAAACTCCACATACATTATGGAGTTCATCTTTACCCCTTCAGGGATCCTAAAGGGGCCGACAATCTCTCTTCCCATGATTCCAGCCCAAAACATTACTCCACCTCCTCCTTGTTGGCGCTGTAGCCGTGTTTGCGTGGGGTGTCCATCAACCAGCCATCCTCCACTCCATCCATCTGGACCATCGAGCATTGCACGGCACTCATCCGTGAACAAAACAGTTTTGAAATCAGTCTTCATGTAATGTTTGGCCCACTAGAGCCGTTTCTGCTTGTGTGAAGTGGATAGAGGAGGTCGACAGGATGGCGTACGCACAGCTGCAAACCTCTGAAGGACCCTGCATCTTGTTGTTCGGGGGACGTTGGAGGCACCAGCAGCTTCAAAAACTTGTCTGCTGCTATGACAAGGCTTTTTTGCCGCTGCTCTTTTAACCTGACGTAATTGCCTGTAGGAAAGAGTCCTCAATTTGCCCTTATCAGCACGCACACGTGTGTACTGTGAATCAGCTACATACTTCTTGATTGCCAAGACACTTCATCCTGATCATCGCACAATGTTGATTGTAGTCATGCCTTGACCTAAACACTCCACAATTTGTTGCTTCTCAGCAGCCGACACATCCTTTTTCTTTCCCATTTTGGCAGAAAATGTAGGCTGCTTAATAATGTGGGACAGCCTTCTTAAGTAGTCTTGCTTTTCATTGGACACACCTACCAAACTAATTAGCACAGGTGTCTGCAATTGCTTACAGTGATATAAAGAGCCCTGACATACATCACCATCAATGAGTTTAACTGACAAACAAACAAATTCTTCCCTTATCACTCCTAAACACTTTTTGCATAATAATTTGGAACACAGTGTACATGTGCTTTTCCACAAAACACCAGTGGTTCACGTAGTGAATCTTACAGTTCTAACTTGCCAACCGTGGTCTGTATGGAGTTGTTCAATAAAGGGCCCAAAATTAAGATAACATAGATGGGAGAGGTCTCTATGAATAGGAATTCCTAAGTTTTTGATACCCTGTGAGGGCCAGGCAAAGGGAAAGTTGGACTGGATGGAATCCTGTATGGATTTGGGGAGGGAGACATCGAGGGCCTCAGACTTCGCTGCATTGATTTTAAAATTTGACCATGTAACAAAGTGATCTATTTCAGCCATAGCAGCAGGGATGGATATATGTGATTGAGTGATATATACTAGGACATCATCAGCAAAAAGAGAGCACTTGTACTCGGTGCCTCCCACCTCAATCCACCTAATATTGGGGTTATGGTGAATTGATGAGAGCAGGTGCTCCGTCACTAGGATGTATAAGAGAGGGGACAGAGGACATCCCTGCCTTGTCCCATTGGTGATTATGAAAGGTGATGAAAATGTTCTGACGCGCCCCCTGGGCCTTGTGACACCCGGAGCCGGACCCTTTTCGGTGGATGCTGGTGGTTGTAGTCTCCGTGGCGGCGACCCAGTTCTGTGGCTCAGGGCGGTCAAACCAGTGGCGGAACTATTTATGTGGTTTTGATGTTTAAATGTCCGATTACGCCACCCGTGGATTGCGGTCAGAGTGAACCGCAGCTGCAGGGCAGACCGCTGAGGCTGGTGTTGTGGGTGCAGCAGAGCGTAGCATAACTCCCCACGGGAGGAGTATAGCCTCAGGGCAGTGTATGCGGAGGATGGGGGTGATGGTGCAGGGCAGCAGCAGTAACGACACGGAGTCAGTGATGCAGTCCAGGGCCTTTACTCACAGTTCTTATTATCCAGACCACTTCTGCAGGTAACGGCTGCCCACGACGTACTGTGCTCACCAGGTGAGGGGCTCAGACAACTCCCAGATAACTTTGGAGCGCTTCACAGGACCCCCTTTGTGTGTCCTTTGTCTGGCCTTTCTTACCAACCCTTCTGTCCTGCTGCCTCGGGCCTCCTCTTGGTAAACTTGGCGCCAGTTTCCCTGACCCTATGTGGTGCCTTCCTAGCGGGTGTAGCGAGGGGCTGCGCCACATAAAATGTCACAGCCTCCGGTTTCTAGCTGAGGGTCGTTTCCCGCCTCCACTAGTTTCGGGGACCGGTCTCCCCCTTTGGCCTGACCCCTCCACGCAGGTGGATTCGGGCGTGCGGTGGCGACTCGCCCGTCCCCACCCCTGGGATCCCTTCGTTCCTCGTTCCTGGAGCCTTCTCCGCTCCTCTTCCTTCCTTCTCCCTCTTCCAGGCCTGGGCCTCTGTTACTAGGCCCGCCTCCGGAGCAGAACTCATGCAGAGCCCCTGCTCCCTGTCACTTCTGCTCAGACTTCTCTGCACTGAACTAAGATGGTGCCCACCTTTTATACTCCCTTCTCAATGCACCCAGGAACTGCTTCCTCCCTGCTCCTGCACTACAGGGTTCCCCTTCCTCAGTGTTCCCTCCCCCCACTCCAGCCAGGGACAGGGATTGTCGTGCCCATCTCAGGGGCATATTGGTCGCCCTGCCCCACGGCAATGTGGTGTAATGCATGCAGGTGTCGGGTCCTGATCCACACTCCATCCTTACCTGAGAGTGAGATATCACACCTCTGGGTGAGGTGGAATACCTCTGTAGCAACCGAGCCCTCAGGGTGCTACAGTTCCATTTATCTTCAGTCTAGGTGACGTATTGCGATACAGGGCCGTGATTTTGGCTATAAAAGGGTCCCCTAGACCCCTACCACAAGCTTTTTAAGAGAATAATATATGGCGTGCCAGGAGACTCTATGGAATGCTTTCTCAGCATCCAACGAGAGTATCTAATTACAAATTTTTAACTGCATCTAGCCCAGGAAATACTTTGTGCCTAGTAGCAGTGTCTGCTAGTCAGCGGATTATCCCGGCTGTTAAGCAAGCTACACCACCTGTAGTTTGGACACTTAATTTTTTCAAAGGAAATGCTTCGGGACCACGGGATACTCAGTGAAGAGCATTAGGAGGCACCCCAAGGCATAGGGGCTGGGACTGGCGGTAGGATGCCTTGCGGTGGACAGCCGAGCTCGATCCTTATAAAAGCTTTTTAACTGCAGCAGCTTTAGTGGACGCTACTGGAGCTGGAATTACGCGGCTGCTGGCATGAGACTTGCCCTCCAATAGATCCTTGTAAATGGATTTAAAGTGTATTCATTCAAATTAGAGAGACAATTTAAATTAAAAAGCTTAGAGCTGCCTCCACCACAGGGGGGCTCGCTCGACCCACCAGCGGACAGGCACCAGTATTGGGAGAGGGGGGCTGGCCGTCAGGGTCCACCGCGGCTCTGGCACAAACCCGGCGACACGGAGGTGGCACGGGCAGGAACGGACTGGCCGTGTCGGCTTCTCACTTTTTGGATTTTAGAAGGGCATGACATGCCTATATCTGTGTCTCCCCCTCCTTTTACTCCTCCACCTCTTTTCTTTTCGCATGACTATATGTACTTGTCACTTTTCCATGTGTTAGTTATGTCTTCTGAGCAGTTTGTCAGCTTTTGGACACCTTTGAAGGTGTTTTCTATGTGTTTCTATGTGTTTTTGTTTGCCTGCCATTGGTTTTAATGGTGTTCGAAGGTGTTCGACGAACAGTTCGACGAACAGTTCGGCGAACACACGGGTGTTCGACGAACCGAACCGAACTCGAACACTACGGGGGTGGCTCAACACTAATCCTCACCAGACACCACAGGTGGCGTCACGACAAATCCCCTATAAATAATCCCCTATAAATAATACCTTTTGCACTGACCGCCCCGGGCCAGCCACCGTGATATTCCCCAAAAGCCGCCATAAGGCCAGGCTGCAGTGTGCCCCACGGCCCTGCAGGGCGAGTCAGGCACTTAGCCGTAGACTGGCAGACTCGGGAGGTGGTAAAATGGAGCGAGTATTGCCAAGAACACTGCTTGGTCACTCGGATAGCCATGGTGGATCTGATTTCAGGAATGTGTTTTCTGAACAGGGGGTGTCAAGAGATTCCTCCCCATCATCCTTATGATTGCGTCGTTAATATTATTCCTGGGGCCAAGCTGCCAAAAAAGCAGGTTATATAATATCTCTGGTTCAGAGAGGCAGGCCATGAAAAACTAGATCACTGAAAGTCTACCATTGGGCCATATAAGACGTTCTTCATCTCCCGTTGCAGTGGGGTTTTTATTTATCAAAAAAAAAGACTGGGGGTTGCGCCGACGCCTTGATTTTCGCGAGTTTAATCGGATCACGGTCTGGGATGCATATCCTCTCCCTCTCATCCCCGACCTCTTTAGAAAAAAATTTGGCTCCTACAGTTTGATTAAACTAGACCTCAGGGGGGCTTATAATCTCATTCACATTGAGGAGATGAGTGGAAGATGGCCTTCAATACTCCTGAGGGGCACTATGAAAAGCTTGTGATGGCATTTGGGTTGACTAATGCTCCCGCTTTCTTTCAACAGTGTTAGTGACATTTTTAGTCATCTGGCAGGTAGATCACAGCAAACCAATCTTGATGACATATTAATTTATTTACCTCCAGTCACATCAGGTACATGTCAGGCAGGTCTTACAGATACTCAAAGATAATAAATTATTTGTCAAACCAGAGAAATGTATGTTCTCCATTCAGGGTTAGTTCTTATCATTCACCGTTTTTGCATGGATCTGGCCGAAGTCCGGACGGTACTGGATTGGTATTATATTCAAGACTTAAAGGCGTTACAAAGTTTTTTGGGTTTCGCCAGCTACTACTGTAAGTTCATCAAAAACTTTTCGGTAGTGGCCAAACCTCTGATGGACGATTTTGCCAAATAGAAAAAAAAAATTAAGATTTTATTATTTTACTTTCCATTCTTGTAGCTAAACACAATCCAGCTAAGTTTAAAATTGAAATGAAGCCCCTGTACCCCCCTCTCTAGGTGCTTCTGTACCAAGTCTTCCCTGGTCCAGGATGGTCTCTATATCACAGCCTCCAGCAATAACCTATTGACACATGATTGTGGCAGCCCTCACGTGCTGATATATCACACTGCCAATAGAAGTGGGAAGCGGCACAGAAATCAAAAAATAAAGGCAGTGTTTGTGGTAATGCAAGAATCCAGCAAGCAGAGTAATCCACACGTCATACAACAGCCCAACATGGATGATGAAAAGCTGCGTCTTCAGGCGTCTGTGTAAGAACATCACATTTTTGTTTTCCTTCCAGAATAAGCACCAAATGGAATAGCTGAATGCCAGGATACAGAGACCGGCGGGGGACAGGGAAGCGCTGTCCGCTGGATTTTGTACTGGTTTCACAAGCGGTCACCCTGCTGTTTTCTCCGGATAATGCTGTGGAGACTTTTCACAACACATCTAATAATTGTGAACCTTCCACTCACATGTTTATTATCTTGTCCGCTGGTCAGACTGGGGGGGATGAAAGCTGGACAAGGGATGAAGAATGATCCTTATTACATATAATGGGTGCACTGAGCGATTGTGAAAAGTCGCAGAGGACTGAGAGCAGAAGGGCAGAGGGTTTCCTCTTCCTCACAGGGACAAGCACAGAAGCCGGAGCAGAAGGGCAGAGGGTTTCCTCTTCCTCACAAGGACCAGCACAGAAGCCAGAGCAGAAGGGGAGACAAGGGCTGAGCCACTTACACAGACAGAAAGCTGAGGAGAGGAGGACATGTTATTACTCCAGGATCCGCTCCATTCATTCCCTATGTGGCATTCAAGCGCTGAGCTCGGCTTTTCGGGAGCCCCATAGAGAATGAATGGAGCTGCAGTTGATCCCTGACTTTCCACTCCTTCCCGATCAGACGATGGCTCGCAGCGGTCAGACCCCACGATCAGTAAGTGATCACCGAGCCTGTGGATAAGTGATAACTTGTTTTCTTCAGACATCCCCTTTAAGTAATGGAGCATGCCAGCAGAGAAGGTGGGAGGAGGCGCTGGTTACACAGGAGACTTTACCTCTGGAGGCCGCATATAGGGCATGTGAGGGGCGGACGCTTCCCATATTCATCATTACTGAACCCCCGCTCTGTGCGGCTCTTATCTGAGCTGCAGGAGATGCAGCAGTTACTAATCAGCCGCTCTCCGTTTACTTGCAGCCGTCCGAGCTCTGCTGTGCCTGTTAGGGGTGAAGTTCGGGTCCTTGGAGGCATCTACTATGCAGCCTGCACAGCAGATCACAGCCCGAGCACAGCATCTCTGGGTAAATCTCCACCTTGTGAGTTGCTTCTTGTGCAGCAGCCCCATGCAAGTTGCTCTGCTCTCCTCGGCCAGCTCCTACTGAATACTGAGCTCCTCTGCCCAATCTAGGAGCTAAATAGCCCTGATCACGTCAGTGGTAGCCCAGCGCTGCTGGATCAGATTTACAAATGGCAAACTAATCAGCCCTAGGTATTTCTAATATGTGCAGAGCAGGCGACATAAGTCTGACCGGTGTCCTCATAGACCTTTCCTCAGCCGGGGTCTAATAGGAGCAGTAAGATGGCCGTCATGGGGTCCATTGTTAGATCTCAGCTGCCATATAAACTCATTGGCACCATGATCATGCCTCCCTCTCCTGTCTAAAGTGCCTAAATGCTGTGGAAGCCCCCTACTGTGTCATACAATGGATTAAGCTGCCAGGATCAAGGTTGGCTCCACTGTGGGCAGCTGAGGCAGGAGCAGGACTGTGTTATACAGCCACACTTCTGCCGCAGATCTTGTAAGGACCTGCCTGATGATAATGTGTCCTATAGAGCAGGTCTTGGTACCGGACTGCCCTGTACATATTTACCACTAGCTGGGAACCAGTTACTTACAAGGTCTAGTTTCGGATGTGTTTCCAGGATCTGTAGTTATCAGCATTTTATCCTTAAGGCCGAGTTATAATATCACTGTAACACTCTCGCCCTGTACCTGTATACCTGCCCTGTGTGCTGCACAAAAGTATATAACAAAATGTGTGTACACAGATATCTATCTCCTGAATGGTATTACTGCTAGATCTCCTGTACATAGAAATATGAGGTTCTTAGCGCACATTTTGAGCAAATTGTGCGAGCCCATCTGCCAACGTCAAGGCGACCTCTTCAGATGGGTCCCTACACTAATATTACACTAACTTACTAACTGGGACTAGTTTTTTGTATTATTATTATTACCACCATTTTTACTATTTATTATTATTGCATTAATGCAATTAATTGTAACTGTTATAAAATGAATTAAAAAAATGTAATTCTAATTTTTTCTTATTATTCTTGTGATTCTAATAATGGTATTACTAAAATCCCTATGCCTAAAGCTGTTGATCCAGAAGAAGGCAAAAACCCCTGGACACCTTCAGCCAATTTGTGTCACAGGGGAAAAATTCCTTCTTGACCCCGGGAAAAGGCGATCAGTCGTAGGACCCTGGATCAAACCTAATAATGTTATTACAAGTAATATAATATTACACTAATTATTGTACTACTGGAGTTATTTTAATTTGTTTTTATAAATCTATTTGATATGGTTATTATTACATTGTGCTATCTTATTACAGTATTATTCTTCTTTCCTATCACTACTAATATTGCCCTATACCTACAGTGTTGATCCAGAAGAAGGCAAAAACCCCAGGACACCTTCAGCCAATTTGTGTCAAAGGGGAAAAATTCCTTCTTGACCCCGAGAAAAGGCGATCAGTCCTAGGACCCTGGATCACACTGCTATTCTACCTACTACTATTACTACTGTTATTTTATTACTTTCTTATTATTATCACTAGTATTATTATTCATATTACACTAATATGTATATACTACCACTATATTACTACCATCTCTTTCCCCCTAGGGATCTTAAGGTGCAGTTCTGTCCTCCTCCTCCTATTCTGTCCTCCTCCTCTTCCATCCTCCTCCACTTCTGTCCTCCTCCTCTTCCGTCCTCTTCCTCTTCCGTCCTCCTCCTCTTCCGTCCTCCTCCTCTTCCGTCCTCCTCCTCTTACATCCTCCTTCTCTTCCGTCCTCCTCCTCTTCTGTCCTCCGCCTCTTCCGTCCTCCGCCTCTTCTGTCCTCCGCCTCTTCCGTCCTCCGCCTTTTCTGTCCTCCGCCTCTTCCGTCCTCCTCCTCTTCCATCCTCTTCCTCTTACGTCCTCCTCCTCTTACGTCCTCCTCATCTTCCGTCCTCCTCCTCTTCCGTCCTCCTTCTCTTCCGTCCTCAGCCTCTTCCGTCCTCCGCCTCTTCTGTCCTCCGCCTCTTCCATCCTCCGCCTCTTCCGTTCTCCGCCTCTTCCGTCCTCCTTCTCTTCCATCCTCCTCCTCTTCCGTCCTCCTCCTTTTCCGTCCTCCTCCTCTTCTGTCCTCCTCCTCTTCCGTCCTCCACCTCTTCCGTCCTCGGTCTCTTCCGTCCTCCACCTCTTCCGTCCTCTTCCTCTTCCGTCCTCTTCCTGAGACGTAATAAGTAGCATTAAAGCTGCAGTAATTGTTTATATTATATATACACACTGCTCAAAAAAATAAAGGGAACACTCAAATAACACATCCTAGATCTGAGTGAATGAAATATTCTCATTGAATACTTTGTTCTGTACAAAGTTGAATGTGTTGACAACAAAATCACACAAAAATCATCAATGGAAATCAAATTTATTAACCAATGGAGGCCTGGATTCGGAGTCACCCCCAAAATTAAAGTGGAAAAACACACTACAGGCTGATCCAACTTTGATGTAATGTCCTTAACACAAGTCAAAATGAGGCTCAGTATTGTGTGTGGCCTCCACGTGCCTGTATAACCTCCCTACAACGCCTGGACATGCTCCTGATGAGGTTGCGGAAGGTCTCCTGTGGGATCTCCTCCCAGACCTGGACTAAAGCATCCACCAACTCCTGGACAGTCCGTGGTGCAACGTGACGTTGGTGGATGGAGTGAGGCATGATGTCCCAGATGTGCTCAATGGGATTCAGGTCTGGGGAACGGGCGGGCCAGTCCATAGCTTCAATGCCTTCATCTTGCAGGAACTGCTGACACACTACAGCCACATGAGGTCTGGCCCATCTGTGGACGTCTGGCCCTCATCCCACTCTCATGGAGTCGGTTTCTAACCGTTTATTCAGACACATGCACATTTGTGGCCTGCTGGAGGTCATTTTGCATGGCTATGGAAGTGCTCCTCCTGTTCCTCCTTGCACAAAGGCGGAGGTAGCGGTCCTGCTGCTGGGTTGTTGCCCTCCTATGGCTCCCTCCACGTCTCCTGGTGTACTGGCATGTCTACTGGTAGTGCCTCCAGCCTCTGGACACTACGCTGACAGACGCAGCAAACCTTCTTGCCACAGCTTGCATTGATGTGCCATGCTGGATGAGCTGCACTACCTGAGCAACTTCTGTGGGTTGTAGAGTCCGTCTCATGCTACCACGAGTGTGAAAGCACAACCAACATTCAAAAGTGACCAAAACATCAGCCAGAAAGCATTGGTACTGAGATGTGATCTGTGGTCCCCACCTGCAGAACCACTCCTTTATTGAGGGTGTCTTGATAATTGCCAATAATTTCCATCTATTGACTATTCCATTTGCACAACAGCATGTGAAATTGATTGTCAATCAGTGTTGCTTCCTAAGTGGACAGTTTGATTTCACAGAAGTTTGATTTACTTGGAGTTATATTCAGTTGTTTAAGTGCTCCCTTTATATTTTTGAGCAGTTTACTTTTTCCCCCACTGTATATAGAGAAGATGCACAGCCCAAAAAGGGTGTTCTGTGTACCTATGTTCCCTGGAACTTGTAGGGTCTTATTTGTGGACCTAGGAAGGGGAAAATATTAAAAAATCCCCAAATCACCTCCCAAACCAGTGCCCTCTTACACTCATTGTTGTGTATCCCGCCATTATTCTGACATCAACATCAGGCAGGGGTGTCATGTGAGCACTACTTATTCTGGCTTAGATGAAATATGAATGCTGCAACCAAGCAGAAGCTGCAACACTAATGCATTGCCCCCACCGGTTGTTAACCTCATGTAACCAGTGGGGTATGCAGCGCTGGTCTGGAGATATCAATTTCTTTTAGTTTTCTCACCTCCCTTGGCCCATCAATAGTTGGTGTCTAGTAGTGGATAACCCAATTAAAGGGTTATTTCCCTCTCAGATATATCCACCAAATAAGCCATAAATGGCTAATAGATGTTGGCTCCACCTCTGTAGCCCCCCGCAGCTATCGAGATAAGGCTGTATCTCTAGTTAATATGAACATAGAAGTGGCTGTGCATGATAGGCTTTCTCCATTCACTTCTATGGAGGTTCAGAATAATACAAAGGGTTGTAGATGTGTTAATAAAGACTACAATGGAAGTCTACTAACAATACACGGGCACTGATTCCCTGTGGGCACCTGAGATCAGCCACTGAAGCTGTAGGGGGCAGTGTTAGCTTATATGTGCACATTTATATGGAGGGTGTTTGTACATATCCCTATGTTCCTGTCCCACATCTATGGATTATTATACATAAATGAACACTGTCCCATTGTGCAGCAAAGGTCTATACAATAAACTGTGTACACCACTGTCTAATGAGGATAATAGAACTGTATTGGTTATTGTATCATTATGGGATCTAATTGATGGCTGTCGTAGCGCAGTGTTTTAATAATTAATTTACTACATCTTTTTACAGAAAACCACATTGGCAGCACGGCATATACAGTAAAATGTTACATGCATATCACATCAAGTGAAAAATCCCCATGGAAATGCCTCTACTAAAGCACGCTGCTATAAAAAGCACTCTGTAAAGTAAGTCCACGCTGCAGCATGAATATAACGGGCGAACTAGAAAACAGGTTTGGCAAAAAAATGTGTCCATCAGATAGATGTCAACTGTATACTTTTATAATATAGATCTGGACAGGGGTATATATAGCATAGACAGGATTGGGTTTATTAAGGATTGCATTCATACGACAACCCTACAAGGGAACCAGTCACGTGAAAGAAAGGCTATTAACCTGCAGATATGCAGTTAATCTGCAGGTTAATGGTCAAATGTATATAGAGGTCTCAAAAAGTCAGAAATCATAAAGGGATCTAATAATAAAATGTAACCTTTATTTATACAATGCTAAAAATACATAAATATGATCTAGGACATAAACAAAAACTGCACCCAAAGCGTGAAAATATATGAAAGAAAAATATTATTTTTAAAACCAATTCAAATAGCTGTATGTGAACCTCTCTGATGACCCTCAAATGCTCCCATGAAGGGAGGAAAAAAAGCCCCATGTTTAGGAAGTTGGTGAAATGACGTTGAAGGGAAAGGATCTAGGCTGAGGTCCTGGACCCATGGATGAATGGCCTATGGAGTTTGAAGATCGGTTGATCACTGGGCTGGATAAATGTGCTACAGTTGTGGAATCTGTCGTCTGGATTTGATGAACTTTCTTAAGGACTGTTGCTACTGGATACCTGTGTCTCTATTGTTTTATCTTGTCGTCTGGAGGAGCGAGGAATGTGAATGCAAACTATACTGGTTGGCGATACGAAATCTGTGAGCCAACCAAAAGTTGGGAAACAGTGAGTATCGCCTGGTACAAAGGCAGTTGAACTACCGCCCCAGGAAGGGTATCTTGTGCACTGGGGGCAATGTATTTTGGCCATTTACCTAGAGTTGTAGTAAAACCTTGGATGTAAGAGATAAACTATTGTTGCATCGTTAACTTGTCTAGGTGATTATTGCAACCCACAACCTCAGATCTTCACATACAGGATTAGAAAAACATTATTGTTTTCTTTCAAAAGCAATATCACATCTGTCCATAGATTGTGACTGGCATTGGACTTCAGCTCTACTGAAATAAATGGAGCTGAGCTGCAATACCACACTGAACCTGTAGACAGGTTGTGGTGCTGTTTTTAGACAAAAAACACAAGTTTTTAATCATGGACAACACCTTTGAAGAGTTAGGCTGCGTGCTCACTATGCGTTTTTGCCGCCGAATTTCCGCAGCGAAAACGCTTAAAAAAACGCTTGGTAATACGTGCCGCATGGTCCCCAATGATAATCCGCATATGCTGTGCACATGCTGCGGAAATTTCCGCTGCGGATTATCATTGCTGAAAAATACGCAGCCTGCCATTAATTTTGCGGACACGCAGCGTAATTGCCGCCATTGACTTGCATTGAATCGCTTAATATCCGCATGACTACATGTGCACATGCGGATATTAAGCGATTCAATGTGCGGATGGTACCCGGGTCTGGAGAAGAGGGGACTCGAGTACCACAGAACGTCGCGTGACATGTCACATGACTAAATGACATCATGAAAGGTCCTTTCACACCACCGCGAGCCGTGCAAGAGAACGGACGCAGCGGAGAAATGACCGGGGGCCATCAGAAGGTGAGTATAATGTTTTTTTTATTTTTTACCATTGTTATTCTTTTTTTTTAACTATTAACTTGGTCACACTATATAAATCCATGCCGGTTGCATGGATTTATATAGTGTGACCAAATTGTCAAGCACTTTTATAAGCAATGCTAAAATCGCTTGGAAAAGCGCTTGATAACCCGCATGCAGAAATGCATGCAAAAACGCTTGACAAACGCTTCTACCTGGCAAGAAAAACGCATGTAAAATCCGCATGCGTTCTTCCTGCCAGGGAGATGCAGCATTTCTGCATCGTGGGCACTTAGCCTTATGCAGTACTTCTCTCTTTTGTCAGATATTCAGGTGTAAAGAAACACTGCTGTACTCCCAGGAATAGCATTCACATTTTTACAACAGGTTCCCAGGGTCCGTCTGTGGTGTAGAGCTCCAGAGACATTTTTTTCTCTATATTATTAATTAACGCTTACAATATTCTAAATCCAGATGTAGCAGCCACTAATAAGACAGCTGTAGTCCAGTACTAGCGCACAGTGATGTGGTGCGCTCCACTATTAGCATAGCACAGCATATGGCGGCTGCTATATCAGTACTCTAGAATATAAAAAATTATTTCCATATTCTAAATATACATGAGTGCAAATAATAATTATTTTATAGCGCCAACATATTCCGCAGCAATTTACAATACTTGTAAAAACAATATCAGACATTACATCGTAACACATAATTCAACAAAAACTAAAAGGAGTGAGGGCCCTGCTCGCAAGAGCTTACAATCTATTAGAAAATAGCGGGATGAGCAAAAGGGGCTTGTATTGTATAGTCCAGTCGTCATTCTAATAAATAGGGGTATTCACATAACGCTTCATGAACCAGTCATCAGCCAGTACCTGTATAAGGACAGATACAAAGTGCTACTGAGTGCACCGATTGTTGAGAATAGATGACAGAAGGTACAAGATTCTAAGAATTTAAGAAGAGAGAACAGGCAATGATTAGATTAGTGAGGTACTGTGATAGGCTAGTCTAAAGAAATGTGGTTTTGGAGCACAGTTAAAATTGTGGATACTGGGAATTAACCAGATTGTTTGGGGTAATGCATTTCAGAGAACTGGAGCAACATGAGAGAAGTTTTTGAGTGGGAGGTTTGGATTATAGAGAATGTCAGGATACAGTCATTAGCAGAACAGAAAACGGAGATAGGGTGGTAGACAGAGGTGAGGGAGGAGATGCAGGGTGGTACAGAACTGTGGAGAATGTTGTGGGTGATATTGATAAGTTTATATTGTACTCTTTAGCAGATGCAACCAGTGCAATGACTGGAACAGGGTGGAAGCATCGGTGTAACAGCTGGACAGAAATATGAGCCCCTCTGACGCATTTAGGATGGATTGGAGAGGAGAGTTTAGTAAGAGAGAGAATATTTAGTAGAGTTGCAGTAGTCCAGATGAGAATGAATCAGAGCAAGGGTTTGAGCATACAAACTATTATATCGGACGAGTGTTATCCTTGGTTTTCACGGATAGCCCTAGTATCCATGTTATTATATGGGGCTGTGCACTTGACTCAGTCATCCGAGGGGAAAAAAAAAAAAAAATTGGTGACATGTCATATTTTCATCCGAGTGTTGGATCAAAATTGGCAATGCAAGTCTATGGGTCCATGGAAAACATCTTACCTCACTCGGTAGACATCCGAGTACAGTCCGATGTCCATGGACTGCCGTAAATCGAGAAGGGTGAACATCATATTTTTTCCCACCTCTTAATGTGACTGGAAAGCCTAAATGGCAGTGGATCAGGCCTTCCCTTGGCCTCCGGCAGCTTATTGGTACCCCACAATCGCCTTAGCAGGAACTGCTCCATTTAAATGCCGCTGTCAGAAATTGACAGCAGAATCTAAATGGTTAACAGCTGCATTTGATGCTTAGCTCCGGCAATTGCTGTTTGAGACAGATGCCAGCTGTGTTAGTCAGCGTTTACTGTGTGTGAACCAGGCACAGCTGCTGATCCCGCTTCATACACTCGGTCCCATTCTAAGGCAGAATTTTTAGGCGGGCATCTCACAGGGCAATATTTTGCCACCCATTGAGCTAAACTTCTGACCGTCACCTGAAGCGAGATGCTAATCTGCAGTATATGTATAGAACCAGCGACGGACAAATGATTGGTGCAACCTGTGCAGCTGCACAGGAGCCCAAATGATAAGGGGGCCACTACCACCTCCAAAGCAGCTTCTGTCAGGCACATTGAGCCATATACCTTTTGTTTGTGTTTGTGTGACAGTAATGGGGCATTGCCTCGCACCACTATCAGAGGAGAGATGGTCGCACATGTGCAACTCACTCTCTTGTCTGCTATGACCTATGGAATCTGATTGGGCAACTGCTCCACTATTCCATGGCACTGGGTGTGACGAGTCACCCTGAGGGTGTGTGCACACATCATCATTTTCAGGTGGAAACTAGAATGTATTGGCTCCTTCCAGGTCCTGACTGCAGGACCTGGAAGGAGCCCATGCATTCTAGCATCTTTACTAGTGAGCCAGCTTGAATGTATGGGCTGTAGTCAGGACCTGGAAGGAGCCCATACAGTCTGGAAGATAGCAGAATCTATGGGGTCCTATCAGGTTTATATTATTGGAGGCAGCAGAATCTATGGGCTCCTGTCAGGTTTATATTATTGGAGGCAGCAGAATGTATGGGCTCCTGTCGGGTATATTTTATTGGAGGCAGCAGAATGTATGGGCTCCTGTTGGGTATATATTATTGGAGGCAGCAGAATGTATGGGCTCCTGTCGGGTATATTTTATTGGAGGCAGCAGAATGTATGGGCTCCTGTCGGGTTTATATTATTGGAGGTAGCAGAATGTATGGGCTCCTGTCAGGTATATATTATTGGAGGCAGCAGAATGTATGGGCTCCTGTCGGGTATATATTATTGGAGGCAGCAGAATGTATGAGCTCCTGTCGGGTTTATATTATTGGAGGCAGCAGAATGTATGGGCTCCTGTCAGGTATATATTATTGGAGGCAGCAGAATGTATGGGCTCCTGTCGGGTATATATTATTGGAGGCAGCAGAATGTATGGGCACCTGTCGGGTTTATATTATTGGAGGCAGCAGAATGTATGGGCTCCTGTCGGGTATATATTATTGGAGGCAGCAGAATGTATGGGCTCCTGTCGGGTATATATTATTGGAGGCAGCAGAATGTATGGACTCCTGTCAGGTTTATATTATTGGAGGCAGCAGAATGTATGAGCTCCTGTCGGGTATATATTATTGGAGGCAGCAGAATGTATGGGCTCCTTTCGGGTATATATTATTGGAGGCAGCAGAATGTATGGGCTCCTGTCAGGTATATATTATTGGAGGCAGCAGAATGTATGGGCTCCTGTCAGGTATATATTATTGGAGGCAGCAGAATGTATGGGCTCCTGTCGGGTATATATTATTGGAGGCAGCAGAGTGTATGGGCTCCTGTCGGGTATATATTATTGGAGGCAGCAGAATGTATGGGCTCCTGTCGGGTTTATATTATTGGAGGCAGCAGAATGTATGGGCTCCTGTCAGGTATATATTATTGGAGGCAGCAGAATGTATGGGCTCCTGTCGGGTATATATTATTGGAGGCAGCAGAATGTATGAGCGCCTGTCGGGTATATATTATTGGAGGCAGCAGAATGTATGGGCTCCTGTCGGGTATATATTATTGGAGGCAGCAGAATGTATGGGCTCCTGTCAGGTATATATTATTGGAGGCAGCAGAATGTATGGGCTCCTGTCTGGTATATATTATTGGAGGCAGCAGAATGTATGGGCTCCTTTCGTGTATATATTATTGGAGGCAGCAGAGTGTATGGGCTCCTGTCGGGTATATATTATTGGAGGCAGCAGAATGTATAGGCTCCTGTCGGGTGTATATTATTGGAGGCAGCAGAATGTATGGGCTCCAGTCAGGTATATATTATTGGAGGCAGCAGAATGTATGGGCTCCTGGCGGGTATATATTATTGGAGGCAGCAGAATATATGGTTTCCTTTCGGGTATATATTATTGGAGGCAGCAGAATGTATGGGCTCCTACCAGGTCCTGACTACAGTCCATATGTGGCGCCCTGCTACGCCTAGGTGCCACAGAACCCAGTAGGGTGCATGGATGGACTTCTCCACAAGAGGCCCTCATTACATTCATACACCTCCACCCTTCCACCTCACACCAGCAGAGGGAGCCCATTAGGGACATATATATAGGGAAGGTGGAGCCAGGAGCTGAGTTAGTTCGGAGTTGTGAGAGAGTGTGCTGGCACTTAGACCAGTGAAGAGTAGAGTTGAGCCACCCCCGTAGAGTTCGGGTTAGGTTTGGTTCATCGAACACCAGTATTTTCACCGAACTGTTCGTCAAATTCCGTCGAACACCGTTAAAACCAATGGCAGGCATACAAAAACACATAGAAACACGTAGAAAACACCTTCAAAGGTGTCAAAAATCTGACAAACTGCTCAGAAGACACAACTAACACATGGGAAAGTGACAAGTACTTAGTCATGCGAAAAGAAAAGAGGTGGAGGAGTAAAAGGAGGGGGAGACACAGATATCGGCATGTCATGCCCTTCTAAAATCAAGTCGGCACTACTTCTCAAAGAAAGGTGTGCCTGCGCTCCACCAGCATGTCGCACACAACATCACCGCTTCTTTGAGAAACTCTGTGTGTGACAGGGTGCATTTCACCACAGACACTTGGACGAGTAGGCATGGACAGGGGCATTACATGTCGCTGACTGGGCACTGGGTAACTATGGTGACAGCAGGACAAGGGGCTGCTGTCCAAGTCTTGCTGTCCCCACGAGTTGTGCATCAATCCTCTTTATCTAGAAGTTCCTCCACTGCTTCTGCCTCCTCAACCTCCTCTCGGTCCTCCACCTGCACCCAAATCCTGTCTGGTAATGCCACCCGCTTTCTAACTGCGCAGAAGGGATCCTGCACACCTCCTTACTATGCTGGCAGCAGGGTTCAATGGCAACAGGCGGTGTTTACTTTGAAATGTCTGGGAAATGTGAGTCACACAGCTGAGGAGTTGTGGTCAGCTCTGGAGACCCAGTTTCATGAATGGTTGTCTCCACTGGACCTGCAACCAGGGAAGGCCATGTGCGACAATGCTGCAAACTTGGATGCGGCCCTTCGCCGGGGCAATGTCACACACGTGCTTTGTATGGCTCACGTATTGAACCTGGTTGTCCTGCAATTTTTAGCCCACTATCCTGGACTAGATGGCCTTCTGCAGAGGGCACGGTCGCTGTGTGCTCACTTTCGCCGTTCGCATTGCGCAACTCAATGACTTACATCTCTACAGAAGTCGTTGGGCCTGCCAGTTCACTGGCTGAAATGCGATGTGCCGACACGGAGGAATTCAACTCTGCACATGTTGCAGCGACTGTGGCAGCACCGACAAGCCCTGGTGCAATACGTTCTGACGTATAGCCTGGGCCAACGAGATCCAGAGGTGGGGAAAATCACGCTGCAGGAGTGGTCTCAGATCAGGGACCTATGCACCCTTCTGCACAGTTTTGAAATGGCGACGAAGATGTTTAGTGCTGACGATGCCATTATCAGCATGACTATTCCGGTGATTTACATGCTGGAGCACATGTTAAACAGAATTCGGAGTCAGGTGGTGGGACAAGAGGAGATGGAGGAAGTAGAGGAGGAGTCATATGCGGAAGGGATAACATCTCCAAGGTCCAGACTGCCGGCAGCACAAAGGCGGCAGGCATGGGAGGGTGGGGGAGAGGGATTAACCAGGGCGCATGGTAGCAGCCAAACAGTTGAGGAAGGTGCAGGAGCCGAGGAAGAAGTGGAGGATGAACTGGCGATGGGCATGGAAGACTCATCAGATGAGGGAGACCTTGATCACATTTCTGTTGTGCGAGGTTGGGGGGAGAGGGCAGAGGAAGGAAGCATGATTCTTACCTCGCTACCAACACAACAAGGACTTGGTCCTCCTGGATGCGCAAGACACATGAGGGCCTTCTTGCTGCACTACCTGCAACATGACCCTCGGATTGTCAGAATTCTAAGTAATCCCGACTACTGGGTTGCCACACTCTTAGATCCCCGATACAAAAGTAAATTTGCCGAAATAATTCCTGCCATAGAAAGGGATTCACGCATGCAGGAGTATCAGCAGAGGCTGTTGCAGAATCTTACTTGTGCTTTTCCACAAAACACCAGTGGTGCATGTAGTGAATCTCACAGTTCTAACTTGCCAACCGTGGGACTGTCGAGTCTTCATCTCTCAAACCGTAACAGTAACACAGTATCTGCTGGTAACAGCAATTTTGTGGAATCGTTTCACCACTTTTTTAGACCATCCTTTGCAAGGCCACAGGAGACAAGAAGTCTGACACATAGTCAATGCCTAGAGAGGATGGTACAGGAGTATTTCCAAGTGAACATCGAAGCCATGACTGTGTCACTGGACCCTTGCTCATTTTGGGCTTCCAATCTGGAAAAATGGCCGGAGCTCGCCACTCACGCTTTGGAGATCTTGTCATGCCTTGCAGCCAGCGTTCTCTCTGAACGTGTGTTCAGCACTGCTGGTGGTGTGCTGACAGATAAGCGCACGCGGCTGTCCACTGAGAATGTTGACAGACTGACGTTCATAAACATGAACAAATCATGGATCCGCAAGGACTTTTCTACCCCTGTGTCATCCTGGGGAGACTAAAAGCTTGAGGATTTGGTAAAATCACCTCACCAACCATTTTAAGCAACTCTGGGGCAATTGATGCCACTTAAGTGGTGTCTGTGCCACAATTTTTGGAAAAAATGGAGACCCTTTTTGGAGTCCCCTTGCTGTGTTTTACGTGACGTTGGCATCGTCAATTCCAGGTGGGTTGGGTCGCTCCCCCCCCCTTTTAACCGTAAGAAACTACATACACTATGGCTTGGGGTAACACAGATGGTTGAGTCTGAAGAGCTGTTTACTCAGAGGTCTGCTCCAAAGCTTCAGTGTCTGCTAGTCAGCGTAGTAGCCCAGCTCTGAAGCAAGCTACACCGCCTGTGTATCTAATAAGAATTTTTTACTGCATCTAGCCTAGACAATACTTTCAGCGTAGTAGCCCAGCTGTGAAGCAAGTTGCACCGCCTGTGTATCTAATAAGAATTTTTAACTGCATCTAGCTTGGGCAGACTGTGGGGACCCCCAACCAAACCCAGATGCTCAGCCCCCCTACCGCCCTCCTTTCCTTGACAATACAATAATGTAACTCTTACAACTGGATGGGTGAGGATCGGTCACAGCTTTATTAACTCTTTATACTCATTCCATTAGAAAGGCATTTTATTTCTAAATAATTCAGCTTGTTGCAGCATGCCCTGTGTCTCCACACCGGCAAGTTGGCCAACAAGTGTAACTCTCCAACATGTCCTTTCTATTTCCAGGCCACGGAGGATCCTGCGTACTCATATGCAGGACTCTGACCCCCATCCATCACTCTTAACGCTTGTTCCACTCCATCCTGGAGTCCTGACAGGAATATGTCCAGTCCAATATCCATTAAGTGAACACCGTCGGGCTTTATCTCCTTCCAGTTGTCGTTGTCGTATCACTACACCGCCTCTGTCTCTTCTAAATTTTGCCATCCAAATATTTATTACCCACCTTGTCCGTTCGATGGCCGTGATGTCTCGCGCACCTTGCCATACCGCTATCGGCACAAACTCTAACCATACTATAGTTAGTTTTGTGAAAAATTCTCTGAAGCGCTCAGTGTCTAGTTTCATTATTGCCATTAGTTATGCGCTCTCATGATGACCTAGGTAGTTTCCCCCGGCATGTATAACTAAGATGACAAGACCTCTTGCCTCTCTCCCTACCTTGATTACCTCCATTAGTACCTGTGGCCATTGCAGGCCTCTAATACCTCTCCAGTTGAAATATGTGTTATGAAGCTCTAATTTCCTCCCGCCTGGGTGGACTTTCGCCCTTTTTTCTGCCCAATATGTATACGAGTGGGCTATCACCCACACTGTTGGCTTAGCGTCACCTGTAAAAGAAACAAACCACGTTAGGATAACAAGTTGGGCCTTATGTATCTCGCCAAACACGTGGATCGCCATCTCCCTATCCTCTGAACTTCCGTTTCTGACAGTCCTGCTCTTGCTGCTTCCGTGGCCGCGCCTATGCGGAATGAGTGTGTCCCGTAATCTTTGGGGTGGTTCCCTGCCGATGTTAGGCATTTATTAAATATAGCTTGGAACTGGTATCTTGATAATGGCGTTCCATCAATGTGTGATAGGAAGAAATTACTTTGTGATCTGATGGTTATATATGTTTTTACTATTGTTACCCGACTCAGTGTACCGTTTGTGGGTTGTAGAAGTACCCAAGTGCCCCTGCCCGCTGGAACTGTTTTCGATTTGCGTATGCGTAGACGTATTGTATTATTGGCTATGACTACGTCCTGGTGTAATAAGCCTCCACTGGTGGTAATTTTGGATTGAGGGACTAATTCGCTTATGCATAGCGCCCCGAAGAAAGTGATCGCAAATGCAGTAGACAGTAGTGTTGCTTCAAATTGTGAGTGTCATGTTAATGGTGTTAGGGATATGATGTGAGAAATCAGTTTTAGTGACACGGGACGAGACATCTACACTCCTGACTTGGCTGACCCCTTTTCCACCCTTTTATGGATTGTCTGATGATGAATCTCTTTGTCACATCTTCCCAATTCAGTAGTTGGAAGTGAATTGATACTCCGGTCAGACACCGCAGCACTGACGCCCTTGATATGCCCCTCATCATTAGCTGGTGGAGAAATTCTATGGTGACTTGTAATCTGGCTTGTTCACATTGGTCAACCCGTCTGCCTGCTACTAGTCGTGTCCACTGTTCCCATGCCTTACCATATGCTTGCCACGTCGATGCTCTGATTAATGGCATCAACTATTCGCCACTAGATCCCATAGGGAGGGTGGGCAACTGTTGCCCGATGTGTGGGAGTTGGGGTGGAGCTCTGTGAAAATCTGCCAATTGAATTGTGATAAAGCGTTAGCAGCAGTGTTAGACCCCTCAGCATCGTGGCTAGTGCGGACCCATGCATTGTGTTTTAGGCACAGGAATGCTAGCCGGCGTAGTAGGCCTAGCACTGGGAGAGACGATGATGCCATCTTACTAATGCAGTGCGCTAGGCTGGTGTTTTTTGTTATGAAGCGTATATTTTTGTTAGCCAGACGCGCGCCCCATATTTCTATTGCTACCACTATTGGGAAGAGTTCCAAGAGTGTCTGTTTTTTTGTTAGCACTTGTTCTGCCCAATACGGAGGCCATAAGCTTCTGCACCATTGGTTATTTAGTATCGCTGCATATCCGTACAGATGGGCTACTCCAATGAGTAACAGACACTGCTACAGGCCCAAAAGGTTTTACTTGGCTAGATGCAGTAAAAAATTGTTATTAAATACAAAGGTGGTGTAGCTTGGTACAGATGGGCTACTCCAATGAGTAACAGACACTGCTACTATGCCCAAAAGATTTTACTTGGCTAGATGCAGTAAAAAATTGTTATTAAATACAAAGGTGGTGTAGCTTGGTACAGATGGGCTACTACAATGAGTAACAGACACTGCTACAGTCCCAAAATTATTTACTTGGCTAGATGCAGTAAAAAATTGTTATTAAATGTTATTAAATTCCCTAGAGCCCCCACAGGCGTGCACCATCATCCCCCCCTTCCCCAGAGCCTCCACAGGCATGCACCATCATCCCCCCCTTCCCCAGAGCCCCCACAGGTGTGCACCATCACCCCCCTTCTCTAGAGCCCCCACAGGCGTGCACCATAGTCCCCCCCTTCCCTAGAGCCCCACAGGTATGCAGCATCACCCCCCCTTCCCCAGAGCCCCCACAGGCGTGCACCATCACCCCCCCCTTCCCCAGAGCCCCCACAGGCATGCACCATCATACCCCCCTCTTCCCCAGAGCCCCCACAGGCATACACCATCATCCCCCCCCTTCCCCAGAGCCCCCACAGGCGTGCACCATCATTCCCCCTTCCCCAGAGCCCCCAACAGGCGTGCACCATCACCCCCCCTTCCCCAGAGCCCCCACAGGTGTGCACCATCATCCCCCCCTTCCCTAGAGCCTCACAGACTTGCACCATCACCCCCCCTTCCCCAGAGCCACCACCGGTCTGCAGCATCCCCCCAGAGCCCCCACAATCCCTCCAGAGCCACCACAAGCCCGCAGCATCCCCCCAGAGCCCCCACAATCCCTCCAGAGCCACCACCATCCCACAGCATCCCCCCAGAGCCCCCACAAACCCACAGCATCCCCTCAGAGCACCCACAAACCTCGCAGCACGTCCCCAGAGCACCTACAAACCTCGCAACATGCACCCAGAGCCCCTACAAACCTCGCAGCATGCCCCCAGTGCCCCCACAAACCTCGCAGCATGCCCCCAGAGCACCCACAAGCCTGCAGTGTCCCCACCAGCATCCCCCCAGAGTCACCACCAGCCCACAGCATCCCTCCAGAGCATGCACAAACCAGCAGCATCCCCCCCAGAGCACCCACAAACCTCGCAACATGCACCCAGAGCCCCTACAAACCTCGCAGCATGCCCCCAGTGCCCCCACAAACCTCGCAGCATGCCCCCAGAGCACCCACAAGCCTGCAGCGTCCCCACCATCCCCCCAGAGCCACTACCAGCCTGCAGCATCCCCCTAGAGCCCCCACAAACCCGCAGAATCCCCCCAGAGCCCCCACAAACCTCGCAGCTTCCCCCCAGAGCCCCCAAAAGCCCCACAGCGTCCCCCCAGGCCCCGCAGCATCCCCCCAGAGCCCCCACAAACCTGCAGCATGACCCCAGAGCCCACAGCATGCCCCCACAAACTTTGCAGCATGGCCCCAGAGCCCTCACAAACCTCGCAGCTTCCAGCCAGAGCCCCCACAAACCCTACAGCGTCCCCCCAAGCCCCGCAGCGTCCCCCCAGAGCCCCCACAAACCTGCATCATCACCCCAGAGCCCACAGGATGCCCCCACAAACTTTGCAGCATGGCCCCAGAGCCCCCACAAACCTGCAGCATCACCTCAAAGCCCGCAGCATCACCTCAAAGCCCACAGCATGCCCCCAGAATCTCTCCAGAGCCACCACCAGCCCGCAGCGTGCCCCCACAAACCTTGCAGAATCCCCCCAGAGCCCCCACCAGCCTGCAGCATCACCTCAGAGCCCCCACAAACCTGTAGCATGCCTCCAGAGCCCCCAAACCTCACAGCGTCCCCCTAGAGTGCCCACAGTCCCGCAGCATGAGTCCCCCTAGAGTGCATGCAAACCTCGGAACCCCCCCCTAGAGTGCCCACAGTCCCCCCCAGAGCCCCCACAAGCCCGCAGCATCCCCCAAAGCCCCCACAAGCCCACAGCATCCCCCCACAGCCCGAAGCATCCCCCCAGAGCACCCACAAGCCCGCAGTGTCCCCCCCTGAGCCACCACAAGCCCCGCAGCATCCCCCAAAACCCCCACAAGCCCACAGCATCCCCCCAAAGCCCGAAGCATCACCCCAGAGCCACCACAAGCCTGCAGCATCCGCCAGACCCCCACTATCCCCCCAGAGCCCCCACTAGCCCGCAGCATCCCCCCAGAGCCCCCACAAACCCGCAGCATGCTTCCAGAGCCCCCACAAGCCCACAGCATGCCCCCCAGAGCCACCACCAACCCGCAACATCCCCCCAGAGCCCCCACAAGCCTGTAGCATGCCTCCAGAGCCCCCAAACCTCACAGCATCCCCCTAGAGTGCCCACAGTCCCGCAGCATGCGTCCTCCTAGAGTGCATGCAAACCTCACAGCGCCCCCCTAGAGTGCCCACAGTCCCCCCAGAGCCCCCACAAGCCCGTAGCATCCCTCCAGAGCCCCTACAAGCCTTGCAGCATCCCCCCAGAGTGCCCACAGTCTCCCCCAGCATCCCCACAGAGCCCGCAGCATGCCCCCACAGAGCCCGCAGCATGCCCCCCCAGAGAGCCCCAAGCGTGCATAATCCCCCCCCTCCAAAACCCGCAGCATGCCTCCACAGAGCCTGCTGAATGCCCACAGAGCCCCAACAAACCACAGCATGCCCTCACAAGCCCCGCAGCGTCACCCCAGAGCCCCCACAAGCCCCGCAGTGTTACGCACGCGCCCGGACTGACTGGCGTGAGTGTGATTAGTAATCCCACTGTACCATGAACCGAGGAGTGCCTGGAGGGGCGTAACTAAATATCAACCCGATCCGACCAAGGTCGCACGGTGGCTAACGACTCCGTGAACCAGGGAGGAACCGAACAGAGGGACCAGGGGCTACTCCAGGTCAGACCCTGGTCACAGCTGTTGACCCACACCGGGGAATGCAGGAACAGGCAGGTAAGACTGGCGTACAGACAGCAGCTATAAGAATTAGGAAGTAACCGGGCCCCCGCCCTAAGCAGTCAGTCAAGAGACATGCACACAGCATGAACTCACAACATGAACTGGAGCTCGGTTTGCAGGCTGGACTGATGGGTAAGATTGCAGTCTTGCATGGTGGGAGGTGGTGCACCATGCAAGCACACAGCCAGGGATGTTACAGTACCCCCCCCTTTACACCCCCTCTTCTTCAGGCCTGCAAGGGTCTTCTGCAGAGAATTTGGAGGCCAATCCTTCTCTTCAAGAGGATTACTTCTTCTGTCCACTAGAGGAAGCGAAACTGGTCTCATCATCTTGGTGACTAGGATGCTTCCTCCTATCAAGCCACCCTCAGCAACAGATGAAGAGGGTGAAGTACCGGGAATAGCACACAGAAAAGTCTCTCTCCATTTGTTATCAGGTAGCACCCTGGTGGATTCAGGAGACAACTGGAGGTCCTCCGCCTGGTTGGAGAGGTGCAGATGTGACGCTCACAGCCCTCCCTGGGAAATGGGGTACTCGGAGCCGGGTTAGGTGTTGGGGAGGCAGTCGTGGCCAGGACCCGCTCCGTGCCCAGGGCCGTCACATAAAAGTTAATGGGCTATCAGGGTTGAGTGTTTGCTATCGACTACGCCACCTGTGATATCTGGTGATGGCCACCAGTACTGCTGCAGTCCTCTGAGGTGGGGTGTTGTGGCAGCCGTAGTTGATACTACTCCCCACAGGCGGAGCAGGGCCTCAGGGCAGAGAGGCAGATGGAGGGAGTTGTAGTGGAGGAGTTCTGGTGCCGTGCGGTGCGTTGCAGAAATAAAGAGACCGGAGGCCATAGGGGTAGGCTTCCAGGGTTTTTACTCATGGTAGAGCATGCAGCTGCAAGGCTTCTCCCTGCTCCTCACGGGGGCTCTGCGGCCACCAGGACTGGGGGTCCGACAACCTCCGAGTAGTTCAGGTGCTTTAGTTAGGACCCCGCACAAGAGTGTTCCTAGACTTCAAACCAAGTCCCCTCCTGTCCGTGTGTGTGTAGAAAGGCCGGGTCTCCCTCTGGACTATGCACAGAACAAGGGTAGGGGTGGCAACTCCGCTCCGTCCGTTACCCGGTGGGATCCACTGAGCCTTCCGGGCTTTCCTGACTAGGACGTAGAGTAGCAAAGTCAGGTGTCGGGGGCCGATACCCCTCTTGCAGCCGGAATCCCTCTGACTAGGCCAGAATAGCGAGGACCGGTGGCGTATACCGCTCCGTCTGCATCCCCCTGGGATCCTTTTGCGGTGGAGCTAGACTCCTCAGCTCCAGGCCTTCTTGGGTAGGGACCTTGACCGGGTAGAGACATCCGTTAACTCTAACCCGCTCCTCGACTCAAGGCCAGAGTACGGGGACCGTGTCCCAATCAACTGCAGGTTCACACAGAAAGCCACGTTCAGTGATGAAGATCACAATCAAAAGACCATAAGCCCAAGATGGCTGGTTATTAAATATGAATTATTAAGTATAACCTACATGTGCGTCCTCCACCCTCACCCACTACATGGTTACCCCCCTAACTTTTGGTTCCCCAATCTCCTCTTATCCCGGCTGGGGCAGCACACTGGTGCCTATTAACCCCCCCTACAGGTGGGAGAAGTGTGGTGTTGGATGTAGAGGTGGGGTCCTGACAGTTGCACCATCCTTACCTTGAAGGAGAGATACCACACCCCATTAAAGAGGTGCAGTATCCCTGTTGCTATCGAACCACCAGGGGCGCCACACAGAGACTCAGGGGTAATCACTGCTTCAAAGTTCACTTTGCCAGGCTTACAGGATGAAGTGGGCGAAGTACCAGGTACAAGGATGTAGGAAAGTTTCTCTCCGTTTATCAGGTAGCACCCCGGGGAATTCAGAAGACAACTGGAGGTCCTCTGCCTGGTTGGAGGGGTGCAGAGACTCTGGGGTAATCACTGCTTTAAAGTTCACTTTGCCAGGCTTACTAGATGAAGTGGGCGAAGTACCAGGTACAGGGTGCAGAAAAGTCTCTCTCCATTTATTATCAGATAGCACCCCGGAGGATTCTGGAGGCAACTGGGGTTCCTCCGCCTGGTTGGAGGGCGGCAGAGACTTGGAGGTAGCCACCGCCTTTATGGAATTGAGACCAGATTTATTAGAGATGGAGGGTCCTTGCTTTGGGACCATCTTCAATCTGGTTTTAGAGATGACATGTCTGTGAGGCGGGTCGGTACCTGAAGCCAGATCATTGGTACAATCGTCGAGACTGTGTGGGGACATCGCCTCCGTTTCTCTTCCTTCGGAGACTTCAGCGCACAGCGAGACAGCGCCTAGCAGATCTGGTGAAGAAGAAGAAGAAACTGCTGACTGTCCTGAAGATATGGGGACTGGACACCCCTTGTACCTTAGCAGTCCCCCAGGATACACCATACAGGATCTCCAGACCTGAGCGGGCACTAGATGTCTCGGCTCAGGACGACCTGTGGGTAAGCCAGTCAGCACCTGGAATGTGAACTTCTTCATGTGTAATGCTCCAATCTGGAGCTTAATTTGTACAGACATATTTTGACTGTTTCTGAGTAGGGCTCGTCCTTCTGCTAACAATGCCCAAACCGGCTTCTGAAGTTGTCGGACAGGAATCAGACACCGACTCTTCAAGGCTTTAAGCCCGAAACTTCCGGTTAATCCGAGGCCTTCACTTGCCACGGAGACAGTCATGGTCATCTGTGGAGAGGAAACACTAACGCCAAGGACAGCCTCTCCCGCAGGCCTAATGTCTTGGGATTCTCCAACCTTCGCTGGACAAAGACCATGAGAGGGTCCCAAGCAATCGCAGCGGGACCACAATCCGATTTTGTGACTGAGTTCTGGCCTCTGCTTTGCCTGAAGAACATAGTCATCCTTTATGGATTCAGTGTGGATAGTTACCTTTACAGGCTGGTGAACAGGAGGTCTTTGGGAGGACAGAACCTGGCGTGATGGTTTACCTCTACGCCTTGCACGTCTGGACTGCCTCTTGAGGTTGGGAAGAGAAGTATTCTGTGGAGCATAGTCATCCTGTGAGGATTCAGGGTGGGCAGTAGTCTCTTCAGGCTGGAGAACTGGTAGGCTACCTACACACACTACCCATCGGGGCTGCTCCGGGATATTGGGAAGGGAAGCTTTAGCAGAGGCTTCAGGATTAGGGTCATCGAAGACCATTAGAAAGGCCACCAGGAAGGCCTGCAGGTCAAAGATGATAGGATCCCATGCTTCCCATAGGGAAGTGATCCATTTCAAGGCATCACCCGCTAGGTAGGACATCATGAATGCTACTTTAACCTGATCAGTAGGAAAATAGTGAGCATAGAACTTGAAATGCAGCATGCATTGCTCCACAAATGCACGGCTTCGTTTTGGATCCCCATAGTATCGTGGTGGATCCGCAGGAACGAGTGCTGGTACAGTAGATCCATTTGGGCTGGTGCATAAACCGCCTGGGCCATAGCTTGAGGAAAAATTTTTTCTTGGTGCACGTATTCGCCAGACAAGGATTCAAAATGTCTTTGAGAGCGAAAGGCCGTGGGGCTCAACGGGAACCATGGCCTGAGCAAACTGTTACGCTCGCGCCCGGACTGACTGGCGTGAGCGTGATTAATGATCCCACAGTACCATGAACCGAGGAGTGCCTGGAGGGGCGTAACTAAGCATCAACCCGATCCGACCAAGGTCGCACGGCGGCTAACGACTCCGTGAACCAGGGAGGAACCGAGAAGAGGGACCAGGGGCTACTCCAGGTCAGACCCCGGTCACAGCTGTTGACCCACAGCGGGGAATGCAGGAACAGGCAGGTAAGACTGGCGTACAGACAGGTGGTTATTGACAGGCACGGCTGGTATGCAGACAGGTGGGTACTGGTAAGCACGACTGGTATGCAGACAGGTGGGTGCTGGCAAGCACGGCTGGTATGCAGACAGGGGGGTATTGACAAGCACGGCTGGTATGCAGACAGGGGGTTACTAGCAGATAGGAGTGCAGGCTGGATAGGGTCCAGTACAGACTGGGAGACAAGAACAGAGCCGCAGATGCGGTAGACAAGCAGAGTAAAGCAAAACAGCCGGTGCGGTGGATAAGGCAGAGCAGAGAGGACCCGCCGGAGCGGTGAGCAAGGCAGAGCAGAGGGAAACCGCCAGAGCAGTGAGCAAGCAGAGCAGAACTAAACCGCAGGTGCGGAGAACAAGGCAGAGCACAGAGTAACTAGGCAGAGTAGAGTGGAACCGCTGGAGCGGTGAGCAAGCAGAGTAGAACTAAACCGCAGGTGCGGTGAACAAGGCAAAGCAGAGAGGAGCCGCCGGAGCGGTGAGCAAGGCATAGCAGAGGGGAACCGCCGGAGCGGTGAGCAAGGCAGAGCAGAACTAAACCACAGGTGCGGTGAACAAGGCAGAGCAGAGGGGAACTGCCGGAGCAGTGAGCAAGGCAGAGCAGAAGTAAACCGCAGGTGCGGTGAACAAGGCAGAGCAGAGGGGAACCGCCGGAGCGGTGAGCAAGGCAGAGCAGAGGGGTACCGCCGCAGCGGTGAGCAAGCAGAGAAGAAGGGAACCGCCGGAGCGGTGAGCAAGGCAGAGCAGAACAGGGCTGACGGTGCAGGCAGAGAGGACAGGGCTCTGTTCACATGGAACAGACTGAAAGATACAGGAAGATGGCTAGAACACAGGAGGTAGATACGGAGGAAGGGAAAAGGGACAAGCAGAACCAGATACACACAAGGTACTGACAATTAAGTAGCGAGTGGACTCAAAACTCACAAACAGAAGTACAGAAACAACGAGTAGGAGTTAGGTGCTGGTTCAGACACTGCAGGAAAAGGGAAGGTACGAACATAGAGACAAACAGATAACAGGCTAGGATACAGTTCAGACAGGAACTGATACTGCAAGAGATACAAGAACAGGCCTGGGTATACAGCCCCCAGGGATGGCGGGAACGGACAAGATGGCACAGAAAACAGGTCTGGGAATGCTGCCCCAGAGATAGCGGAACAAAGAAGACACAGAACTGGACTTGGCAACTTCAGAGTCAAGGAGCACACTGAATGTTAGTGTTGCTCAGGCACCTCCTACTGGGTGGAGGGGGTTTAAATATCCAGTGACTCACAGAAATAGGCTGGAGACGCATTAGAGGTGCGCCCACAGCAGCTATAAGAATCAGGAAGTAACCAAGCCGCCGCCCTAAGCAGTCAGTCAAGAGACATGCACACAGCATGAACTGGAACACGGTTTGCAGGCTGCACTGATGGGTAAGATTGCGGTCTTGCATGGTGGGAGGTGGTGCACCATGCAAGCACACCGCCAGGGATGTTACACGCAGCATCCCCCAAGAGCCCCCACAAGCCCTGCAGCGTCCCCCCCATTGCGCACACAAGCCCGCAGCATCCCCCCAGAGCCCCCACAAGCCCCGCAGCATTCCTCCAGAGCCCCCACAAGCCCACAGCATCCCCCAGAGCCCCCATCATTCCCCCAGAGCCCCCACAAACATGCAGCATCCCCCAGAGCCCCCACAAACCCCCAGAATCCCCCCAGAGCCCCCACAAACCCGCAGTATCCCCCCAGAGCCCCCACAAACCTTGCAGCATGCCTCCAGAGCCCCCACAAACCTCGCAGCATGCCTCCAGAGCCCACAAAAACCTCGCAGCATGCCCCCAGAGCCCCCACAAGCCCGCAGCATCCCCCCAGCATCCCCCCAGCCCGCAGCATCCCCCCCAGAGCACGCACAAACCCGCAGCATCCCCCCAGAGCCCCGACAAACCCGCAGCATCCCCCCAGAGTGCCCACAGTCCCCACAGAGCCCCCGCAAGCCCGCAGCATGACACCAGAGCCCCCACAAGCCCGCAGCATCCCCACCATCCCGAAACATGCGTCCCCCTAGAGTGCATGCAAACCTTGCTGCATCCCACAAGAGTGCCCGCAGCGTCCCCCCAGAGCCACCACAAGCCCCGCAGCGTCCCCCTAAGCCCCGCAGTGTCCGCCCAGAGGCCCCCCAAGCCTTGCAGCGTCCCCCCAAGCCCTGCAGCGTCGCTCCAAGCACCACAGCATTGCCCCAGAGCCCCCAGCAGGCCCCTAGAGCCCCCACAAACCTGCATCACCCCAGAGCCCACAGCATGCCCCCACAAACCTCACAGCATGGCACCAGAGCCCCCACAAACCCGCAGCATGCCCCCACAAATCCACAGCATCACCCTAAATCCCGAAGCATGCCCCCAGAGCCACCACCAGCCCACAGCATGCCCCAACAAACCTTGCAGCATGCACCCAGAGCCCTCACCAGCCCGCAGCATCCCCCCAGAGCCCCCAGAAACCAACAGCATGCCTCCAGAGACCCCACAAGGCCGCAGCATGCACCCCAGCATCCCCCCAGAGCCACCACCAGCCCGCAACATCTCCCAGAGCCCCCACTAACCCGCAGCATCCCCCCCAGAGCCCCCACGGACCTGCAGCATGCCTCCAGAGCCCGCACAAACCTCGCAGCTTTACTCCAGAGCCCCCACAAACCCGCAGCATGCCCCCCAGAGCCACCACCAGCCCGCTACATCCCCCAGATCCCCCACAATCCCGCAGCTTGCCTCCAGATCCCCCACTAACCTCACAGCGTCCCCCTAGAGTGCCCACAGTCCCGCAGCATCCGTCCCCCTAGAGTGCATGCAAACCTCGCAGCGTCCCCTTAGAGTGCCCACAGTTCCCCCCCAGAGGCCCCACAAGCCCGCAGCATCACCCCAGAGCCCACAGAATCCCCCCACAAACCTCGCAACATGGCCCCAGAGCCCCCACAAACCCGCAGCATGGCCCCAGAGCCCCCACAAACCTGCAGCATGCCTCCACAAACCCTCAGCATCACCCCAGAATCCCCCCAAAGCCACCACCAGCCCGCAGCATGCACCTACATACCTTGCAGCGTACCACCAGAGCCCCCACAAGCTTCACAGCATGCCCCCAGAGTCCCCACAAACCTTGCAGTTTCCCTCTAGAGTGCCCGCTGCATCCCCCCAGAGCCCCCACAAACCTCACAGCGTCCCCCTAGAGTGCCCACAGTCCCGCACCATGCGTCCCCCTTGAGTGCATGCAAGCCTCACAGCATCCCCCTAGAGTGCCTACAGTCCCCCCAGAGCCCCCACAAGCCCGCAGCATCCCCCCAGAGCCCCCACAAGCCCCGCAGCGCCCCCCCAGAGCCCCCACAAGCCCCAAGCATGCATCTTTCCCCCCCGAACCCCCACCATCCCCCAGAGCCTCCTTAAACCTGCAGCATCCCCCCCACAGAGCCGCCACCACCACCAGCCCGCAGCATCCCCACAGAGTCCCCACACACCTAGCAGCGTGCCCCCAGAGCCGCCGCCGCCACCAGCCCCGCAGCACTGACCTCCTCCTGCAGCTTCACTGGCAGCTGTGTCACTCTCTGCATTAGACTATGGCGCCTGGTGCTAAACTAGAACACGCCCATAATGCACAGTCAGGACACGCCCCTGTAAATGACATCATACGTGGAAGGAGCCCATACATTCTTGCTTTTACCGTGGTGGGTGGTGAGGCTGCTGAGTACTGGGGAGACATGGCGGATGACTGCGCATCACACACTGAGCTCCCGGGCAGCCTCAGTCCCGGGGGGCAGCCTCAGTCCCGGCGGGAAGCCTGGCTTCCAGTGGATGTGGTTAGTCCCCTGCACTATAGAGAGTGGCTCATAGACTGCTGTATAGCAGCAATGGTCGTGACGGGTCAGAGCCAGTGATTACAGGGAGCCGCAGCCTCTCACCTGTCAGCAGTTGGACTATAAACCAGGTTTCCATTCACTGACAGTATGGCTGGAGCTGTGCCCATTATGTACTGTTAGAACTTGGCAATTTCTGCAATGTTTGGAGGTTCCCGGATTCTGTATTTTTATACACAGTGTTTGTCAAGGAGGAAAAGGAACACAGAGCGCCAGTCCTGGCCACAGGTTGTGTCTGGTACTACAGCTCCGGTCTAGTGACGTGACAGGTGCTGAGCTGTAATGCCACACACAGCCTGTGCCCTGGGGTGGCGTTGTAATCCATCAGCTCTGGCTTTCTACTCTGGAAAAACTTCTGTAAGGCTGAATTCACACATCTGTGCTCCACTGACCGAGCTCAGATCTGACAACCGCTGGGTCACCAGTGCTGATCTGTGATTACCTCCTGGGAATAGATGAGGCATTGATCAGGTCCAGAGAGCCGGGCCGGGTGCTCGATCCCACCACGGATGTGTGAATTCGTCCTTAAGTTAATATCCATTTTTCACGGATTGACGTAATGGAGAAGATGGAGAATTTTTTTTTGACCTATGTCTTGTATCTTGTTTTGTGTCACTTTATGTACAGTCGTGGCCAAGTCTTGTGACTGATACAAATTTTGGTGTTCACTTCAGTGTTTTTAGATCTTTGTCAGATGTTTCTGTGGTTACTGTACTACAATTATCAGCATTTTATAAGTTTTACACTTTTATTGACAAATACATCAAGTTTATGGAAAGATTCAATATTCACAGTGTTGACCCTTATTTTTCAAGACTCGCTCCCTTCGCCCTGGCAGCTGGACATTGGCTGCTGGGCCAAATCCTGACTGACTACGGACAATTTTTGTCTAATCACTGCTTGGAGCTGACTACATACATTTCTGTTTGTCCACCCGCTTTTTGAGGATTGACCACAATCAAATTGAGATCTGGAGAGTTTACTGGCGATGAACCCAAAATGTCAATGTTACCCAGACACTTAGTTGTCACTTTTGCCTTGTGACATATTCTCCGTCATGCTGGTAAATGCATTGTTAATCACCAAAAATGCTCCTGCTGTGTTCTTAGGCAAAATTGTGAGTGAGCCCACTCCCTTTTGATGATGAATAACTCCACACATGACTCGTCTCGGGGTGCTTTACTGTTGGCATAACACTGGACTCAAAGTAGCGCTCAGCTTTTCTTCTCCGGACATTCATTCTTCCATATGTCCCTAACAGCACTGGCGCCTGCCTGCTGCCATTCTTGAGCAAGCTCTGCACTGGTGTTGAACCAATTCAATAGCTGAATCCTATATAGGAGGTGATACTGGGACTTGCTGGAACCTCCCCCTATTAAGTTACTATTTTAGTGCCGTTTATTACATGGAGCTTTACATGTGAAAAGGGATATGTGGCACCCCAGGGGGTCTGGTTGCCACAGTGGTAGAAATGCCATGTCTGAGAGCGAGCATGGGTTTTCCTGGTCAGGATCATTATTGCATGCCACACCTCCTGCCCCAGTCCAGGCAGGGGAGGATCCTGCCCTTTATAAACTGGATCTGGGGCGGGGTTAGCAGAGAAGAGTCTAGTTCCAGAGAAGGGACAGAGCGGCAGCAAGGAGCTCTGTAGAAACCAGGAGCTGAAGACCAGGGACTGGAGCAGAGCTCGTCCTGGCAGAAGACGCAGAGAACCGGACACCGGAGTCCGAGGCTGTGGGGATATCTACATCCAGCAGCAGAAACCACCTGGCAGGGGATTTCAGGTCCCCTGGCCATAGAAAGCCCGGAGGCTCAGTCACACGCAAGGGACCGGTACCGCCATCGAGGAGCGGAAGGAACCAAAGGCCCCAAATCACCAGCCATACGGGTGAGCATCACACGGTACACTCAGGGACGTGGGCTACTACACGACTACAGCAGGGTAGCCAGGAAGAGTGCAGTCAGACGGGAAGGCCTACACCTCCACCTGGCCAGGGGGACTCTTGTTCGCTCACAGACTGACCAGGCCTCTAATGTTAACCAGTACTCCCGGCAGGGCCTTCTTCATTACCAACAGTAAAGACCCTGAACTGCACTGCACGGACTCTGAGTCATTTCTGCTGTGCCCCTGCACTACAACCCTCACCATCTACATACGCTGCCCTGAGGCTATATTCCTCCCGTGGGGAGTTATACTACTCTCTGCTGCGCACCCAACATCAGCCTTAGCGGTCTGCCCCGCAGCGGGGGTTCTCAGTGACCGCAATCCACGGGTGGCGTAGTCGGACATTCAAACATTAAAAACCAGATAAACAGACCCGCCACTGGTTTGACCACCCTGAGCCACGGGACCGGGTCGCCACCACGGAGATACAACCTCCAACATTATACAGAGTCCCGGCTCCGGGTATTCCCACACACACGGCCCAGGGGGCGAGTCAGATATACATAGCAAAAAACAAGTACAATAATCTTGAGCAAAAACAAATCACCGACTGGTACAGGAGGAGCGAGGACCCTGCCTGTGAGGGCTCAGTCTACAAGGGATGGGTGAGGATACAGTAGGTGAGGGTACTGCTGGTCGTGGAGCGGTGGTTACTGCAAGTTGTAGGCTTGTCGGAAGAGGTGGGTCTTCAGCTTCCTTTTGAAGGTTTCCACGGTAGGCGACAGTCTGATATGTTGGGGTAGAGAGTTCTAGAGTGAGGGGATGCACGGGAGAAATCTTGCGTGCGATTGTGGGAAAAGAAGATAAGAGGGGAGTAGAGAAGATCTTGTGAAGATCGGAGGGTTGCGTGCAGGTAAGTACCGGGACGCTAGGTCACAGTTATATGGAGGAGACCGGCTGTGGATGGCTTTGTATGCCATGGTTAGGGTTTTCAACTGGAATCTCTGGATAATGGGGAGCTAGTGAAGGGATTGACAGAGGGGAGAGGCCAGGGAATAGCGGGGGGGACAGGTGGATTAGTCGGGCAGCAGAGTAGAGTTATCTGACAGGAGAAAACCAACTCCTTTGCCATGCTTGCCGATGGGGTGAGGGGTGTGGGAAAGGTGGAATCCAATGTATGAAAGTGCAGCTGGAGAGGCCATGTCAGAGGGGATGAGTCAGATACCATTGATGCCAAGGAAGGAAAGTTTGTTAGTAATGAAAAGGTCATGCATGTAGGAAAGTTTGTTGCAGACGGAGAGAGCGTTCCATAGAGCTCCTGTTGGTGGGATTGGTGAAGGGGGGGGGGGCAATGGGTATAGGTTAGACAGGTTGCGGAAATTTGATAGATTGTGGATGAGAGGTCGAAGTGACTGTGGGGATGTGATGAGGAGGGCCATGATTTGGAGAGATATCGCCAGCAGTGTGGAGGAGCAGAGAAAGTGATATTAATGGGAGCAGGAGAGAGCGTGAGGTGGCTGTCTGTGTTTGGAGACAGAGGATTGTATGTTAGGGAACAGATCTGAGGAGGAGGTGAGACGGAGGGAGAGATCACCACTTCATTATTATATGTAGGGATGAGAAGGGTTAGTAGAACGTGTAGGACTATAGGGGTGAGAGTGAAAACAAAGAGAATTTTATTTACTATGGCTGTGCAGTTACCTTCTGTTATCTTCTGGTTCAATTCTGGTCTTACTCAGTGCAGCACACTGTAAGGTTGCTCCCAGATAGGTTGTTGACAGAAGGTATGCGTCCCCGAAGTACCAAGCTTCTGTAGGACACAGAGAAACAGGCTCCAGCACACATAGTGCTGAGAGGGAGTTAAAGGGCTGGGTTTTACAAGCAGCTGAAAGAGCTGGGGGGGAACAGCTGCTCACTTACCTCCAGTCCAGGTCTTGGAAGGCCTGATTTAAGACAGCTGCGCCTGTCTCAGTGGTGCTGTGTGTTGTGCAAGGTGAGCAAACCTTGCATGTGCTGCTCAGTCTGCAGCAGGCAGAGAAAAGTGTGGCGCCCTGCTGTGCATTGGTGCCACAGAACCCAGAAGGGTGCGTGGATGGATTTCTCCACAAGAGGCCCTCACTACATTCACACACCTCCACCTTCCACCTCATACCAGCAGATGGAGCCCGGATAGGGATATATATATGGAAGGTGGAGCCAGGCAGCTCAGTGAGAGTTGAGTGTGCAGTGTGCTCAGGAGGGAGCAGCACGCAGGCTGCTGTGTGAGGCAAGCTAGGCCTCCAGCAGCCCTGAAGCCTAGATAGGGCCCCGAGCGTGGCCGAAGGCGAGAGGAAGGAAGGAGTAACAAAGGGGGCAGAGGAGCATAGTAAGCTCACCCCGTTATACAAACCGGACACCGGGTCCGCGCCTACAGGGACTCATTATACCCAGCAGGAATTACCGGAATCCCTGGAGAACTACAGGTCCCAGGTTCACCAAAAGCTGACTGCAGTACCATGGCTAGGAGTCACGGAGGCCCCAGCGACCAGGGAGAGTGACTCCAAAGAGAATGCCCTACCACCAGATCAGCAGGTGCAAAGACAGACAATAACCAAGCTAGGCCTAGATTCAGGCAAGTCAGAGCTTATCAAGTGGAGGCAGACGATCAGTCCACCCGCTCACTGGGGAGAAGTCCAAAAGTGCGCCCTTCACCTGGAGTACCCTGGACTGTGCCTGCATCATCATCAGTAAAGGTACTGAAGCGCACCCCCGTGTGAGTGTCAGTCTTTCCTCTGGGACTGTCCTGCCGTCTCTCCCCTGCACCACCATCCATCTACCCCTACACTGCCCTGAGACCTGCTCCACCTGTGGGGGGCCATTCCATCTCCAGCTGCCCTAACACCTGCCTCAGAGGACTGTTGCAGCACTGGTGATCCTCACCAGACACCACAGGTGGCATCACGACAAATCCCCTACAAATATTCCCCCCTCTTTTTTACTGACCGCCCAGGGTCACGGACTGGGCCCGCCACCGTGATATTCCCTGCAAGCAGCCATAGGCCCGGCTGCCGAGTACCCCACGGCCCAGGGGGCGCATCAAAAGCACTACATTTAAATGGCTGATGCCGTGCTGTATGGACTGGTTATTTTGAGTTTTGTTCTGTTATACCTTTTGTGTATCTAATGTATGGTGGCAGAAGGTGCCAAGCCCCCCGGCTTTAGGCAGAGGGAGGGTATGTAAGGTTGCTGCCGGACAGGTTGTGGATGGGAAGTATGTGTCCCCAAAGTACCAAACTTTGGTGATGTAGGACTGGAAGAAGCAGGCTCCAGCACACATAGTGTAGGTGACGCGCCCCCTGGGCCAGTGCTGTAGTGCGGCGCGCGTGCGCGCGGGGAATACCCGGAGCCGGATCCGATGGAGGTAGTAGTCTTCGTGTGGCGGTGACCCGGTCCGTGCCCAGGGTGGTCAAACTAAGTGGCAGTTATTGGTATGATGGTATTAGTGTCCGACTACGCCACCCGTTGAATGCGGCTATGAAGCCGCCGCTGCAGGGCAGTCCGCCGAGGCCGGTGGTACGGATGTGCAGCGTGGATGGTATAACCCCCAACGGGAGGGGTATGGCCTCAGGGCAGAGGATGAGGTTGATGTTGGGAGTGATGGTGTGGATGTCCCAGCACCAATGGTACGACAAGGAAGCACGGAGACGCGAGGGTACAGTTCAGGGTCTTTACTGATGGTACAAGGCAAATTCCCCCGGGAGTACTGGCTAGTAGTTGGGGCCTGGTTAGTCTGCGAGTAAGCCGGAGTTCCCCTGGCCAGGTGGAGTTGTAGGCCTTCCCGTTAGTCTGTACCCTTCCTGGCTACCCTGCTTTCGGCGGTTACAAGTAGCCCACGTCCCTGGGTATACCGTGTGGTGCTCACCCGTATGGCTGGTGACCTGGGGCCTCCTGTTAGCCTCCGCTCCGGGATGGCGGTGCTGGTCCCTTCGTCCGGGCTTTTATGGCCAGAGGACCTGGAATCCCCTGCCGGATGGATTCTGCTGCTGGGTATATCTTAGTCCCCACAGCCTCGGACTCCTGTGTCCGGTTTTTGTACCTTCTCCCAGGGCGAGCTCTGCACAGCTCCAGCCCCTGGCGCTTCTCCTTGGCTCCTACAGAGCTCCTGATGTTTATCTGTCCCTGTTTCTGCGTGTCCAGACCAGACTCTGTCTCTGTCTGGAACTCCTCTCTCTAACCCTGCCTCAGCCCCAGTTTATGTAGGGGAAGTTCTTCCCCTCCCAGGACTGGGCAGGAGGTGTGGCATGCTTAGGATTCCTGCCCAGGAGACCTCCCACCTGCTCACAGACGTAATACTGCTATTACTGTGGAAACCAGACCCCTGGGGTGCCACATTCCCCCCTAGTGAAATTTAGTACTCCCGGACTAAACATATATATTTTTTTTTTAAACATAACAGGGTATAAACAATAACAATTAAATACATGAGATGGTCACGGCGTGTCCGTAACCGGGAAGCAATAAGGGTGTCCATTTCACCAAAGAACAGGGAGCCATAACCAGGTAGGGGTCTGTCCTGCCCCAAGTCTTTAACAGTCTGTAGTCCATTCCTGGGTTACGCTCCAAACATATTTACAACAGAGTTCCGGTTACTCACTGTCCATAACCTGTCAGTCCATATAAAGAAATCTGTAACTGAAAAACATAATTAGCAACGGCTACAACAAAACAGGTAAACATAAAATAGTTAAAGCAGTTAGCCAACTTAGATTCTCCAACGTACGGGCATCTGGCCTCTGGTAACCCTAGTGGACCTACGGAGCTCACTCACTGGTCCTGCACTACAGGGTGTAGGAGGTGTTATGGGCAAGCTGGGCAGCTTTCTGCGCACTCTTTGGCTCACTAGGGGCACGGCAGGCTCACTACTAGCAGAGGGTTGATCCTCCTGTACTGCTGGTGTGGACTCTTCTGCCTCTTGGGCCGGCTGCTCTTCCAGCTCTTCCGGTTCCTCTGTAGGCACTTGCGGGGCTGGTTGGAGAAAGGTGAGGACGGGTACCACGACAGCACCGTTTACTTGTGTCCAAGACCGGGGGAAGTCTCCGAGTACAGTCCTGATCATTTCTTCCCTTTCCTCTGCGGGTCGAGGGTTTTCTTGATCTTCTTCTTCAGGGTTTTGCAGCTGCTCGGGACACTTCTTCAGGTGGTCTCTGGAGACAACGGCTGTGGTTTCTCCTCCATCCTTACTGATCACGCAAATCTTTGGGCTCTCATGGCTTGATGGCAGTACGGTGTACGGGTCCTTCTCCCACTGGTCGTCCAACTTGTGGAGCCGTCTTTTCCTCTTCAAGACCTGCTCTCCAGGTACCAGGGGAACAGCGGGAGCATACTGATTATAAGCCCTCTCTTGCCTTTCTCTAGCTTGAGACAGACTTCGCTCCACGCTCTCCTGCACTTTCCGATACTGCTGCTGCCGCCCTGTATCCCAGTCTGCCTCTGGCGAGGTGTCCTCGGGCGTCAGGACTCCCATATCCAGGTCGATAGGCAGCTTACCAGGTCTCGCTCTCATTAGGTAAGCCGGGGTACAGTTGGTAGAACCTACAGGGATGTGGTTGTATAGGTCCACCAGATCAGGCAGCTTCTCAGGCCACATACTGCGTTCTTCCAGGGGCAATGTTTTCAGGAGGTCTATCACCACCTGGTTCATCTTCTCGCAGAGTCCATTAGTTTGTGGGTGATAGGGCGTTGTTCTTATCTTCGTGCAGCCATACAGGTTGCAGAACTCCTGGAAGACTTCCGCTTCGAAGGCTGGCCCTTGGTCTGTCAGCACTTGGTCCGGGTACCCGTGTGGACGGCAGAAGTGCTGCTGGAAGGCTCTAGCTGCTGTTTGAGCCGTTAAGTCCTTGACCGGGACCACCACCAGGAACCGGGAGTAATGATCTACGATTGTGAGGGCGTAGACATACCCAGATCTGCTTGGAGCCAGTTTCACATGGTCCAGGGCTACCAGTTCCAGTGGCTGTCGGGTGATGATGGGCTGCAAGGGAGTCTTCTGGCTGGCACGGTCCTTCCTTCTTAGGTGGCACGGTCCACAGTCTCTGCACCACCTCTCGATGGCTCCTCTCATGCCTACCCAGTAGAACCGTTCACGCAATAAGAACTCCAGCTTCTTCCACCCGAAATGTCCTGCTCCGTTGTGGTACGCCTCCAGAATCATAGCCGCGTCTCGTCTGGGGACCACTATCTGCCAGGTCAACTCATGTGTTCGAGAGTTAACCATTCTCCGGCACAACTTCTCCCTGTAGAGGAACAGCCTACTTTTCTCCTTCCACAGTTGCTTAGTCTCCTCTGGGGCGTCTGGGTCCAGACTGGCATCGGCTTGGGTCAGCATTTCCTTCACCAGACGGACTGCGGGATCACTGTCTTGCGTCTCCGCCCAGTTGTAGTGGGGCAAGGGATTGAACGTCGCGGAGCGCCTGTCCTTCACACGGTGGGAATACAGGGTAATCCCATGACGGTGGAACGCAGGGAGCTCAACTTCTTCCAGATCTTCTGGATCTTCCCCTACGTCCGGTAAGTTCGGCATTCTAGACAGGGCATCCGAGTTGGCATTGGAGCGTCCTGCCCGGTATTTGATGGTGAATTCAAAGTTGGACAGGCGAGCCATCCATCTCTGTTCCAGAGCACCGAGCCTTGCAGTGTCCAGGTGTGTCAATGGGTTGTTATCCGTGTACACGATGAATTTGGAGGAGGCAAGGTAAAGCTTGAAACGTTCGGTCACTGCCCACACTACTGCCAGGAACTCCAGCTTGAATGAGCTATAATTCTCAGGGTTCCTCTCGGTGGGTCGTAGCTTTCGGCTAGCGTAAGCGATTACCCGTTCTTTTCCTTGCTGGATCTGGGACAGCACGGCTCCTAGCCCGATGTTGCTTGCGTCCGTGTGGAGGATGAAGGGCTGGCTGTAGTCTGGATATGCCAGGATTTCATCCCCCGTGAGGGCCATCTTCAGCTGGCAAAAGGACTCCTCTTCCAGCTTTTCCCACCTGAAGGGCGGCTTCTGGTTTTTGGCTTTTCGAGATTGACCTATCAGGAGGTCCTGCATAGGGGCTGCCATTTTGGTGAAACCGGGAATGAATCTTCGGTAGTAGCCTACCAACCCGAGGAACTGCCGCACTTCCTTTATGCTGGAGGGTCTTGGCCAGTCCTTAATCACGGTGATCTTATCAGGGTCAGGAGCCACTCCGTCAGCACTCACCACGTGTCCCAGGTATTGCACCTTTGGTTTCAGGAGGTGACACTTGGAGGGTTTCACCTTTAGGCCGTAGTTTGCCAGAGCTTCGAACACTTCTGCCAGGTGTTTCAGGTGGTCCTCGTAGGTCTTGGAATAGACGATGACATCGTCCAGGTATAACAGGACCGTCTCGAAGTTCCGGTGTCCCAGACAGCATTCCATCAACCGTTGGAAGGTTCCTGGTGCGTTGCAGAGCCCGAACGGCATACAGTTAAATTCGCTGAGACCCATCGGGGTGGTGAATGCGGTCTTCTCCCGGTCTGCCTCTGCTACAGGAACCTGCCAGTACCCGCTAGTGAGATCCAAAGTAGAGAAGAAGTTAGCAGATTTTAATGCAGCTAAGGACTCTTCTATCCTTGGTAACGGGTACGCATCTTTGTGTGTGATACGGTTGACCTTCCTGTAGTCTACACACATTCTCATAGTGTTGTCCTTCTTTTTCACTAAGACTAGTGGAGCTGCCCAGGGGCTACAGCTGTCCCTGATTACCCCAGCCTCCTTCATGTCTCTAAGCATCCCCTTGGCGTGTTGGTAGTGTACAGGGGGTACGGGTCGGTATCTCTCCTTTATGGGAGGATGGTCTCCCGTGGGGATGTGGTGTTCTACCCCCTTTACTCGCCCGAAGTCTAACGGGTGTTTACTAAACACTCTCTCGTACTCTTGAACCACCCGATAGACTCCTTGTTTCTGGTGTGAGGGAGTGGAGTCAGTACCCAGATGTAGTTGCTGACACCAGTCCTCCATTGGTTTCTTAGAGCCGTTACCTTCCTCTGGTTGAGATGGAGGCAAGGGTTCCACGGCCTGTACAGAGTTCTGGTTTATGGTGAACAATTTAGCTAGCGTGGCATACCGGGGCAGGTGTACTTCTCTCTCCCCGATATTGATGATGCGAACGGGCACCCTCCCATGGCGTACATCGACCACCCCCCGTGCTGTCAAAATGGTGGGCCTACTGTCTGAGTAGACGGGTTCTACCATTGCTTGGTAGTCTCTATCTCTTAGACCAATAGCCGCCCGGCACCAAATCATCATCTCACTTTTTGGGGGCATGGCAATAGGGAACGGGTCACACATTCTCACGCTACCTATCTCACCACCAGATAGTTCCACCTGTTGCCACTTCATCAGTGCCCGGATCTCTTTTTGGAGCACACGCTGCTGGCCGGAACTGGCGTTCTTGGCCACCTGCTGTAAAATGAGAATCACCTCTGCAAGACAATTTTCAATTACATTGGTTCCCAGGGTGATTCTAGGGTGACTCTCATGACGGTCGATGTCCACTATAATCAGTCCTTGTGCCGTTAGTTCAACTTTACCGATTTTAATGGTCACCTCCTTGAATCCCACCTGTGGCACGGGCTGACCATTGCTGGCGATGATACTCAGGTCGTCGTCTGGGTAGCGGGTTATGTCCGAATCATTCCAGTACTGCTTGAAGAGCACGTACGGGATGGTGGTGACCTGTGACCCAGTGTCTAGTAGGGCACTCATAGGAATGCCATCCAGTACCACAGGCAAGATTGGACGTCCCCCTACGTATTTATCACACCAGTTTGATGGGCCTGATGGTCTTATGCCTGGGGGTTGGCCCTCTATCCCAGGTTGTGCCCGTTTAAATGACAGTACCTTGCCACATGTCCGGGTTGATTGCAGCGGCGGTAAATAGGTCGTCCGTCCTCGTTGTATCGATCGCTGGGTCTTCCTCTGGCCGGTGGGGTCCTCCTTGGTCGGCGCCACGGGATGTCCTCCGGTCCGGATGCCAGCTCGATCTTCCCTGCAGTAGAAACCTGTAAAGACTGCACAGTTCGGGTTAGCGCGGCAACGCTTTTAGTTAGCTCTTGGACCTGATGGTGCAGGTCTGTAGCTGGGTCATTGTTTAAAGCCTGCGCATCAGCTCCCACAGGCCCTGCAGACAAGGGCGCCGTCTCCTGGTGATAAGTGATAGCAGGGCGCCTGTGGGTCACAGCGCCACCTGGTGCCGGTTCTCGGAGCACCCGGATGGCTCTGTCCTTGAACTGTGCAAAGTCCAGGTCAGGGTCCTGTAAGGCCATTGCCCGCAACTGGGTTCGGTGGGCATTGCACAGTAGACCCTCAATGAATTGTTCAGTCAACAGCTTATCTTCATTTCCCACGCTGTCAGGGTCTGCCTGCTTAATGGCTCTCAGGGCCTCTTGTAGGTTTAGAGCATAGTCTCTTATACTCTCATGTGCCCGTTGTTTGCACCCATAAAATCTTAGTTTTATTTCGGCTGAGGTGCGGGTGTCAAATGTGTCTTTCAGCCGGGTTAGTATGTCTCTGACAGTCCTCTTCCTCCCAGGTGGCCAGGACTTTACCTCCCTTTGGGCTGCCCCGATTAATTGGGCCACCAGGATGCTCACTTTTTGCGCCTCCGTGAGGGGATACACCTGGAAGAGGCTATCCAGCCTTTCTCTGAAGTCATTTAGGGTATGTGACTCCCCTGAGTACTGGGGTAGCCAGGCTGCCCCTGGGATATAGGGCATGGTGAAAGGCATGACCGCAGCAGCGGTGGCGCTGGCGGCGGCTGTGGCGGTGAAGCTCTCCTCCGTATCCGACATCCTCCTCCCCCCTAGTGGACCGTGGCCTACCTTGCGATGATCCTCTTCCATAGGCCGCGGCTCCGCAGTGGATCCTCAGGGTTGAGGACCTTCCGTCGCGCTCCTGTGACGTCGGCGTCTGCTGGGCTCCTTCCAGGACCTTACGCAACGTCCGGACGTGAGGCGGGGCTTCAGTTCTCGCGGGCTTTCGGAGTCCACGCCCCTCTTCTTCCCGCGCGGCGCCCTCAAGATGGCGTCCAATGGCGGGAAAACTCCACGGATGGCGGGAAGAAGGCAGAAGATGGCGTCGGATGGCGGGAATCGGCTCCAGATGGCGGGAAACGACTCCGGACGGCGGGAAACTTCACCACAGGTAAGTATAAAAGTCTCTTTTTTTTTTTTTTTTTTTTTCAGGCACGCAGTACCCGGTGGTTGCGGGCACGTGATCCTGCCGACTACGCCAAAAATTGACGCGCCCCCTGGGCCAGTGCTGTAGTGCGGCGCGCGTGCGCGCGGGGAATACCCGGAGCCGGATCCGATGGGGGTAGTAGTCTTCGTGTGGCGGTGACCCGGTCCGTGCCCAGGGTGGTCAAACTAAGTGGCAGTTATTGGTATGATGGTATTAGTGTCCGACTACGCCACCCGTTGAATGCGGCTATGAAGCCGCCGCTGCAGGGCAGTCCGCTGAGGCCGGTGGTACGGATGTGCAGCGTGGATGGTATAACCCCCAACGGGAGGGGTATGGCCTCAGGGCAGAGGATGAGGTTGATGTTGGGAGTGATGGTGTGGATGTCCCAGCACTAATGGTGCGACAAGGAAGCACGGAGACGCGAGGGTACAGTTCAGGGTCTTTACTGATGGTACAAGGCAAATTCCCCCGGGAGTACTGGCTAGTAGTTGGGGCCTGGTTAGTCTGCGAGTAAGCCGGAGTTCCCCTGGCCAGGTGGAGTTGTAGGCCTTCCCGTTAGTCTGTACCCTTCCTGGCTACCCTGCTTTCGGCGGTTACAAGTAGCCCACGTCCCTGGGTATACCGTGTGGTGCTCACCCGTATGGCTGGTGACCTGGGGCCTCCTGTTAGCCTCCGCTCCGGGATGGCGGTGCTGGTCCCTTCGTTGTGACTGAGCCTCCGGGCTTTTATGGCCAGAGGACCTGGAATCCCCTGCCGGATGGATTCTGCTGCTGGGTATATCTTAGTCCCCACAGCCTCGGACTCCTGTGTCCGGTTTTTGTACCTTCTCCCAGGGCGAGCTCTGCACAGCTCCAGCCCCTGGCGCTTCTCCTTGGCTCCTACAGAGCTCCTGATGTTTATCTGTCCCTGTTTCTGCGTGTCCAGACCAGACTCCGTCTCTGTCTGGAACTCCTCTCTCTAACCCTGCCTCAGCCCCAGTTTATGTAGGGGAAGTTCTTCCCCTCCCAGGACTGGGCAGGAGGTGTGGCATGCTTAGGATTCCTGCCCAGGAGACCTCCCACCTGCTCACAGACGTAATACTGCTATTACTGTGGAAACCAGACCCCTGGGGTGCCACATAGGGAGTTAATGGGCCTGGATTAAAGGGCCGAGTTTTACAAGCAGCTGAAAGAGCTGTTATGTTTTGTTTTCCTGGTTGGTTTATGGACATTTAATAAACCACCAGTTTGTTTTGAAACGTGCATTCCTGTGTGAACCTGCGCCTACCCAAGAGCTGATCTGTCACAACACGTATATGATGCACCGCACACTAAATTCCTAATGATCCGATAAATGGTTGATCTAGGGGCAATCTTACAAGCAGCAATGTCCTTGCCTGCAAAGCAATGATGACTGCACACATTTCCTTGAAGGTAATCAGAAGACAATGATTTGAAGCACCAGCCTGCTCTTGTAATTCAGTAAGCATGACTGAGTGCTATCAGCTGCCTTGTCCTCTTTTACACTTTGTCCTGAGCTAATGAGAAGATCACTGAAATGATATAAGCAGATCATTTTGTGGTAGGGCAGAAATTCAGTGGAAATGGGGGTTTTGTGGTTAAGTAATTTCGTTGTGACGACATTAATATGCATTTTTTTTAACAATTCATCTGATCATTCTTCATAGCAATCTACAGTTAATGTAAATTGACACAATAAAAACTGAAGCAGCCAACTTTCTGAAAGCCAGAATGTGTTTCAGTCTCCAAACTTGCCTACTGTGTATTATTGTGTTACCTCTTTTGTATATTATTGTGTCACCTCTTTTCTTGTGTATCTCCTCTCTTTTCAGATTGTTAGCCACATGCTGCCAGGACAGAGCTTGTGGTCACAATCATGAGGCTGGTGATTCTTGATGACTATGCCCTGGCCAGCGAATGGGCAGCAAAATACATAAGTAATTGCATCGCCCGGGTTCAATCCTGGACCCGACAATTACTTCACACTTGGACTACCCACAGGTAATGTGCCTTTTATCTATCTTTATCCAGTTTTCCACCGGTTGGTTCAAGCGTTTTAGTTGTGGATTGAACTATTTTTGCACATGTGAATTATGAGAAGTCCTCACGAGTAAGTCAGATGTGTACGACAAAGTTTCGTAGAGGAGGGAGACTTCAAGTTCACTGCTGAACATCTGCTCTCCATGTTTCGTTGCGATCTACAAGTGTCTCCGTAAGATTTGGCCGCTCTCTACTGTTATATGCAAGAATGTGCCAATTTTCCAAAGGAACAAGGAGATTGAGTAGTTCAACAGCCTCTTGCCACTGATCGGCAAACAAATTTGGAGAAAATAATTGGACAAAGCCTGAAGGACGCTGTAATGCAGGGCTGTGTTCTGGGGGATCGATGAAGACATAAGAAGCATGATCTGTGCCCAACAGTATGGATGGTAATCCAAAGCCTCCATAACCAAGCTTGGCATGGAAGGCACTCGGGAAATAGGAGTGTGAGTTGGGGGTCTCCCAGTGGTAATACAGTTGGAATCACTGCCTTATTAATACAACGGGGAACTGTTTTATTTCAATTAACAATTTAAAGCGGTTGTCCAAAACAACACTGAGTTAATCCTAAATCTCTACTTAATGTAATAATCTAATTGCTTTTCTAATATACTTTAATTAAAAGTTAATCTAAATTGATCTAACTGGGGTGTGTGTGTATATATTTGTTTTTTTACCAACTTCCTGTTTGATAATATTTAGTTTGAAAATCCCCAGTGCATCCTGGGATATGAAGACGGACGTGATCAGGGAGCAGAGGCTCCGGTCCCTGCTGCTGCCTCTTTCCCCACCCTGAATGAAGCGTCATCAGTGATGCCTGTTTCAGGGGCTGGGCTAGTCCTTGCTACTCTGCGCATGTGTCGGTTGTCAATTCTAACACTCAGTTGCTCAGCAGGATCTTGTCACTGTGCAATATTCTTTTTAATGCGCAGTGTCAGGGATTCCTCAGAAACGGCACCGTGGAGATCACGCAATATCTCACCCTGCCGTCACTGTGTCACAGATTTTGTCCGGAACCGCGAGCACATGATCCAGATTACTCGACAGTTCAGCAGTTTTTGGGGATTATGAATCTCAAGAATGCTACCTCCCGGAAGTTAAAATACAATAAATGAGGGGCCAGGTGAAGAAAGCCATAGCAAATTTCGGTCAGGTCCCTTAGAGGTGCAATGTACCTGTTGGGTACCCTGACATCGTGCTTCCCAGGGGTTCTGTGAGCACAATACCATTCCAGGGTTCTGTGACGTCTCTACTCGATAGCCCTTTTGTTTACCCTGGGAGATGGGGGACTCGGAGTCGGGTCCTGAGATGGAAAGATGGGGTGCAGCCATCCATGGCCCGGACCCGACCCGTGCTCAGGGCCGTCACATTAAAAGGATGGTGTGGGCTTATCCGGGTTGAGTGGCTGATTCCGACTACGCCACCTGTGGCACCTGGTGAATGCCACCAGCACTGCTGCAGTCCGCTGAGGCCTGGTGTTAGGTCAGCCATGGTTGTTACTGCTCCCCACAGGCGGAGCAGAACCTCAGGGCAGGTAGAGACAGGATGGAGGGTGTAGTAGTAGAGGAGTACGAGTGCCGCATCGTGCGGTGTAGCGCAGAATAAACAGTCCGGAGGCCATAGGGGTGAACTTCCAAGGCTTTATTCACATTAGAGATTGCAGAAGGAAGGCGACTCCCTGCTCCCCGTTGAGTCCTGCGGTCACTAGGGACGGGGGTCCGACAACCTCCGAGCAAGTCCAGCATTCAATCGGGACCCCGCACCTGAGTGTTCCTGAACTACAGACCGTATCCTCTCCTGTCTGTGTGTATGTAGATAGGCCGGGTCTCCCTCTGAACTCCTGTCAGAACAAGGGCACGGGTGGCAGCTCCGCTCCTTCCGATACCCGATGGGATCCTCTGGGCCTACCGGGCTTTCCCAACCAGGACATGGAGTAGCAAGGTCGGGTGTCGGGGGCCGGTACCCCTCTTGCAGCCGGACTCCCTCTGAATATATCAGGTGGTGAGGACAGGTGGCGTACACTGCTCCGTCTGCATTGTCCCCGGGATCCATTTGCTGTGGAGCTACACTCTTAACCTCTGGGCCTTCTAGGTCGTGGTCCTTGACCGGGTTGAGACATTCCTCGTCTGCAACCTGCCCCTCGTCCCAAGGCCGGGGTACGAGGGCTGTGTCTCCATCCACTGCAGGTCCACACAGGATCCACGTTCAGGGTGGGAGATCACAGTACCTCACAGTAATTAACAGCACAAAGACCAAAACCAAAGATGGCTTTTTATTAAATATGAAACTTAAAGTGTCACTAAATTGTAAGTCCTCCACCCTCACCCACTAACTGGTTCCCCTCACTCTTGGTTCCCCAGTCTTCCTGTAACCAGGAGGGCAGCACCTGGTGCATACTAGCCCCCTCTGGTGGAGAAATGTGGTGTTGGATGCAAAGGTTGGGTCCCGACCATCACGCTGTTCTTACCTCGGAGGAGGAACACTACACTCCATTACAGAAGTGCAGCATCCCTGTGGCGGTCGAAACCTCAGGGGCGCCACATTCCCCCCTGCTGAAACACAGCACATCCACGGGCTGCAATAGAATAACACCTAGGAAATTTTCTTTTTATATAACAAAACCATCTTCCCTTTATGGGAGGCACATCTTCTTAAACGTTGCAAAAATAACAATACCTTATAAAAGTACAAAAATATAAAATTATAATAGTGCTAGCATTTTTCCAGAGACATTTTTGGTAAGACAGACGGGTTAAGGTGAAAAGGCGCAGAGTCAGTTCAGAAGTGCGAGGGACCTGTCCCAAACCCTCAACGTGGGCCCTGGGGTGGCTGTGGGGCATGAAGATCCCGAGTTGGACCTCCCAGAGAGCCACCCTGACAGGATTTCCTTCTGAGGTCTTGAGGTAGAAGTGTCCACGGTTTTGTATAAAACCAATATGGAGCACCTAAAAAGATGCAAACTATATACAAGAAAGGAGTCTGTCTGCAGCCAGTCCGCAGGGACACATGTCTCTAGAAACCGGGGTTAGAAGAAAATCAAAATATAAATGTCAACATTTGAACTATAAACAAGTTGCAACAGCCGGGGCTGCCTAAACCTCGGGTTCCCTCCTGGGAAAAGGCTCGTTCCTCCCGATGGAGGCTGACCGGTCCCCTGAGGCTGGGCGCGAGGGGGCGTCGCTCCCGGACACCTTGTGTACATCCAGGGCGTACCACCCCCGCACCCCTTGGTGGCGAGAGTAAGTTACTACATCGCCCGGGAAGAGGTTCCGGCCAGGGTGTCCCTTCTTCAAACGCGGCTCGACGTCCCGCCGGCTGACAAACACGTCGTCCTCGTACTGGGGACTTCTGATGAACCCCCACCCCGCCTCATGGTGGAAGCGGACGACTTGCCCTTCCACTCGTGGACTGGGACAAGTGGCCTCCTCCTGACGAGCCCGGGATTTAGCAGCTTTGGCCCGTACCTCGAGGCGTTCGCAGCGGAGCTCCCGTTGACGTTGCTCCCGAGTGAGCTGGAGTATCTGCTCCCTGAACCGCTGGCTCCTCCTCTGCACTTCAGCCCGGGTCTCCCGGGGGAAGCCCATCAGATCCCCCCCCTGGTTGTCCCAGGCCCACTCCTCAGCCTCCAGCCAGGTGACTGTTGTTGCGGGTAGCGGTGTCATTAAAGGCTGCTGCGGGTCCTCTGCAAGCGCGGACCAATCCGGCTTGGAGCCGGTGGACACCTCTGCAGCTTCAGGCACTTCGGGTTCGGGAGTAGGGCGGCATCGCAGGTCCCCACCTATAGCTGCTGCTTGTGACTCGCCCCCTGGGCCGTGGGGCACTCGGATCCGGGCAATAGGGAAACGATGGGGGTAGTGGTGGCACCCCGGTTCCGTGGCTCAGGGTGCTCAGACCGGTGGTAGTCTGCTATGCGCTGTTGGTATGTCTGACTATGCCACCCGTGGATTGCGGTCAGTGCGAACCGCCGCTGCCAGGCAGACCGCTGGGGCTGATGATGTATGCAGCTGGGGTAGTGTGACTCTCCACGGGAAGAGTGCGGCCCCAGGGCAGTATAACGGAAGATGGGGGTGATGGTGTAGGGCGTCCCAGTACCGTTAGTGCTGGAGGAGCAAGGAGCACACAGACAACAGGCTGCAGTCCAGGGTCTTTACTAGAACAGGTGAACTGACCCACAAACAGTCCCGGCTAAGAGGGGACCTGGATGTCTGAGAGCAAATGGGAAGTTGGCCCTGGTCAGGGTGAGGGTGTAGGCCTACCGTGCTCTCTGCGCTCCTTCTGGCTATCTCCTCCTTATAGGGTAACAGCCCACATTCCCGAGCTCACCGTGTCCTCTCGCCCGTATGGTTTGCAACGTGGGTCCCTTTCTACTCTCAGCCTGGTACGGCTTTGCTGGTCCCTTCTGCTGTGGCGGAGCCTCCGGGCTTCTTAGGCCAAGGAACATACAGTCCCCTGTGGACTGGTTATCTGCTGCAGGACGTGGAATCCTCACAGCCTCAGACACCAAAGTCAGGTAAATTTGGTTCTTTGTCTGCCAGGACAGGTGTACTTCACCTCTTGTCCCTGGCTTGTGGCTCTCCTACTGCCACACGTCCTCTTAGGCTGCAACACAACTGTTTCTCTCTTCTCTGGGACACCTCTCAGTCCTGAGACAGGTCGTCCAGTTCTCTCTAACCCTGCCCCCAGTTCCAGCTTTTATAGTGGCAGCCTGCTCCCCCTTCTGGCCTGAGACAGGAGGTATTACATGCTAATGTTCCCCTGACTAGAGAACCTCCCCCTTGCTCTCAGACACAGCTTTATTATATTTGTGGCATCCAGGCCAGGGTGACACATTCCCCCCTAGTAGAATTTAGTACTCCGGGACTAAACAGTAAACAAAGATAATATACATGACTATAAAACATTAGTAGACAAACGACGCACAGGTTGAGTTCTTAAGGTCACAGTGTGGTCTGTGACCGGGTGTCCATATCACCAACACAACGGGGAGCCTTAACCAGGTGGGGGTCTGTCCTAGCCCAAGTCCTTTACAGTCTTGGTTCATTCCTTGGTCAGGCTCCGTACGCAGTCCATGCAAAGTCCCGGTTATTAAAAGTCCATAACCTTTGAGTCCGTACGGTAACTGCAAGAAACTGAAATACACTATTAATAATCATGCAGGTAACTTGCCAAACATTTCAACATTTGGCAACAGGGTTATTTACAGTTCTAGTGCATTCTATATTCTCCCGCGAGCGGGTATCTGCCCCTTTGTGCTCCTGGTTGACCTCCTTAACCCACTGTCTGGTGGTGGACCGACCTGGCTTTCCCCACTAGCGTTAGGGGTACAGCTACCAGCTGGGTGTACAGGTAGGGCAGGCAGCTGTCTGCGGGTCCTTTGGCTTACCGCAGGCATGGCAGGCTCACTGTCAGCAGATGGTTGATTCTCCTGGGCTGCTGGTACCGGCTCTTCTGCCTCTGGAACTGCTTGCTCTTCTTCACCTTCCGGCTCTGGTGTAGGTTGTTGCTGAGCCGGTTGCAGGAAATGCAGGACGGGTACCACTATGGCATCGTTTATTCGAGTCCAGGACTGAGGGAACTCTCCGAGAACGGTGCTGATCATTTCTTCCTTGTCCTCTGCGGGTTCAAGGTCACTTTGATCCTCTTCTGCACTACGGAGTTGCTCGGGGCACCTTTTTAGGTGGTCTCTGGAGACGGTACTAGTGGTTTCTTCTCCATCCTTGGTGATCACGCACACCTTCGGGTTGTCGTGATCAGACTGCAGTACGGTGTAGGGTTCCCTTTCCCACTGGGCGTCCAACTTATGTAGCCTTCTCTTTCGCTTCAGGACCTGCTCACCAGGTTCCAGGGGCCCAGCAGGGGCGTGTTGGTTGAAGAGTTTTTCTTGCCTCTCTCTCACCTGGGCCAGGCTTTCTCCACACTCTCCTGTACCTTCTTGTACTGCAGTTGCCTTTCCGTATCCCAGTCCGCATCCGGGGAGGTGTCCTCAGATGTTAGGACTCCCATCTCCAGGTCTACGGGCAGCTTACCTGGTCTGGCTCGCATCAGGTAAGCCGGGGTGCAGTTTGTAGCATTCACCGGGATATGGTTGTATAAGTCTATTAGATCCAGCAGTTTTTCTGGCCACAGGCTGCGTTCCTCCAGGGGCAACGTCTTCAGGAGATCAATGACTATATTGTTCATTTTCTCACACATCCCGTTGGTTTGTGGGTGGTAAGGCGTTGTCCGAATCTTCTTACAGCCATAGAGGTTGCAGAACTCTTGGAAGATTTCAGCTTCGAACGCTGGACCCTGGTCTGTCAGGACCTGTTCCGGATACCCGTGTGGATGGCAGAAGTATTGCTGGAAGGCTCTGGCCTCCGTTTGGGCTGTCAAGTCTTTTACCGTGACCACCACTAGAACACGGGAATAATGGTCTACGATTGTCAGGGCATAGATGTATCCTGACCGGCTTGGAGCCAATTTGACGTGGTCCAGAGCTACCAGCTCAAGAGGCTGCGTGGTGACGATGGGCCTCAAGGGTGTCTTCTGGCTGGTGCGGTCCTTCCTCCTTAGGTTACAAGGGTCACAGTCCCTTCACCACTTCTCTACATCCCCTCTCATGCCGACCCAAAAGAACCGTCCTCTCAGCAGGAACTCCAGTTTCTTCCAACCGAAGTGCCCCGCTCTGTCATGGTAAGCCCCCAGGACCATAGCTGCATCCCGCCTTGGGACCACGACTTGCCAGTCAGCTCGTGTGTCAGGTGGTTGACAAGCCTTCTGCACAGCTTGCCTTCATAGAGGAACAGCTTGCTCTTCTCTTTCCATAGCTGCTTGGCTTCCTCTGGGACATCCGGATCTAAGCGGGCGTCTTCCCAGGTCAGCAGATCTTTCACCAGGCGGATTGCAGGGTCACTATCTTGGGTCTCTGCCCAGCTGTGGTGAGGTAGGGGATTAATCATAACGGTGGTTAAATCTTCCTCCTTCACACGGTGGGAGTATTGAGCTGCTCCGTACCAGTGAAACGCGGGGAGTTCTACCTCCTCCAGCTCTTCTGGGTCTTCGTCACCTTCGGATAAGTGAGGCATTCTTGATAGGGCATCAGCGTTGGCATTGGTTTTGCCTGCCCGGTACTTGATCACGAAGTCATAATTGGAGAAACAGGCCATCCACCGCTGTTCCAGGGCACCAAGTCTTGCACTGTCTAGGTGTGTTAACGGGTTGTTGTCCGTGTACACCGTGAACTTTGTGGAGGCCAGGTAATGCTTGAAGCGTTCCGTCACGGCCCACACCACCGCTAAGAATTCTAGCTTGAAGGAGCTGTAATTCTCAGGGTTCCTCTCGGTGGGCCTCAGCTTCCGGCTGGCGTACGTGATCACCCTTTCTCTGCCCTGTTGGTTTTGTGACAGTACGGCTTCCAGTCCCACATTACTGGCGTCTGTGTGGAGAATAAAAGGCTGGCCATAATCAGGGTAGGCCAGGATCTCATCCCCTGTGAGGGCCATCTTCAACTGGCGGAAGGACTCCTCTTCCGGTTTATCCCACTTGAAGGGTGGCTTTTGACTTCTGGACTTAGACTGTCCTATCAGGAGGTCCTGCATAGGAGCTGCCATCTTAGTGAACCCGGGGATGAACCTTCGGTAGTAGCCTACCAACCCGAGGAACTGCCTCACTTCTTTGATGTTTGAGGGGCTTGGCCAGCTCTTGATTGCCGTGACCTTGTCAGGGTCGGGGGCCACTCCTTCCGCGCTTACCACGTGCCCTAGGTACTGGACCTTCGGTTTCAACAGGTGACACTTCGATGGTTTCACCTTCAGGCCATAGCCTGCCACGGCTTCGAACACCTCGGCCAGGTGCTTTAGATGGTCCTCGTAGGTCTTCGAATAGACGATCACATCGTCCAGGTAAAGGAGGACCTTCTCAAAGTTTCGGTGCCCTAGACAGCATTCCATCAGCCGCTGGAAGGTCCCTGGTGCGTTGCAGAGCCCGAAAGGCATACAGTTGAACTCGCTCAGTCCCATCGGGGTGGTGAAGGCGGTCTTCACCTTGTCAGCCTCTGCCACAGGAACCTGCCAGTACCCGCTAGTAAGGTCCAAAGTAGAAAAGAAGTTAGCTGATTTTAGTGCGGCTAAAGACTCCTCTATTCTAGGCAGCGGGTATGTGTCTTTATGGGTGATACGGTTGATTTGCCTATAGTCCACGCACATTCTCATGGTGCCGTCTTTCTTTTGCACCAGAACCAAGGGGGCTGCCCAGGGGCTACAGCTATCTCTAATGACCCCAGCTTCTTTCATTTCTCTTAGCATTCCCTTTGCGTTCTGATAATGTGCAGGGGGTACAGGTCTGTGTCTCTCTTTTATTGGTGGGTGGCTCCCTGTGGGGATGTGGTGTTCTATCCCTTTTATTCTGCCGAAGTCTAGCGGGTGCTTACTAAAGACTCTCTCGTACTCCTGTACCACCCGGTAGACTCCTTGTTTTTGGTGCAGGGGAGTGGAGTCAGCACCCACGTGGAGTTTCTGGCACCAGTCCTCCTTTTGTTTCTGGAAGCCATTACCCTCCGCCTGTGGAGATGGAGGCAAAGGTTCCACGGCCCTGATAGCTTTGTGTTCGACAGCAAACAGTTTGGCAAGTGTAGCGTACCTGGGTAAGTGTACCTCCCTCTCTCCAATGTTGAGAATGCGGACGGGCACCCTCCCATGACGGACATCAACCACCCCCCGGGCTGTCAAAATGGTGGGCCTGCTGTCTGAGTACACGGGTTCTACCATGGCTTGGTAGTCTCTACCTCTCAACCCGATTGCAGTCCGACACCAGATCATCATTTCACTTTTGGGAGGCATGGAAATGGGGAATGGGTCACTCAGTCTTACGCTACCGATCTCACCACCAGACAATTCTACCTGCTGCCGTCTCATCAGGGCTTTTATCTCCTTGTTGAGGACTCTCTGTTGGCTGGAACTAGCATTCACCGCCACCTGTTGTAGAATTACAATTACCTCTGAAAGACAATTTTCAATCACGTTAGTACCCACAGTTATTTTAGGGTGACTTTCACGACGGTCAATGTCCACAATAATTACTCCCTGTGCCGGTAGTTCAACTTTACCAATTTTAATGGTCATCTCCTTGAACCCCATCTGCGGCACGGGCAAGCCATTACTGGCGATGATGCTCAAGTCACTGTCTGGATACCGTGTTATATCAGCATCAGTCCAATACTGCTTAAAAAGTACATAAGGGATAGTAGTTACTTGCGACCCGGTATCCAGCAAGGCGCTCATGGGGATGCCGTCCAGCACCACGGGTAAAACTGGGCGCCCCCTAACGTACTTATTACGCCAATTGTAAGGGCCTGGTGATCTTATGCCTGGGGGTTGGCCCTCTGCCCCAGGTTGGACCCGTTTAAATTACAGTACCTGGAAATGTGTCTGGGCTGGTTGCATCGACGGCAAATGGGCTGTCCATCCTCTGAGTAGCGGTCTGTGGGCCTCCCTCGGAACGACGGGATCCTCCTCTGTCGACGCCACTGGACATCCTCCGGACTTGAAGCCAACTCGATAGGTCTTGACGGGTCCACTTGTAACGCCTGGACGGTCCTGGTCAACGCCGCGACGCTCCTGGTCAGCTCCTGGACTTGGTGGTGCAGATCTTTCGACGGGGCTTGGTTCAGGGCCTGTGCATCAGCCCCCACGGAGTCCATAGAGGAGGGCGCCGCCTCCTGGTGGTAGGTGAGAGCAGGGCACCGGGGGTTTATAGCGCCACTGTTTGCGGATTCACGCAGCACCCTTATGGCCCTGTCTTTGAATTGGGCAAAGGTCAGATCAGGGTTCTGAAAGAACATGAGGCGCAGCTGGGTCCTGTGGGCGCTAGACAGCAGACCTTCTATGAACTGTTCTGTTAGTAGCTTATCCGTATCCTGCACGCTGCCAGGATCAGCTTGTTTGATGGCTCTCAAGGCTTCCTGCAAATTTAGCGCATAGTCTCTGATGCTGTCCTGTGCCCGCTGCTTACACCCGTAGAACCGCATTTTAATTTCAGCGGAGGTACGTGTATCAAAGGTACCCCGCAGCCGGGCCAGAATGTCCTTTACAGTTCTTTTCTCCTCAGCGGGCCATGACTTTACCTCCCGCTGGGCTGCGCAGCTTAGCTGCCCTGTCAGTATGCTAATCTTCTGTTCCTCTGTCAGGGGGTAAACTTGGAACAAACTGTACAGCCTTTCCTTAAAGTCAGTTAGGGCATGGGGCGCCCCTGAATACTTAGGCAGCCAGACCGCTCCAGGGATGTAGGGCAGGGAAAATGACATCGCCGCTGCTGCAGCTGCGCTGGTGGTAGTGGGCGCCTCCGTGTCTGACATCTTCCTCCCCCCTAATTAAGCGTGGCCTACCTTCCGGCGATCCTCTTCTGTAGGCCGCGGCTCCGCTGGTGCTGCTCTGGACGAGGACCTTGCGTCGCGTCCTGGTGACGTCAGCGTCGCTCTCTCTCCCTTCCAGGACCTTGCCCAGAGTCGGTGCGTGGGGCGGAGCTTCGGGTCTCGCACGGTTTGGACGTCCACGCCCCTCTTCTTCCCGCGCGGCGTCCTGAAGATGGCGTCCGATGGCGGGAAAACGGCTGAAGACGGCGGGAACCGACGGAAGATGGCGGGAGATGGCTGAAAATGGTGGGAAACGGCTCCAAATGGCGGGAAACCTCTTCTTCAGGTACGTGTACAGCCTTTTTCAGGCACGCAATACCCGTTTGTGGCGGGTTGGTTACAATCCTGCCGACTACGCCAAAGCTAACTCGCCCCCTGGGCCGTGGGGCACTCGGATCCGGGCAATAGGGAAACGATGGGGGTAGTGGTGGCACCCCGGTTCCGTGGCTCAGGGTGCTCAGACCGGTGGTAGTCTGCTATGCGCTGTTGGTATGTCCGACTACGCTACCCGTGGATTGCGGTCAGTGCGAACCGCCGCTGCCAGGCAGACCGCTGGGGCTGATAATGTATATAGCTGGGGTAGTGTGACTCTCCACGGGAAGAGTGCGGCCCCAGGGCAGTATAATGGAAGATGGGAGTGATGGTGTAGGGCGTCCCAGTACCGTTAGTGCTGGAGGAGCAAGGAGCACACAGACAACAGGTTGCAGTCCAGGGTCTTTACTAGAACAGGTGAACTGACCCACAAACAGTCCTGGCTAAGAGGGGACCTGGATGTCTGAGAGCAAATGGGAAGTTGGCCCTGGTCAGGGTTAGGGTGTAGGCCTACCGTGCTCTCTGCGCTCCTTCTGGCTATCTCCTCCTTATAGGGTAACAGCCCACGTTCCCGAGCTCACCGTGTCCTCTCGCCCGTATGGTTTGCAACATGGGTCCCTTTCTACTATCGGCCTGGTACGGCTTTGCTGGTCCCTTCTGCTGTGGCGGAGCCTCCGGGCTTCTTAGGCCAAGGAACATACAGTCCCCTGCGGACTGGTTATCTGCTGCAGGATGTGGAATCCTCACAGCCTCAGACACCAAAGTCAGGTAAATTTGGTTCTTTGTCTGCCAGGACAGGCGTACTTCACCTCTTGTCCCTGGCTTGTGGCTCTCCTACTCCCACACGTCCTCTTAGGCTGCAACACAACTGTTTCTCTCTGCTCTGGGACACCTCTCAGTCCTGAGACAGGTCGTCCAGTTCTCTCTAACCCTGCCCCCAGTTCCAGCTTTTATAGGGGCAGCCTGCTCCCCCTGCTGGCCTGAGACAGGAGGTATTGCATGCTGATGTTCCCCTGACTAGAGAACCTCCTTCTTGCTCTCAGACACAGCTTTATTATATTTGAGGCCAGGGTGACACATTTGCAGCTCCGGAGCCAAGACCTGCTCCCAGGTGGCCGCACCGGGTATGAGATATTCGGCCATGAGGTCCAGGATTGGAAAGGTAGGCTCTGCAGCCGGGGCAGGGGTAGCACACTCACCTGCCGTTGGGCCGCTCACGACCTCTGTCACTGTAGCTCCTTGGGCTTCAACTCCTTGGCGGACCCGGTTACGTAGCAACATCTCTTCCCGCCACGCAGCCGTCGCCGCCTCTTGGGCCTCTCTCTGTCTCCGCATGAGACCCGGGGCTTCCTGTTGGAGAAATTCCAAATCTCCCTCTGTTCACACTCTGCCGCCTCGTTCCCTGCCGGGTGAAGGGCCTGAACCGGATTCAGAAGGTTCGGTGGGTTGCGCTCCAGAAGCGTCCATGTCTGCCTCTGAAGAATGCCAACCTCCAACTGCAATGGCCGCACCTTGTTGCTTTTCTTCTTCCTCCTCTTTCGGGGCGGAGCCTGGGCGGCATGCTGACAGGCCCGCCTTCGTTCAGCCCATCCGGTTTGACAGGCATTACCCCGCGGACAGTCTCTGATGGAAGGGGCAGTCCACATTTTTGGCGCCAAGCAGGAGCCCAGCCCATGATGGGAGGCGTTTGAAGACCGTCTTTTCACAGCAGTATGGCGCCTGTTCTTCTTTGGCGGGCGCCATTTTAGGTGTGAAACGAAAGTTCAAGGTGTAAGGCACACAGTACCTGGAAGCAATGGGTAATTCCTTCCTTTGCTGCGGGCACGCGATCCTGCCGACTACGCCTGGTTGTGACGCCTCTACTCGATAGCCCTTTTGTTTACCCTGGGAGATGGGGACTCGGAGTCGGGTCCTGAGATGGAGAGATGGGGTGCAGCCGTGGCACAGACCCGACCCGTGCTCAGGGCCGTCACATTAAAAGGATGGTGTGGACTTATCCGGGTTGAGTGGCTGATTCCGACTACGCCACCTGTGGCACCTGGTGAATGCCACCAGCGCTGCTGCAGTCCGCTGAGGCCTGGTGTTAGGGAAGCCATGGTTGATACTACTCCCCACAGGCGGATTAGGGCCTCAGGGCAGGTAGAGACAGGATGGAGGGGATAGTAGTAGAGGAGTACTGGTGCCGCGTCGTGCGGTGTAGCGCAGAATAAACAGTCCGGAGGCCATAGGAGTGAACTTCCAAGGCTTTGCTCACATTAGAGATGGCAGAAGGAAGGCGACTCCCTGCTCCCCACGGATTCCTGCGGTCACCAGGGACGGGGGTCCGACAACCTCCGAGCAAGTCCAGCATTCAATCGGGACCCCGCACCAGAGTGTTCCTGAACTACAGACCGTATCCTCTCCTGTATGTGTGTGTGTAGATAGGCCGGGTCTCCCTCTGAACTCCTCTCAGAACAAGGGCACGGGTGGCAGCTCCGCTGCTTCTGATACCCGATAAGATCCTCTGGGCCTACCGGGCTTTCCCAACCGGGACATGGAGTAGCAAGGTCGGGTGTCGGGGGCCGGTACCCCTCTTGCAGCCGGACTCCCTCTGAATATATCAGGTGGTGAGGACAGGTGGCGTACACTGCTCCGTCTGCATCCTTCCCGGGATCCATTTGCTGTGGAGCTACACTCTTAAGCTCCGGGCCTTCTTGGTCGTGGTCCTTGACCGGGTTGAGACATTCCTCGTCTGCAACCTGCCCCTCGTCCCAAGGCTGGGGTATGAGGGCTGTGTCTCCTTCCACAGCTGGTCCACACAGGATCCACGTTCAGGGTGGGAGATCACAATACCTCACGGTAATTAACAGCACAAAGACCAAAACCAAAGATGGCTTTTTATTAAATATGAAATTTAAAGTGTCACTAAATTGTAAGTCCTCCACCCTCACCCACTAACTGGTTCCCCTCACTCTTGGTTCCTCAGTCTCCCTGTAACCAGGAGGGCAGCACTTGGTGCATACTAGCCCCCTCTGGTGGAGAAATGTGGTGTTGGATGCAAAGGTTGGGTCCCGACCATCACACTGTTCTTACCTCGGAGGAGGAACACTACACTCCATTACAGAAGTGCAGCATCCCTGTGGCGGTCGAACCCTCAGGGGCGCCACATTCCCCCCTGGTGAAACACAGCACGTCCACGTGCTGCAATAGAATAACACCTAGGAAATTTTCTTTTTATATAACAAAACCATCTTCCCTTTATGGGAGGCACATCTTCTTAAACGTTGCAAAAATAACAATACCTTATAAAAGTACAAAAATATAAATTTATAAAAGTGCTAGCATTTTTCCAGAGACATTTTTGTGCAGACAGACGGGTTAAGGTGCAAAGGCGCAGAGTCAGTTCAGAAGTGCGAGGGACCTGCTCCAAACCCTCAACGTCGGTCCTGGGGTGGCTGCGGGGCATGAAGTTCCCGAGTTGGACCTCCCAGAGAGCCACCCTGACAGGTTTTCCTTCTGAGGTCTTGAGGTAGAAGTGTCCGCGGTTTTGTATAAAACCAATATGGAGCACCTAAAAAGACTAAACTATATACAAGAAAGGAGTCTGTCTGCTGCCAGTCCGCAGGGACACATGTCTCTAGAAACCGGGGTTAGAAGAAAATCAAAATATAAATGTCAACATTTGAACTATAAACAAGTTGCAACAGCCGGGGCTGCCTAAACCTCGGGTTCCCTCCTGGGAAAAGGCTCGTTCCTCCCGACGGAGGCTGACCGGTCCCCTGAGGCTGGGTGCGAGGGGGCGTCGCTCCCGGACACCTTGTGTACATCCAGGGCGTACCACACCCCTCACCCCTTGGTGGCGAGAGTAAGTTACTACATCGCCCGGGAAGAGGTTCCGGCCAGGGTGTCCCTTCTTCAAACGCGGCTCGACGTCCCGCCGGCTGACAAACACGTCGTCCTCGTACTGGGGACTTCTGATGAACCCCTGTGACGCCCAGCTGTGCTTGGTATCACAACTCCTAGAAGGGTGTATCGATGGATTCCTCCACAAGAGGCCCCCATAACCATTCACACATCTCCACCTTCCACCTCAGACCACCAGAGGGAGCCCGTTAGGGATATAAAAGGGAAGGTGGAGCCAGGCAGCTGAGACTGTTGGTGAGTTCCTGCAGAGTGAGACGCAGAAACAATTCAGTCTAAGTCAGAGTCTAGTTCAGTCTGGTTTAGCAGTGAGTCCAGTACAGCCTGAGAGGAGTTACCTCAGAGGACAAAAGCCTGTTCCAGCTCCTGCAATTGCTAGCCTGCAGTGGAGCTTATTCAGATCAAGACTCCGTGTAGCTCAGAGAGGTGAGCCTTAGGTGTGCCGGCGCCATAAGATCGGTGAAGCGCGGCAAGCTGCTGTTAGTGTGAGTAGTCTATTGAGGGCCCGAGTAGGCCGAAGGCGAGTAGAGAGTTACTTCATAGGGGGCAGAGGAGCTTAACTAGCTCACCCCGAAGAAGCAGTTACAGGACACCGGGTCCGAAGCTTACCGGGATCTCCAAGACCCAGTAAGATAAACCGGAATCCCTGGAGAACTACAAGTCCCAGGATCGCTAAAGTGCTGATACGTAACAGAGCCAGGAGACACATAAGCCCCGTAAATCGGGAGCGTGTAATCCAACAGAAGGCCCTACCACAAGTTCAGCCAGCGCAGGACAGAGACAAAGTTAGGCCTAGCTCCAGGCAGGTCAGAAACTTACTACGCAGAATCAAGAAACAGGAGGCCCAAAACCCACTCATTGGGGAGGATCCGGACATACACCCTTCACCCTACAGTGCTCTGGGGAGTGCCTGAATTTCCATCAGTAAAAGGTACTGAAGTGACCATCATGTCTGTCCCTGTTCTTGCTCTGACCCGGCGGGGTCTCTTCGTCCTGCTTTCCCCGTTCATACACTGCCCTGAGGCCTAGCTCCACCTGTGGGGAGCTTTACCATCCAGCTGCCTTATCACCGGCCTCAGTGGACTGCGCAGCGCTGGTGGATATCATCAGGAACCATAGGTGGCGTCAAAAACTTTTATAAACTTGATATCTATCAACGCCTTTTTAAAGAGAGACCCCAGAGTACGGGCCCGGGAGCCGACCACCGCGACCTCCTTAAGACTAAAGGCCCGGGTAACCGAGTCATTCCCCATCCCCTGGGCTAGTCATCTCACTTGGCGTGACGAACAGGATTGCGTGCCCGCTGCAGCGACGCCGTGTTTTGCCAGGTTGCCACCGGGTAGTGTGCGCCTTTATTCTGAACTGTGTACGTAAAGTTGTGGTGAAGGTTGCCGCCATTGTTGGGCCGCTGAGTGAGAAGAAGGGCGTAACCGCGGGAAAATAAGGGGCATATCTGCAAAAGAGCGCGAAGTCCCGGACATGCCCCATGCTACAACGTCAGACCAAGAAGCGCCAGCTCCTGTACGGAGCGTCGCTGAACGCTCTGACGTAGGACGCAAGCGACGCAAGGACCTGAAGATAACCGTCACCTGCGGAGCTGCGGCCTACCGGAAGAAAAACCAGAAGGTAGGCCACGGTTAACTAGGGGGGCACTAAGATGTCCGACGAGCAGCAGAACGCCGACCTGCCGGTCAACGTCCCTGAGGTTCAACCCGCGCCCGATGATGAGCAGGCCGAAGCCGCCGCTCCACCAGCAGCGCCTGTAACACCCGTCATTCCTATGACTTTACCGTACATTCCTGGAGCAAAGTGGCTCCCCCAGTACAGCGGCAAACCAGATACCCTGTCTGGATTCAAACGGAAGATATGTGGTATCTTGGACATGTACTCTATGACCGGGAAACAAAGAGCTGCCATTGTATTAGGACAACTGACCGGTGCTGTGGAGGGGGAAGTGGAAACATGGTCGGCCGCAGACCAAGAGTCAGTGTCCGCAATATTCCAAAAACTACAGACTGTATTTGAGGACCTTACTGAGGCGGACCTTCGGATGAGGTTCTACAGCTGCTCCCAACAACCAGAGGACAATGTTCGGGACTATGCCTGGCGTCTCCAAGGTGCCCTGTGGGCTCTGAACCAGGTTAGTCCAACCAGCGTTGAGAATGAGAACAAAATGCTGAAGGAACAGTTTGTCCGGGGACTGAGGTCTCCAGATGAGAGCAGGACTGTGCATTGGTGGTCCCTGGATCATCCAGATGCCACCTTTGACAATCTCAAGGACATGGCTATAAAAGGACTGCAGCCCCTGGAAACAAATGGCATCCAACGTTACCAGGGTGGGGTTACTCCAGTGCCTGCTGCACCCACCTTATCCCCAGTGGCTGCTGAAGTTAAAGTCCCAGCAACGTCCCCTAAAGAACTGGACAGTCTGCGCTCTGAGGTGCGTCAGTTGAGCAAAACTCTGACCACCGTGCTGAGTGCTCTGCAGCTGCGGACGGAGCCCGAGGAAGGAGGGAAGATCCTGCTAGCCGATAGCCCTGAGGATGACCCCTGGATGCGCAGGAGGAGGAGGCCAACACCGCCCTCGCCGAGGACCAGTGACCAGCGTCATCCACCGAGGGACCCGACCTGCTACCGCTGCCGCAAGACCGGACACCTCGCCCAGAAGTGTCCTTTAAACGAGAAAACTCTGGGTCCGAGGGCCGACACCCAGGAGTAGACTCACCAGGCCCATCAGACTGGTACAACAGGTTCGTCGGAGGAAGACCTTTCCTGTCCATTGTACTGGACGGGATCCCGACGCATGCCCTGCTGGACACGGGATCTCAGGTAACCATCATGCCTGATGTCTACAAAAGGTTCTGGTCCATGGACGACCTACGTCCGCCAGCTCCAGATTTGACTGTATATGCCTCAAATGGACTCCCCCTTAACCTACTCGGGGTTAAGAATGTGACTGTAAAGGTGGGGAGAGTGGAGCTGAAGGACCAGGGACTAATTGTAGCAGAGACCAATCCTGATGACACTAACCCGTACATGGTACTTGGCACTAACATTGTTAGTAACTGTTTGTGAGAGGTTGTGTTCTTACTCCAACAGATAGCTGACATTGCCAAACCAGGACAGAGGAGGGCGCTACAGAAGGAGATCCGAGTCCTGATGTATCAACAGCAAGTAAGGCTAACACACGATGAAATCGGTAACGTGAGGGTAACAGACCCCATACCCATTGTCATCCCCCCAATGAGTGAAATTCTCATCTGGTGTAGAGCTGCCATAGGTCTTAGAGGACAGAGCTACCAGGCGGTAGTAGAACCCTTTTGCTCCGAGCATACACCTACGCTCTTAACCGCCAGGGGAGTGGTAGATGTACGTAATGGGGGAGTGCCCGTCCGTCTTCTCAATTTAGGGGAAGATGAGGTCAGACTGCCACGTTATGCCACTGTTGCCAAATTACATGCTGTCAATAATAACTGCATCCATGAGGCGGAGTCCTTAACCTCACCAGACGAAGTAGAGGATAATGACCCTGCAACCCAGGTGGAGGATTGGTGTCAACAGCTCCATGTTGGGACAGACACCACTCCTGCCCATCAAAAACAGGGTGTACACCGGGTGGTTCAGGAATACTCGCAGGTGTTCAGTAGACATCCACTTGACTTTGGGAGGGTTAAGGGGGTTCAACATCATATCCCCACAGGCAACCATTCCCCAATCAAAGAACGTTATAGGCCTATACCCCCAGCTCACTACCAGAAGGCAAAAGAAATGCTGCATGACATGAGGAAGGCGGGAGTGTTAAAGGATAGTTGTAGTCCCTGGGCGGCTCCCCTAGTGCTGGTTAGGAAAAAGGACGGGAGCATGAGAATGTGTGTAGATTACCGTCAAGTAAATCGCATTACACATAAAGATGCATACCCTTTACCACGCATAGAGGTGTCCCTAGCTGCCTTGAAGTCTGCAAATTGCTTTTCCACCCTTGACCTCACTAGTGGGTACTGGCAAGTAGCTGTGGCTGAGGAGAATCGGGAGAAGACGGCCTTCACCACCCCGATGGGACTCTGCGAGTTCAACAGCATGCCGTTTGGACTCTGCAATGCCCCCGGAACGTTCCAGAGATTGATGGAGTGCTGCCTGGGACACCGCAACTTTGAGACTGTGTTACTTTACCTGGATGACGTAATTGTGTACTCCAGAACGTACGAGGACCACTTGAAACACCTGGCAGAGGTATTTGAGTCACTGTCCCGGTACGGGATGAAGTTGAAACCCTCAAAGTGCCATCTGCTCAAGAAGAAGGTACAGTACCTGGGACACATTGTCAGTCCGGAAGGCGTAGCACCAGACCCGGAGAAAGTCACAGCCATCCAGAAGTGGCCGGAGCCGAAGAACCTAAAGGAGGTGTGTCAGTACTTGGGACTAGTAGGATACTACCGGAGGTTCGTGAAGGACTACACAAAGAAAGCAGCTCCTCTGCAAGACCTCCTGGTAGGGCAGTCCCCCAAAGGCAAAAACCCTCCATTCCACTGGGGTAAGGAGCAAGCAGAGTCGTTTCAGCAGATGAAGGAGATCCTGACAGGTGATGAGATCCTAGCCTACCCTTACTACAGCCAACCGTTCCTGCGGTATACAGATGCCAGCAACGAAGCCTTGGGCGCTGTCCTAAGTCAGAAGCAGAATGGGCAAGAGAAAGTCATCGCATACGCAAGCAGGAAGCTCCGTCCGACTGAGAGGAACCCAGAGAACTATAGCAGCTTCAAGTTGGTGTTCCTGGCCTTGGTCTGGGCCATCACTGAACGGTTCAAGCACTATCTGGCCTCCAGCAAGTTCACTGCCTTTACTGATAACAACCCCTTGACCCATCTTGAAACAGCTAAGTTGGGGGCACTGGAACAACGATGGATGACTCGGCTGTCAAACTACCAATTTACAATCAAATACCAGGCGGGCCGCAAGAACGCCAACGCCGATGCCCTGTCTAGGATGCCTCACCAGTCAGACACAGAAGAAGAAGTGGATGACCTGGAAGAGATTGAGCTACCTGCCTTTCACCGGAATGGGATGATCCATGAGCAGAGAGCCTCGAGGAAGCAGCGTGGAAAGACGTTAAACCCCCTTCCTCACCACAGCTGGAAAGAGACCCAGGACAGCGACCCGGTTGTCAGCCGCATTAAACAGCTGATAACCCAAGAAGGTGCCTCCCTGGAGAAGGAAGCGTCTCTGCAAGCAAAGCAGCTGTGGAACGAGAGAAGCCGGCTGTTTATTTACCGTGAGAAGCTGTGCCGGAGGTACGTCAATCCAAAAACTCATGAGATGGTATGGCAGATAGCAGTCCCTAAGACAGACATCCAGATGGTATTGGAAGCTTACCACGATCAGGCGGGGCACTTTGGCTGGAAAAAGCTAGAGACCCTGTTGAAGTGTCGATTCTACTGGGTAGGAATGCGCAGCTCCATTGAAAGGTGGTGCCAGGACTGTGGACCCTGCGGCCTAAGAAGGAAAGACTTCAGCAGCCAGAAGGCACCCCTGCAGCCCATCAAGACGACTCGGCCCCTGGAGATCGTGGCCCTGGACCATGTCAAGCTCTCCCCCAGCCGGTCAGGGTACTCCTATGCTCTGACCATGGTGGATCACTACTCACGTTTCCTGGTGGTCGCCCCCGTCAAAGACCTGACGGCAGAAACAGCAGCAAAAATGTTCCAAGCGTATTTCTGCAGACCCCAAGGCTACCCTGAGCAGGTGCTGAAAGACCAGGGCCCGGCCTTTGAGGCTGAGTTGTTCAAGGAGTTCTGCCATCTCTACGGGTGTAGAAAGATAAGAACTACGCCTTACCACCCACAAACAAAGCGTCTCTGCAAAAAGATGAACAACATCATCATCGACCTGCTAAGGACCATACCACTTGAGGAGAGAAACCAGTGGCCAGACCTACTACCAGACCTAGTGGATCTGTACAATCATATACCAGTCAGTTCCACCAATTGCACTCCGGCATATCTCATGCGGGCAAGGCCAGGAAAGCTGTCCATGGATCTGGAGCTTGGTGTTGTTGAACCTGAAGCTGATATGACCACTGAGGACTGGGACACGACCAGACAAGAGCAGTACAGAAGGGTACAAGCCTGGGTCGAGGACAGTCTCACTCAAGCAAGGGACAAACAGGAAGCCAACTACAACAAAAACGTACCCGCAGAACCTTTCACACCAGGTGAAACAGTACTAAAAAGGAAAAGACGCAACCACAAACTGGATGACCAGTGGGAAAAAGACCCCTACACTGTGTTACCGTCAAGATTTGACAACAAAAAGACTTGTATAATCAGTCGAGATGGAGGAAAAACATCTACAGTGTCCAGGGACCATCTAAAATTGTGTTCAGATTTACTGAAACCCCAAGAAAAAGTGCCTCTCACAATCCAGGAAGAACCTGAAGAAGCGGTGATACACACTGACCTTGGAGACTTCCCAGCTGATTGGCCTCAGATAGGAGGTGCAGTAATAATTCCAGTACTCCAATTCTATGAACAACCAGAAAACCCTCTACAGCAAGTTGTACCTGTAAGTGCTGCAGAAGAGCCAGCTCAAGAAGTATCCCCGGATGAAGGATCCCCGGCAGGAGCAGAGCAAGAGGGCCCAGCCAATGGTAGACTTGCCAGTACAAGAGAGAGGTTAAGGCAGTTTTACAACATGCTTACACGTAGAACTGATAGAATAACTGAGGATATAGACACTGACACTCCACCAACCACAGCATTACGCAGATTAGTACGCAGCACAAGAGGTAAACCTCCTGCTAGGTACACACAGTAGATGATCAAAATTGCTGAAAGTGTAGATAGTTACCCCTGGGGTATTGTGTATTAACTTGAAATGTACTGTATAATTGTGTATTTTCATGCATATGTCCTTATTAATTTGTGCTTAACCTCATTAATTTCCTTTATTCATGGCATAAAGAACTGTGTGACTGAGGACTGTGTGCAGCCCAAAAACTTTTATTGTATATAATTGCGCTCCCTGGAGTGCCCTTTAGGTGAGCTCAGAAGGAAAACCTGTCTGGAGTGGCTCTCTTGGAGGTCCAACGTGGGATCTTCATGCCCTGCAGCCACCCCAGGGCCTATGTAGAGGGTTTAAGACAGGTCCCTCAAAAACCACCAAGTACTCTACCTTGTGAGATGGACATCCTTTTTGGGAACCTCACCATAGGAGACTCGAATTCTGAGGGCACTCTGCTTTGTTTAATTGTTATGCAATGTTTAAGATTGGTGCCTCCCATAATGGGAAGATTGTTCATGTATTGCTTATGTTTCCTATTGTTATTGTTTTATAAAATGTACTTCATCCCAGGAGTGATGAGCTTAACTAGGGGGGAATGTGACGCCCAGTTGTGCTTGGTATCACAACTCCTAGAAGGGTGTATCGATGGATTCCTCACAAGAGGCCCCCATAACCATTCACACATCTCCACCTTCCACCTCAGACCACCAGAGGGAGCCCGTTAGGGATATAAAACGGAAGGTGGAGCCAGGCAGCTGAGACTGTTGGTGAGTTCCTGCAGAGTGAGAGGCAGAAACAATTCAGTCTAAGTCAGAGTCTAGTTCAGTCTGGTTTAGCAGTGAGTCCAGTACAGCCTTAGAGGAGTTACCTCAGAGAACAAAAGCCTGTTCCAGCTCCTGCAATTGCTAGCTTGCAGTGGAGCTTATCCAGATCAAGACTCCGAGTAGCTCAGAGAGGTGAGCCTTAGGTGTGTCGGCGCCATAAGATCGGTGAAGCGCGGCAAGCTGCCGTTAGTGTGAGTAGCCTATTGAGGGCCCGAGTAGGCCGAAGGCGAGTAGAGAGTTAGTTCATAGGGGGCAGAGGAGCTTAACTAGCTCACCCCGAAGAAGCAGTTACCGGACACCGGGACCGAAACTTACCGGGATCTCCAAGACCCAGTAAGATAAACCGGAATCCCTGGAGAACTACAAGTCCCAGGATCGCTAAAGTGCTGATACGTAACAGAGCCAGGACACACATAGGCCCCGTAAGTCGGGAGTGTGTAATCCGACAGAAGGCCCTACCACAAGGTCAGCCAGCGCAGGACAGAGACAAAGTTAGGCCTAGCTCCAGGCAGGTCAGAAACTTACTACGCAGAATCAAGAAACAGGAGGCCCAAAACCCGCTCATTGAGGAGGATCCGGACATACACCCTTCACCCTACAGTGCTCTGGGGAGTGCCTGAATTTCCATCAGTAAAAGGTACTGAAGTGACAATCGTGTCTGTCCCTGTTCTTGCTCTGACCCGGCGGGGTCTCTTCGTCCTGCTTTCCCCATTCATACACTGCCCTGAGGACTAGCTCCACCTGTGGGGAGATTTACCATCCAGCTGCCTTATCAACGGCCTCAGTGGACTGCGCAGCGCTGGTGAATATCATCAGAAACCATAGGTGGCGTCACAAACTTTTATAAACTTAATATCTATCAATGCCTTTTTAAAGAGAGACCCCAGAGTATGGGCCCGGGAGCCGACCACCGCGACCTCCTTAAGGCTAAAGGCCCGGGTAACGGAGTCATTCCCCATCCCCTGGGCTAGTCACCCCCACCCCGCCTCATGGTGGAAGCGGACGACTTGCCCTTCCACTCGGGGACTGGGACAAGTGGCCTCCTCCTGACGAGCCCGGGATTTAGCAGCTTTGGCCCTTACCTCGAGGCGTTCGCAGCGGAGCTCCGGTTGACGTTGCTCCCGAGCAAGCTGGAGTATCTGCTTGCTGCACCGCTGGCTCCTCCCCTGCGCTTCAGCCCGGGTCTCCCGGGGGAAGCCCATCAGATACCCCCCCTGGTTGTCCCAGGCCCACTTCTCAGCCTCCGGCCAGGTGACTGTTGGTGCGGGTAGCGGTGTCATTAAAGGCTGCTGAGGGTCCTCTGCAAGCGCGGACCAATCCGGGTTGGAGCCGGTGGACATCTCTGCAGCTTCAGGCACTTCCGGTTCGGGAGTAGGGCGGCATCGCAGGTCCCCACCTATAGCTGCCGCTTGCAGCTCCGGAGCCAAGACCTGCTCCCAGGTGGCCGCGCCGGGTATGAGATATTCGGCCATGAGGTCCAGGATTGGAACGGTAGGCTCTGCAGCCAGGGCAGGGGTAGCACACTCACCTGCCGCTGGGCCGCTCACGACCTCTGTCACCGTAGCTCCTTGGGCTTCAACTCCTTGGCGGCGGGCCCGGATACGTAGCAACATCTCTTCCCGCCACACAGCCGTCGCCACCTCTTGGGCCTCTCTCTGTCTCCGCATGAGACCCGGGGCTTCCTGTTGGAGAAATTCCAAATCTCCCGCTGTTCACACTCTGCTGCCTTGCTCCCTGCCGGGTGAAGGGCCTGAACCGGGTTCAGAAGGTTCGGTGGGTTGCGCTCCAGAAGCGTCCATGTCTGACTCTGAAGAATGCCAACCTCCCACTGCAATGGCCGCACCTTGTTGCTTTTCTTCTTCCTCCTCTTTCGGGGCGGTTCCTGGGCAGAATGCTGACAGGCCCGCCTTCGTTCAGCCCATCCGGTTTGACGGGCATTACCCCGCGGACAGTCTCTGATGGAAGGGGCAGTCCACATTTTTGGCGCCAAGCAGGAGCCCAGCCCATGATGGGAGGTGTTTGAAGACAATCTTTTCACAGCATTGTGGCGCCTGTTCTTCTTGGGCAGGTGCCATTTTAGGTGTAAAACGAAAGTTCAAGGTGTAAGGCACACAGTACCCGGAAGCAATGGGTAATCCCTTAATTTGCTGCGGGCACGCGATCCTGCCAACTACGCCTGGTTGTGACGCCTCTACTCGATAGCCCTTTTGTTTACCCTGGGAGATGGGGACTCGGAGTCGGGTCCTGAGATGGAGAGATGGGGTGCATCCGTCGCCCTGACCCGACCCGTGCTCAGGGCCGTCACATTAAAAGGATGGTGTGGGCTTATCCGGGTTGAGTGGCTGATTCCGACTACGCCACCTGTGGCACCTGGTGAATCCCACCAGCGCTGCTGCAGTCCGCTGAGGCCTGGTGTTAGGGAAGCCATGGTTGTTACTACTCCCCACAGGCGGATCAGGGCCTCAGGGCAGGTAGAGACAGGATGGAGGGGGTAGTTGCAGAGGAGTACGGGTGCCGCGTCGTGCGGTGTAGCGCAGAATAAACAGTCCGGAGGCCATAGGGGTGAACTTCCAAGGCTTTGCTCACATTAGAGATGGCTGAAGGAAGGCGACTCCCTGCTCCACGCGGAGTCCTGCGGTCACCAGGGACTGGGGTCCGACAACCTCCGAGCAAGTCCAGCATTCAATTGGGACCCCGCACCAGAGTGTTCCTGAACTACAGACCGTATCCTCTCCTGTCTGTGTGTGTAGATAGGCCGGGTCTCCCTCTGAACTCCTCTCAGAACAAGGGCACGGGTGGCAGCTCCGCTCCTTCTGATACTCGATGGGATCCTCTGGGCCTACCGGGCTTTCCCAACCAGGATATGGAGTAGCAAAGTCGGGTGTCGAGGGCCGGTACTCCACTTGCAGCCGGACTCCCTCTGAATATATCAGGTGGTGAGAACAGGTGGCGTACACTGCTCCGTCTGCATCCTCCCCGGGATACATTTGCTGTGGAGCTACACTCTTAAGCTCCGGGCCTTCTTGGTCGTGGTCCTTGACCGGGTTGAGACATTCCTCGTCTGCAACCTGCCCCTCGTCCCAAGGCCGGGATATGAGGGCTGTGTCTCCTTCCACTGCAGGTCCACACAGGATCCACGTTCAGGGTGGGAGATCACAATACCTCACAGTAATTAACAGCACAAAGACCAAAACCAAAGATGGCTTTTTATTAAATATGAAATTTAAAGTGTCACTAAATTGTAAGTCCTCCACCCTCACCCACTAACTGGTTCCCCTCACTCTTGGTTCCCCAGTCTCCCTGTAACCTGGAGGGCAGCACCTGGTGCATACTAGCCCCGTCTGGTGGAGAAATGTGGTGTTGGATGCAAAGGTTGGGTCCCGACCATCACGCTGTTCTTACCTCGGAGGAGGAACACTACACTCCATTACAGAAGTCCAGGCAATGTGAACTGAGGTCTAAGATGGTAGACATGCAAGAAATAGGAGCATGTTCACACTAGCAAAAAAGAAACAAAACCTACAAAAGACAAAAGACAAAAATATATCTCATACCCTACCATCATTATATATAAATGTAAAGCAAAGTTGCATAATAAATATAGGGTACTTAGTGAACTATTTTTGATCAAAAAAAGTATACAAGCCGTCCCACCAGCGGCAAGGTGACCCTAAATTGGGACGGTACCTATACTGCCTATATTAAAAACCTTACTGTATATCAAAGTTGAAGCAATGCATATAAAAGGGTAGACAAATAGGACCGGGTCCCAACTCCAGACCACCCAGGCCCGTGGTAAGCTACATATATACCAGTCAGCTCAACAAAGGGGATGCCACACCCTTAAATTGCACAGAATGCAAACAAGACAAAAAACCAGGCAATGTGAACTGAGGTCTAAGATGGTAGACATGCAAGAAATAGGAGCATGTTCACACTAGCAAAAAAGAAACAAAACCTACAAAAGACAAAAGACAAAAATATATCTCATACCCTACCATCATTATATATAAATGTAAAGCAAAGTTGCATAATAAATATAGGGTACTTAGTGAACTATTTTTGATCAAAAAAAGTATACAAGCCGTCCCACCAGCGGCAAGGTGACCCTAAATTGGGACGGTACCTATACTGCCTATATTAAAAACTTTACTGTATATCAAAGTTGAAGCAATGCATATAAAAGGGTAGACAAATAGGACCGGGTCCCAACTCCAGACCACCCAGGCCCGTGGTAAGCTACATATATACCAGTCAGCTCAACAAAGGGGATGCCACACCCTTAAATTGCACAGAATGCAAACAAGACAAAAAAACAGGCAATGTGAACTGAGGTCTAAGATGGTAGACATGCAAGAAATAGGAGCATGTTCACACTAGCAAAAAAGAAACAAAACCTACAAAAGACAAAAGACAAAAATATATCTCATACCCTACCATCATTATATATAAATGTAAAGCAAAGTTGCATAATAAATATAGGGTACTTAGTGAACTATTTTTGATCAAAAAAAGTATACAAGCCGTCCCACCAGCGGCAAGGTGACCCTAAATTGGGACGGTACCTATACTGCCTATATTAAAAACCTTACTGTATATCAAAGTTGAAGCAATGCATATAAAAGGGTAGACAAATAGGACCGGGTCCCAACTCCAGACCACCCAGGCCCGTGGTAAGCTACATATATACCAGTCAGCTCAAAAAAGGGGATGCCACACCCTTAAATTGCACAGAATGCAAACAAGACAAAAAACCAGGCAATGTGAACTGAGGTCTAAGATGGTAGACATGCAAGAAATAGGAGCATGTTCACACTAGCAAAAAAGAAACAAAACCTACAAAAGACAAAAGACAAAAATATATCTCATACCCTACCATCATTATATATAAATGTAAAGCAAAGTTGCATAATAAATATAGGGTACTTAGTGAACTATTTTTGATCAAAAAAAGTATACAAGCCGTCCCACCAGCGGCAAGGTGACCCTAAATTGGGACGGTACCTATACTGCCTATATTAAAAACCTTACTGTATATCAAAGTTGAAGCAATGCATATAAAAGGGTAGACAAATAGGACCGGGTCCCAACTCCAGACCACCCAGGCCCGTGGTAAGCTACATATATACCAGTCAGCTCAACAAAGGGGATGCCACACCCTTAAATTGCACAGAATGCAAACAAGACAAAAAAACAGGCAATGTGAACTGAGGTCTAAGATGGTAGACATGCAAGAAATAGGAGCATGTTCACACTAGCAAAAAAGAAACAAAACCTACAAAAGACAAAAGACAAAAATATATCTCATACCCTACCATCATTATATATAAATGTAAAGCAAAGTTGCATAATAAATATAGGGTACTTAGTGAACTATTTTTGATCAAAAAAAGTATACAAGCCGTCCCACCAGCGGCAAGGTGACCCTAAATTGGGACGGTACCTATACTGCCTATATTAAAAACCTTACTGTATATCAAAGTTGAAGCAATGCATATAAAAGGGTAGACAAATAGGACCGGGTCCCAACTCCAGACCACCCAGGCCCGTGGTAAGCTACATATATACCAGTCAGCTCAACAAAGGGGATGCCACACCCTTAAATTGCACAGAATGCAAACAAGACAAAAAACCAGGCAATGTGAACTGAGGTCTAAGATGGTAGACATGCAAGAAATAGGAGCATGTTCACACTAGCAAAAAAGAAACAAAACCTACAAAAGACAAAAGACAAAAATATATCTCATACCCTACCATCATTATATATAAATGTAAAGCAAAGTTGCATAATAAATATAGGGTACTTAGTGAACTATTTTTGATCAAAAAAAGTATACAAGCCGTCCCACCAGCGGCAAGGTGACCCTAAATTGGGACGGTACCTATACTGCCTATATTAAAAACCTTACTGTATATCAAAGTTGAAGCAATGCATATAAAAGGGTAGACAAATAGGACCGGGTCCCAACTCCAGACCACCCAGGCCCGTGGTAAGCTACATATATACCAGTCAGCTCAACAAAGGGGATGCCACACCCTTAAATTGCACAGAATGCAAACAAGACAAAAAAACAGGCAATGTGAACTGAGGTCTAAGATGGTAGACATGCAAGAAATAGGAGCATGTTCACACTAGCAAAAAAGAAACAAAACCTACAAAAGACAAAAGACAAAAATATATCTCATACCCTACCATCATTATATATAAATGTAAAGCAAAGTTGCATAATAAATATAGGGTACTTAGTGAACTATTTTTGATCAAAAAAAGTATACAAGCCGTCCCACCAGCGGCAAGGTGACCCTAAATTGGGACGGTACCTATACTGCCTATATTAAAAACTGTCTTTTGTCTTTTGTAGGTTTTGTTTCTTTTTTGCTAGTGTGAACATGCTCCTATTTCTTGCATGTCTACCATCTTAGACCTCAGTTCACATTGCCTGGTTTTTTGTCTTGTTTGCATTCTGTGCAATTTAAGGGTGTGGCATCCCCTTTGTTGAGCTGACTGGTATATATGTAGCTTACCACGGGCCTGGGTGGTCTGGAGTTGGGACCCGGTCCTATTTGTCTACCCTTTTATATGCATTGCTTCAACTTTGATATACAGTAAGGTTTTTAATATAGGCAGTATAGGTACCGTCCCAATTTAGGGTCACCTTGCCGCTGGTGGGACGGCTTGTATACTTTTTTTGATCAAAAATAGTTCACTAAGTACCCTATATTTATTATGCAACTTTGCTTTACATTTATATATAATGATGGTAGGGTATGAGATATATTTTTGTCTTTTGTCTTTTGTAGGTTTTGTTTCTTTTTTGCTAGTGTGAACATGCTCCTATTTCTTGCATGTCTACCATCTTAGACCTCAGTTCACAGTGCCTGGTTTTTTGTCTTGTTTGCATTCTGTGCAATTTAAGGGTGTGGCATCCCCTTTGTTGAGCTGACTGGTATATATGTAGCTTACCACGGGCCTGGGTGGTCTGGAGTTGGGACCCGGTCCTATTTGTCTACCCTTTTATATGCATTGCTTCAACTTTGATATACAGTAAGGTTTTTAATATAGGCAGTATAGGTACCGTCCCAATTTAGGGTCACCTTGCCGCTGGTGGGACGGCTTGTATACTTTTTTTGATCAAAAATAGTTCACTAAGTACCCTATATTTATTATGCAACTTTGCTTTACATTTATATATAATGATGGTAGGGTATGAGATATATTTTTGTCTTTTGTCTTTTGTAGGTTTTGTTTCTTTTTTGCTAGTGTGAACATGCTCCTATTTCTTGCATGTCTACCATCTTAGACCTCAGTTCACATTGCCTGGTTTTTTGTCTTGTTTGCATTCTGTGCAATTTAAGGGTGTGGCATCCCCTTTGTTGAGCTGACTGGTATATATGTAGCTTACCACGGGCCTGGGTGGTCTGGAGTTGGGACCCGGTCCTATTTGTCTACCCTTTTATATGCATTGCTTCAACTTTGATATACAGTAAGGTTTTTAATATAGGCAGTATAGGTACCGTCCCAATTTAGGGTCACCTTGCCGCTGGTGGGACGGCTTGTATACTTTTTTTGATCAAAAATAGTTCACTAAGTACCCTATATTTATTATGCAACTTTGCTTTACATTTATATATAATGATGGTAGGGTATGAGATATATTTTTGTCTTTTGTCTTTTGTAGGTTTTGTTTCTTTTTTGCTAGTGTGAACATGCTCCTATTTCTTGCATGTCTACCATCTTAGACCTCAGTTCACATTGCCTGGTTTTTTGTCTTGTTTGCATTCTGTGCAATTTAAGGGTGTGGCATCCCCTTTGTTGAGCTGACTGGTATATATGTAGCTTACCACGGGCCTGGGTGGTCTGGAGTTGGGACCCGGTCCTATTTGTCTACCCTTTTATATGCATTGCTTCAACTTTGATATACAGTAAGGTTTTTAATATAGGCAGTATAGGTACCGTCCCAATTTAGGGTCACCTTGCCGCTGGTGGGACGGCTTGTATACTTTTTTTGATCAAAAATAGTTCACTAAGTACCCTATATTTATTATGCAACTTTGCTTTACATTTATATATAATGATGGTAGGGTATGAGATATATTTTTGTCTTTTGTCTTTTGTAGGTTTTGTTTCCATTACAGAAGTGCAGCATCCCTGTGGCAGTCGAACCCTCAGGGGCGCCACAGTTCTACAGTGGGATGTGCTACATAATGAAGTTTCTCTTAAGGAGCACTTGGAAGGGAAGATGTCCTTATCACCCCGGTCAGTAAAATCTTTATAGTGGTGGCAGGATGAGCCTAACCTATCTCGAGGGGTTCCCTGGGTACTTAGGGTCACTAGAACAATTACCACAGATGCGAGTCCGAGAGGGTGGGGCGCCCGTCTGGGAGATATGGTAGCCCAGGGGACCTGGTCAGATATCGAAAAGGGTCTCTCCTCCAATGCAAAAGAACTTCTGGCGGTAGACAAGGCGGTGAATAATTTCTTACCTTTCCTTCAGGGCCAGAATGTAAAGATCCTCTTGGATAATCTAGTTGCGGTAGCATATGTGAACCACCAGGGGGATACATGGTCAAGATCGCTGATGAGAGTGACAGATCATCTCTTCCAGATTACAGAAAGTCACCTCCTTTCCCTGATGGCCCTCCATATAAGGGAAAAAGAAAACATGAGAGCAGATGTCCTAAGCTGCTATCCTCTGATGCAAGGGGAATGGGAACTAAATCAAGGAATTTTTACCCAAATAACCGAAGATGGGGGGAGCCTCCGGTCAGGTAGATCCGTTTGCCACAAAACTAAATCGGAAGACAAAGATCTTGTGTTCCCTAAATCCCCTAGCTGTGGACGCTCTCCTGATACGTTGGGATTTCAGCCTGGCGTATGACTCCTCCCCCCCGTTTGGCTGTTTTTCTCATAGTCATAAGAAAGATCCGGGAGGACAAGGCCAGGGTTCTGCTGATCGCACCGTTTTGGCCCAGGAGGCCCTGGTTCTCATGCCTGAGGAACATGTCCATCTCCGATCCTTGGGTTCTTCCAGAGATTCAATATCTCCTTCTCCGGGGTCTGATATTCCATCCTCAAGCAACTGGCCTCCACTTGACGGTGTGGAACTTGAAAGGACACTGCCAAATCAGAAAGGTTTTTCCCAAGGTCTAGTAACCATCCTGATGCACAGCAGAAAACCTGTTACAACCCAGATTTATGCCACAAGTTGGAGAAAGTTTTTGTCTTTCTCTGGTTCTGGGGTTGATGGGGAGGGGGTGCCAATAGGACAAATCTTTGGAGTTTTTACAAAAAGGTCTTGAACTAGGGTTATCCACCAGCACCCTTAAAGTACAGATTTCTGCCTTGGGTGCCCTATATAGCTGTGATGTAGCTTGTAACTACTGGGTTTCTCGGTTCATTAAGGCAGCTTTTATATCTAGACTCATTATTAAAAGCAGCTTGGTTCCCTGGGATTTAAATTTGGTTCTAAAGGCCTTGACTAGCTCGCCGTTTGAGCTAATAGTCAGCAACCCTTAAATCCCTCTCTCTTAAGACCGCTTTAATATCTTTAACCTCGGCCAGGAGCATTAGTGACATCCAGACCCTGTCTATGGCCTCGCCGTTTACTCAAATTCTGGATGATAGGCAGGATCTGGTCTAAAAATCACTCTCTCTCCCTAAGGTAGCTACTCGTTTCCACAGACTTCAGGAAGTCCTCCTACCCTCCTTTTGTCCACATCCTAGTAACCAGAAAGAGGTGGAGTTACATACGTTAGAAGTGAGGAGATGTCTGGTTAGGTACCATTCAGTTACCAAAAGCTTTAGGAAAGATAACTCGTTGTTTATATCCTACCAAGGGGCTAGGAACGGTCTAAGGTCATGAAGTCCACCATAGCTAGATGGAATTGGGAGGCCATTTCTCTATCATATACAGTATAGACCAAAAGTTTGGACACACCTTCGCATTTAAAGATTTTTCTGTATTTTCTTGACTATGGAAATTGTACATTCACACTGAAGGCATCAAAACTATGAATTAACACATGTGGAATTGTATACTTAACAAAAAAGTGTGAAACAACTCAAAATATGTCTTATATTCTAGGTTCTTCAAAGTAGCCACCTTTTGCTTTAATGATTGCTTTGCACACTCTTGGCATTCTCTTGATGAGCTTCAAGAGGTAGTCACCAGAAATGGTCTTCCAACAATCTTGAAGGAGTTCCCAGAGATGCTTAGCACTTGTTGGTCCTTTTGCCTTCACTCTGCGGTCCAGCTCACCCCAAACCATCTCGATTGGGTTCAGGTCTGGTGACTGTGGAGGCCAGGTTATCAGGCGTAGTCCCCCATCACTCTCCTTCTTGGTCAAATAGCCCTTACACAGCCTGGAGGTGTCTTTGGGGTCATTGTCCTGTTGAAAAATAAATGATGGTCTAACTAAACGCAAAGCGGATGGAATAGCATGCTGCTGCAAGATGCTGTGGTAGCCATGCTGGTTCAGCATGCCTTCAATTTTGAATAAATCCCCAACAGTGTCACCAGCAAAGCACCCCCACACCATCACACCTCCTCCTCCATGCTTCACGGTGGGAACCAGGCATGTAGAGTCCATCCGTTCACCTTTTCTGCGTCGCACAAAGACACGGTGGTTGGAACCAAAGATCTCAAATTTGGACTCATCAGACCAAAGCACAGATTTTCACTGGTCTAATGTCCATTCCTTGTGTTCTTTACCCCAAACAAGTCTCTTCTGCTTGTTGCCTGTCCTTAGCAATGGTTTCCTAGCAGCTATTTTACCATGAAGGCCTGCTGTACAAAGTCTCCTCTTAACAGTTGTTGAAGAGATGTGTCTGCTGCTAGAACTCTGTGTGGCATTGACCTGGTCTCTAATCTGAGCTGCTGTTAAACTGTGATTTCTGAGGCTGGTGACTCGGATAAACTTATCCTCAGAAGCAGAGGTGACTCTTGGTCTTCCTTTCCTGGGGCGGTCCTGATGTGAGCCAGTTTCTTTGTAGTGCTTGATGGTTTTTGCAACTGCACTTGGGGACACTTTCAAAGTTTTCCCAATTTTTCGAACTGACTGACCTTCATTTCTTAAAGTAATGATGGCCACTCGTTTTTCTTTACTTAGCTGCTTTTTTCTCGCCATAATACAAATTCTAACAGTCTGTTCAGTAGGACTATCAGCAGTGTATCCACCAGACATCTGCACAACACAACTGATGGTCCCAACCCCATTTATAAGGCAAGAAATCCCACTTATTAAACCTGACAAGGCATACCTGTGAAGTGAAAACCATTTCCAGTGACTATCTCTTGAAGCTCATCAAGAGAATGCCAAGAGTGTGCAAAGTAGTCATCAAAGCAAAAGGTGGCTACTTTGAAGAACCTAGAATATAAGACATATTTTCAGCTGTTTCACACTTTTTTGTTAAGTATATAATTCCACATGTGTTAATTCATAGTTTTGATGCCTTCAGTGTGAATGTACAATTTTCATAGTCATGAAAATACAGAAAAATCTTTAAATAAGAAGGTGTGTCCAAACTTTTGGTCTGTACATCTAGCGGCAAGGAAGGGCCAGAAGGGCTGAAGGCTCATTCCACCCGGGCTGTGGCGTCCTCCTGGGCTGAGAAGACAGGTGTCTCGATAGAAGACATATGTAAGGCTGCTACCTGGTCCTGTCCCTCTACATTCCATAGACACGATAGGTTAGATATAGGTGTATCGGCTGACCTCACCTTTGGGAGAAGAGTGTTCCAGGCTGTGGTCCTTCAATAGATTACTTCATCTCTGTAATTCTCTCATGGTGCTGTCATGGTCGACCGATAAAATCTTAAATTACATACCGGTAATGGGATTTTTCGGAGACCATGACAGCACCCTTATATTCCCTCCTTTCACGTTTGTGGGAACACTCCCGTTTTATTAATTATAATTTCACACTCAATAGGTTTCGTCTGGTATGGCAATTTTGTGATTGTTTGCTGTGTTTATTAACCTGGCGGTCCTCTCAATGCTCTGTAATCCAAACTGAGGCGGGAGAGAGGTGGCGCCCTTTTAAGCCTGTATGTTTCCTCTCCTTGGTGGGCGGATCCCCTCTCTCGTGGTGCTGTCATGGTCTCTGAAAAATCCCGTTACCGGTAAGTAACTTACGACTATTCATTTGATGGAGCAATCAAAAAGTTGTACCCCAAAATGGTATTAAAAACGGTCTTAGAAAATTGGAACACAAGCCAAACAATTTGTTTGCAAAGTTTAGAATTTTTTAAAAGCAGTAAAATGTTTTTGTTTTCTTCTGCACCATTTCACTTTATTTGGAATTCATTGCCCTTTTTTTTCTATATGTTGCACAGTAAAGTGAATGGCGTCTTTCAAAAATACTGTAATTTTGTCCCACAAAGTACACCTCAACCCTGCTGTATTGAATAGTGTCTGTGTTATTCACTATGTAATATGTGTTTTTTTTATTGTATACTAATGTATAGTGACTAGTGATGATCGAGCGTGTTCTATGAACCCATTCAGCGAGCACGCTAACAGCCGTGACACTTGCAGGCACGGCGACCTTAAAAGAAATGCCGAGCATGCCAAAATACTCGGCGAGCACCCGAGCGTGCTTGCCGAAGGGGTTGATAGAACACGCTCGATCATCACTAATAGTGACCAGATGCCTCTAAGGAATCTTTTTTGGCCTCTGTTTTACTGGTGCTTGAAGTGCAATTTTTTGTAGCTCTAATGATTAAGTAATATGCAGCTATGTGAACTGCAATTGCCAATTAACAATTTAAGGGAATCCATCAGATATACCCCTCCCTTCAATTCCCATTCATGACCATGCAGGATTTGGAAAGATAAATCCATAGACACCTCTATATCTTTTATCTGTTGCTGCATTTCTGAGTGCTCTGGGTGTAACGGAGCACTAACCAAGCCTCAGCCTTCCAAGGTTGCTTCCCTGCCCAGCACCAGCCTCTTTGTCTTGATTGATAGCTCACTGTCAGTTTTTTGGGATGTCAGGCACCAAGCAAGGAAAATCAGTGAGCTAGACACTAGCACTGGGAACTTTCCCTCCGTACACGCAAAACATAAACCAAAAAAAAAGCAATTTGGCACGTTACTTAATTTATGTAGATTTATAGAATGAAATGTTGGATTTCGTACGAGCTCGATCCTTGTTTTTCACAGAACTCATATCTATTATAGTCTAGGGCTGTTCACATATTTCTGTGGACCGCGTATTTTTCACCGAAACAGGTTGACCTGTCGGATTTTGATCCAAATCAAAGTTTAGAGCTTCTCGGATGCAAAACAAAGCTGATGAAAGTCTGAATGAGGCCTTACTCTATTATTTATTTTTTAAGCAGCGTTCATTCCAGGCTGCTGTACACATGAAGAGGGTTTACACACCTAAAATACATATATAAATCACAGAAACAAGCTACCATTGACAGACTAGTATGGAGGGAGACACTGCCACTACGAGCTAACAGTGTGGATTCTGGTGTCTCGCTCCTTCCCTCAGGGTGTATTCCAAAAGCCTCCTCCAATAAGCAAGTTCTGGACAAGCTGCAGGTGGAGAGGGAGCGCGGGATTACGGTGAAGGCCCTGACTGCGTCTCTGTTTTACACTTACGAGGGAAAGAAGTATCTCCTGAACCTGATCAACACTCCGGTGAATGTGACGTTTCTTCTTGATTTGTTTCTCTGTGGTCTTGTTGCGGATGTTCAACAGGTCACGGCAGTCTCGTGACCTGTCCAATGACTAAATGACGTCATGGAAGATCCTTTCACTCCACCGTGAGCCATACAAGAGACCAGACGCAGTGGAGAAAAGACCGGGGGCCATCAGAAGGTAAGTATAATGTTATTTTCTCCAATCCCCAATCCTCCATGACAGCACACCTGGAGGTAGCCTCCCCATCCTAATTAGGGACAGGAAAACAAGAGGTTAAATAGCCCCTTCCCGCTACAATCCCCAGTGTTTTCCTGTCCCTATGGGATGAAGAGGTTACCTGGGGTGCCTGCAGCCGGCAAGCAGGGCCCTATTAAATTTACCTGCCGGGCTGCAGGGAGCGATCGCCTCCGACCTTCCTTCCTTTGCAGCTCCCGTGTCTCCTTGAGAGCGGGACCCCCCACACACACACTCGCCTGCGTGTAAAGCCGAGTAGGGTTTTGGGGGCTGGGGGCATCCTGTAGCTCCCCGGCCGGAGTCTCCTCTGTCCTCCATGGCGGCGTGCCGGAAGTCAGGCTTTTGGCCAGCGGGACGTCACTTCTGGTGCGTTCCACCGTGGAACGCATGGGGCCGCGGCGGGAAATTCAAAAGGAGAAGCCGCGGTTTGCCCTGAAAATGAGGATCCTTCACCAGATAGGTGAAAATTTGGCACTGGATCTCGGTCTCCCCTATAAAAGACCCAGATGAGAAGACTCCATTAAGGTAGGACAGAATATTCTGCTACTATGGAGGGTGCTGTTCCAAAGCCGGCGTCTGCAGAGTCCAGTGCTAACCCGGCCCCAGTAAGTACTAGGTCCTAGGTTATTCCCCACTCTCTTTTGAGCAGGATCCTAAATATATTTTAAATCTCCCCTTTTTTTATTTTTAATTTAGGGAGACAAGGATCCGGCACCGACAGTGGGAGAAAGCACTACAGTTCGCAAATGTGCCATCTGTATAAAAAAGCTGGCTTCAGGGCATAAGAAACCCCTATGCTGGAAATGCACTGACAACATTGTGAAGGAAGAACAGCCTTCCCTTATGGAAGAAGTCAGGGGAATGGTTCGGCAGGAAATACAATCTTCCCTAGCCTTCTTCTCACAAGCCAGAGCTGAAGGTCCATCTCCCCCCAAAAGGAGAAAATATACGGTTAGGGAGACCTCTGATTCAGAATTAGGGTCTATGGAGGAACCGGAAGAAGGGGTCCTAAGTGAAGATCATGAGGAAGATAGGAAATATTACTTTTCGTCTGAGAATATGAAGGAATTGTTGTCGCAGGTGAGAGACACGATGCAGGTGGAAGAGGAGAAGGAAACCCGTACAGTTCAGGATGAAATGTTTGGCGGTCTGAAATCCAAGAAGAAGGTAGTGTTCCCTGTGCATGACAACATTTGGAGTCTTATTTTGGATGAATGGGAGTCACCTGAGAAAAGGCTTAGTATGGCAGGAGAAATGAAGGATAGATTCCCTCTAGATGAAAAGGCGGCTAAGCTATGGATGGAAGTCCCGAAGGTTGATGTACAGGTGGCAAGGGTTGCGAAGAAAACAACCCTTCCCTTTGAAGACTCGTCACAGCTCAAAAATCCTATGGATAGGAAGATGGACAGCCTTCTAAGGAAGGCATGGGAAACATCGGCGGCTTCACTGAAGACTAATATCGCTTCAACTTGTGTAGCTCGTTCCATGTTCCTCTGGCTCCAACAACTAGAGGAACATCTCTGGAAAGGTACCACTCAAGAGGACCTCCTAGCATCTCTTCCTTTTCTGCAGAAGGCCACTGGATTCCTAGCGGATGCCTTGGCGGAGTCGGTCAAGATTGCGGCAAGATCGGCAGCATTATCAAATTCTATGAGAAGAGCTCTGTGGTTGAAGATGTGGAGTGGGGACAACGCATCAAAATCTAAGCTTTGTTCCATTCCATTTAAAGGAGAGTATATGTTTGGGGCGGTGCTAGACGAGTTGTTGGAGAAAGCATCCGACAAGAAGAAGTCTCTGCCAGAGCCAAAGAATCCAAAAAGTTTCAGAAAGAGACCATTTCTTCTCCCTCAACAACAACAGCAGCAAGCATTTCAGTACAGAGGCAAGGGTAAAACTGGTCGCTGGAGTTACACAAAAGGGGGAAGAGGTAGGAATATCTTTCAAGGTTCTAGGCAGGACAGACAATGACGCCAAGAAGGTAGGAGGCAGAATTGCGAGCTTCCTTCCTCAATGGCAGCTTATTGATTGGAAAAGGATTTGTCGTGGCAACAGTAGACCAGCCAGAGGCTTACTACTACGTGCCAATTCATCCGGATTACAGAAAATTTCTCAGATTTGCTGTAACTCAGAACCGAGAGGTACTTCATTTTCAATTCAATGTACTCCCCTTCGGCATTTCGTCAGCACCCCGCCTGTTTACAAAGATCATGGCAGAGGTAGTAGGTTTATCTAAGGAAACTGAATATCTGCATCGTCCCATATTTAGACAATTTTTTGGTGATGGTTCCCTCGGTTTCAAGTTTGGAAAGAGACCTCCAGATGACCCTCCAGATCCTGGAATCCTTGGGATTGTTGATAAACTACCAAAAGTCAGATCTGATTCCCTCCACCAGGAAGACCTCCTTGGGAATTCTCCTGGATTCTCAGCAACAAGCCTCTTTTCTGCCAAAAGAGAAGCAGATTCAGTTGAGGTCGAAAGTTTATGCACTAAAGAACCAGAGAGGAGTGTCATTAAGATTCGCCATGTCCGTCCTCGGGTCCATGACCTCCTTTATTTAGGCGGTACCTTGGGCTCAAGCGCATTCAAGGGTCCTTCAAAACTACATCCTTTCCTGTTGAGACAGATCTCCAAGTTCCCTCTCCAACAGAATTCATCTGCCAGAGAAGGTGAAAGCATCTTTAAATTGGTGGCTCTGTCCAGGAAATCTGGAGAAAAGTTCAGCATGGATTCAACTTCCCTTGTTATCCGTCAAAACAGACGCAAGCAAAAGAGGATGGGGAGCAGTAGTCTCCCACGTGGCCTTCCAAGGGGTCTGGTCGCAAGAAATAGCAGAGCAGTACTCAAACTTAAGAGAAATGAAAGTGGTGGAAGAAACCCTATGGGCAGCCACTACTGTGCTTCAGGGGTCGAATGTCAGAGTCTACTCGGACAATATGACAACTATAGCCCACTTGAGACATCAGGGAAGTACAAGAAACAGGAGGTTACATATGATCTCCGAAAGGATCTTCCACTGGGCGGAGCATAATCTACTATCCTTATCGGCTCTGCATCTGAGGGGCTCCGACAACTATCATGCAGATCTTCTGAGCAGAAAATACATTCATCCAGGGGAGTGGAGCATGAACTCGAAGATATTTCAGATGATTGTTCAAAAGTGGGAATACCCAGATGTGGACCTGTTTGCGAACCAGGAAAACGCAAAAGTAAGAGCCTTTTTCTCTTTGAAACCTGAGGATTCAGCAACAGGGATAGATGCATTCGCTCACCCTTGGAAAGTTGGGCTCGCTAATGCTTTTCCCCTGATTCTGTTAATACCAAGGACTTTACAAAAAATCAGGTCGGAAGGGCTCAAGACTATCCTAATAGCTCCAATGTGGCCAAAAAGAGCATGGTTCGGAACATTGAGCAGTCTAAGAATGGATGATCCATTGATGCTTCCTCGAATCCACGATCTGCTGCATTAGGGCCAGATTTTCCATCCGGCCCCTCATAATTTGGCTCTAGCAGCTTGGCTTCTGAGACCGCCCTCTGAAAAGCCAGAGGCTTCTCAGTACAGGTGATCCAAATGTGGCGCCCTGCTGTGCATTGGTGCCACAGAACCCAGAAGGGTGCATGGATGGATTTCTCCACAAGAGGCCCTCACTAGATACAAACACCTCTACCTTCCAACTCATACCAGCAGAGGGAGCCCAGATAGGGATATATATAGGGAAGGTGGAGCCAGGCAGCTCAGTTGATTAGTGAGTGCTCAGAGTCAGAGCAGAGCAGGCAGGCTGAGAGAGAGCCTGAGAGCGTGCCGACACTCAGATAGCGGTGAAGACGCAGCACGTCAGCTGCCTAGTAGTGAGGGCCCCGAGTGTGGCCGACGGCAAGGAGAAAAAGGGGAGTGAAACCAAGGGGGCAGAGGAGCACAATAAGCTCACCCCATTATATCTACCGGACACCGGATCCGCGCCTACAGGGACCCTTTACACCCAGTGGGGATAACCGGAATCCCAGGAGGACTACAAGTCCCTGACAAACCTGAAGGCTAGACACACACAGGATCAGGAACCACGAAGGCCCCAACGTCCAGGGAAAGTGGTTACCAACCAGAGGTCCTATTTCTGAGCATCTGGTGAAGTAAAAGCAGGACACATAAGCTAGGCCCAGTTGCAGGCTGGCCAGGAGCATACATAGGGACAGACACGGATCAGGAGGCCCTATACCTGCTCCCTGGGGAGAAGTCCAAAAGTGCGCCCTTCATCTGGAGTACCCTGGACCGTACCTAACAGCTGTACCAGTAAAGGAAATGAAGCAAATCCCCTGTCTCTGTCCGTTACTCCTGCTGTGCCATTGCTTTCCCTGCACCACAATGCTCAGCGCAACCTGCATCATTTATACTGCCCTGAGGCCTGCTCCACCTGTGGGGAGCCGTTCCATCTCAAGCTGTCCTGACATCTGCCTCAGAGGACTGTTGCAGCGCTGGTGATCCTCACCAGACACCACAGGTGGCGTCACAACAAATTCCCTACAAATAATTCCTTTTGGCACTGACCGCCCTGGGCCTGCCACCGCGATAATCCCCGCAGGCAGTCTTAGGCCCGGCTGCCGGGTGCCCCGCGACACCCCTGGGGGCGAGTCACATACACTGCAGAAAAGCAGAAAACCAGTCACAATTTCCATCTATGGAAAAATCTAGAAAGCTTTCAAGCTATGGTATGAGCCTCGTCCATTAGATCCCTTTCGGCCTGACGTGGCCAGAATCTTGGATTTCCTACAGAACGGTCTGTCTAAAGGATTAAGACCAAGCACGCTGAAGGTCCAAGTCTCGCCTTTATGTTCCTATTTTGATGCTGATTTGGCCCAAAACAGATGGATTAAGAGGTTCATGATAGCTGCTTCTCGGATTAATCCAACAAGAGCTAAAATAGTTCCACCTTGGGATCTCAACGTAGTTCTTAGAGGCCTAACTATGCATCCTTTCGAGCCAATAGCCGAGGCACACATAGACAAATTGTCTTGGAAAGCGGCATTGCTTATAGCTCTGACTACAGCCAGAAGAGTGAGTGAAATCCAAGCCCTGTCTATCAGAGAGACTTATTGTCGTATTTTGGAGGACAGGATCATCCTCCAGTTGGATCCTTCTTTTCTACCTAAAGTGTCGTCTAATTTTCATATGTCTCAGCCAATAATTCTTCTGTCATTCTGTCAAAATCCATCAAATAGCAAGGAAGAAGAATTCCAAGCGTTGGATGTAAGAAGGACTATAATCCGCTATTTGAGGCAGACTGAAACCTGGAGGAAGGATCAGAACTAGTGTTGAGCGATACCTTCCGATATCAGGAAATATCGTATCGGATTGGATCGGGCCGATACCCAAAAAGTATCGGATATCGCCGATTCCGATACCGGAAACCAATGCAAGTCAATGGGACACAAATATCGGAATGAAAATAAACCCTTTCTTTCCTTGTAGGTTAATTCTACATGAAGTAAAACAACTAAGAATAATGTAGAATGACATGAAAAGCCGGCAATTCATCAGCGGCATTCACCGGTACCCGACAATTTACAACAGAAAGAATAGAGCTTCACACATAGATTAGATAGATAGAAACATGTCAGTCACATATATATGAAGTACAGTGACAGTGTTGCTTACTGTACTTGTCATTTAGTGTAAAGGATTTATTAAAAAAAATATTAGTGTTTTCGTGCACCGTCTCTTTAAAAAAGCCGGCCGGCAATTCAGCATCTGTACCCGACAATTTATAACAGACAGAATAGAGCTTCACACATAGATTAGATAGATAGAAACATGTCAGTCACATATATAAGAAGTACAGTGACAGTGTTGCTTACAGAACTTGTCATTTAGTGTAAAGGATTTATTTAAAAAAATAATAGTGTTTTCATGCACCGTCTCTTTAAGAAAGCCGGCCGGCAATTCAGCATCTGTACCCGACAATTTAGAATAGAAGGAATAGAGAATCACACATAGATTAGATAGATAGAAACATGTCAGTCACATATATATGAAGTACAGTGACAGTGTTGATTACTGTACTTGTCATTTAGTGTTAAAATAAAGGATTTATTTAAAAAAAAATTGGCGTGGGGTTCCCCTTAATTTTAGGCTCTAGCGGAGGTTAAGCAGACAGCTGGGGCAAATGTTTGAAGCCTGGGAAGGGGGTAATACCCACGGAGCTTCCCAGGCTACTAATATCAGCCCCCAGCTGAATACCTAGCCTTTACTAGCTATTAAAATGGGGGACCCCCCCAAAAAAATGACGTGGGGTCCCCCCTAATTTAATAGCTAGCACAGGCTAGGCAGACAGCTGGGGGCTGATATTAATAGCCCAGGAAGGGTGCCATGAATATTGGCCCCCTCCCAGGCTAGAAACACCAGCCGTCAGCCGCCCCAGAAATGGCGCATCCATAGGATGCGCCAATTCTGGCACTTAGCCTCGCTCTTCCACGCTGCCCTGGTGCGGTGGCAGGGGGTAATAGGGTTGGGGTTGATGTCAGCTTATAATGCCAGCTGACATCAAGCCCAGGTTAGTAATGGAGAGGCGTCTATAAGACACCCCCATTACTAACCCCATAGTCAAAGTTAAAAGAAAACACAAACACCCAGAGTAAAGTCCTTTAATTGAAATAAACACACAATTCTTTATTGTTCTAAATTAAACCATACTTACCATCACGCCCATTCCAGCTGAAGCCAACGATCTCCTGCAATAAAAGAAAAATAATAAAGCAACCTCATCCTTACCTTTCGATGGTTCCCAGGACAGGCCCAGCTCTGCTACATCGAGATGACAGGCTGGACCGCAGCAGAAAGCTGCCATCCAGCCTGTCATCCCGCAGACACTGAGAAGCGCAGGCATGCTTGCGCTCCTCAGTGTCTCTCTGTGACGTCATCCAGATGAGCCGAGTTCATGTCCAATGAACTCAGCTCACCTCATGCACGTCACTGACAGCGTGGGAAAATTCTCCTGCACTCAGCGCTTCAGCGTGAGAATTCTCCCACGCTGTCAGTGACATACATGAGGTGAGGTCATGTCCAATGAACTCAGCTCACCTCATGCACGTCACTGACAGCGTGGGAAAATTCTCACGCTGAAGTGCTGAGTGCAGGAGAATTTTCCCACGCTGTCAGTGACGTACATGAAGTGAGCGGAGTTCATTGGACATGACCTCGGCTCATCTGGATGCCGTCACAGCCAGACACTGAGGAGTGGAAGTATGCCTGCGCTTCTCAGTGTCTGCGGGATGACAGGATGGATGGCAGCGTTCTGCTGCGGTCCAGCCTGTCATCTCGATGTAGCAGAGCTGAAGCTGTCGTGGGAGCCATGGAAAGGTAAGGATGAGGTTGCTTTATTATTTTACTTTTATTGCAGGAGATCGTTGGCTTCAGCTGGAATGGGCGTGGTGGTAAGTATGGTTTAATTTAGAACAATAAAGAATTGTGTGTTTATTTCAATTAAAGGACTTTTTTCTGGGTGTTGTGTTTTTTTAAATACTTTACTAGAAATTCATGGTGGTCATGTCTAATATTGGCGTGACCCCATGAATTTTGGGCTTAGGGCCAGCTGATAATGCCAAGCTGGCCTTAACCCCTTTATTACCCAGTGAGCCACCGCACCAGGGCCCTGGATGAGTTGGGTACAGCGCCAGAAGATGGCGCTTCTATGAACGCGCCATTTTCTGGGGCGGCTGCGGACTGCAATTTGCAGCGGGGGTGGCCCAGAAAGCTTGGGTCTCCCTGCGCTGCGGATTCCAGCCCCCAGCTGCCTAGTTGTATCTGGCTGGGCACAAAAATAGGGCGAAGCCCCACGCATTTTTTTTTTAAATTATTTCATGAAATTCATGGAATAATTAAGAAAAAAAGGGCTTCCCTATATTGTTGTGTCCAACCAGGTACAAATAGGCAGCTGGTGGTTGGGGGCAGCCCGTTCCTGCCTGCTGTACCTGGCTGGACACAAATATAGTGCGAAGCCCCACGTCAATTTTTTTTTAATTATTTCATGAAATAATTTTTTTAAAAAAGGGCTTCCCTATATTGTTGTGTCCGGCCAGGTACAAATAGGCAGCTGGTGGTTGGGGGCAGCCTGTTCCTGCCTGCTGTACCTGGCTGGACACAAATATAGGGCGAAGCCCCACGTCAATTTTTTTTAAAATAAGTCCTTTATTTTAACACTAAATGACATTTGAGGAGTTAATAAAGATGCAGTCCCTAAATTATTATTTATTTTTTAATTAATTTTTCCCAAAACTTTTGACGTGGGCTTCGCCATATTTTTGTATGCCAGCCAGGTACAGCATCCAGCTTCTATGAACGCGCCATTTTCTGGGGTGGCTGCGCACTGCAATTTTCAGCGGGGGGAGGGGGGGGGCAGAAAGCTTGGGCCTCCCTGCGCTGCAGATTCCATCCCCCAGCTGCCTAGTTGTACCTGGCTGGACACAAAAATAGGGAGAAGCTTCACGTATTTTTTTTTTTTAATTATTTCATGAAATTCATGAAATAATTAAGAAAAAAAGGGCTTCCCTATATTGTTGTGTCCAACCAGGTACAAATAGGCAGCTGGTGGTTGGGGGCAGCCCGTTCCTGCCTGCTGTACCTGGCTGGACACAAATATAGTGCGAAGCCCCACGTCAATTTTTTTTAAATCATTTCAGGAAATTCATGAAATAATTTAAAAAAATTGATGTGGGGCTTCGCCCTATATTTGTGTCCAGTCAGGTACAGCAGGCAGGAACGGGCTGCCCCCAACCACCAGCAGCCTATTTGTACCTAGCCGGACACAACAATATAGGGAAGCCCTTTTTTTCTGAATTATTCCATGAATTTCATGAATTTAAAAAAAAAAAAACGTGGAGCTTCGCCCTATTTTTGTGTCCAGCCAGGTACAACTAGGCAGCTGGGGGCTGGAATCTGCAGCGCAGGGAGGCCCAAGCTTTCTGGGCCCCACCCGCTGCAAATTGCAGTCCGCAGCCGCCCCGGAAAATGGCGCGTTCATAGAAGCGCCATCTTCTGGCGCTGTACCCAACTCATCCAGGGCCCTGATGCGGTGGCTCACTGGGTAATAAAGGGGTTAAGGCCAGCTTGGCATTATCAGCTGGCCCTAAGCCCGAAATTCATGGGGTCACGCCAATATTAGACATGACCACCATGAATTTCTAGTAAAGTATTTAAAAAAAACACAAACACCCAGAAAAAAGTCCTTTAATTGAAATAAACACACAATTCTTTATTGTTCTAAATTAAACCATACTTACCATCACGCCCATTCCAGCTGAAGCCAACGATCTCCTGCAATAAAAGAAAAATAATAAAGCAACCTCATCCTTACCTTTCCATGGCTCCCACGACGGCTCCAGCTCTGCTACATCGAGATGACAGGCTGGACCGCAGCAGAACGCTGCCATCCAGCCTGTCATCCCGCAGACACTGAGAAGCGCAGGCATACTTCCACTCCTCAGTGTCTGGCTGTGACGGCATCCAGATGAGCCGACAATGAACTCGGCTCACCTCATGTACGTCACTGACAGCGTGGGAGAATTCTCCTGCACTCAGCGCTTCAGCGTGAGAATTTTCCCACGCTGTCAGTGACGTGCATGAGGTGAGGTCATGTCCCATGAACTCGGCGCACCTCATGCACGTCACTGACAGCGTGGGAGAATTCTCACGCTGAAGCGCTGAGTGCAGGAGAATTTTCCCACGCTGTCAGTGACGTGCATGAGGTGAGCTGAGTTCATTGGACATGACCTCGGCTCATCTGGATGACGTCACAGAAAGACACTGAGGAGCGCAAGCATGCCTGCGCTTCTCAGTGTCCGCGGGATGACAGGCTGGATGGCAGCGTTCTGCTGCGGTCCAGCCTGTCATCTCGATGTAGCAGAGCTGAAGCTGTCCTGGGAACCATGGAAAGGTAAGGATGAGGTTGCTTTATTATTTTACTTTTATTGCAGGAGATCGTTGGCTTCAGCTGGAATGGGTGTGGCGGTAAGTATGGTTTAATTTAGAACAATAAAGAATTGTGTCTTTATTTCAATTAAAGGACTTTTTTCTGGGTGTTTGTGTTTTTTTTAAATACTTTACTAGAAATTCATGGCGGTCATGTCTAATATTGGCGTGACCCCATGAATTTCGGGCTTAGGGCCAGCTGATAATGCCAAGCTGGCCTTAACCCCTTTATTACCCAGTGAGCCACCGCACCAGGGCCCTGGATGAGTTGGGTACAGCGCCAGAAGATGGCGCTTCTATGAACGCGCCATTTTCCGGGGCGGCTGCGGACTGCAATTTGCAGCGGGTGGGACCCAGAAAGCTTGGGTCTCCCTGCGCTGCAGATTCCAGCCCCCAGCTGCCTAGTTGTACCTGGCTGGACACAAAAATAGGGCGAAGCGCCACACATTTTTTTTTTTAATTATTTCATGAAATTCATGGAATAATTAAGAAAAAAAGGGCTTCCCTATATTGTTGTGTCCGGCTAGGTACAAATAGGCAGCTGGTGGTTGGGGGCAGCCCGTTCCTGCCTGCTGTACCTGGCTGGACACAATTATAGGGCGAAGCCCCACATAATTTTTTTTTAATTATTTCATGAATTTCCTGAAATAATTAAAAAAAAATTGACGTGGGGCTTCACACTATATTTGTGTCCAGCCAGGTACAGCAGGCAGGAACGGGCTGCCCCCAACCACCAGCTGCCTATTTGTACCTAGCCGGACACAACAATATAGGGAAGCCCTTTTTTTCTTAATTATTCCATGAATTTCATGAAATAATTAAAAAAAAAAAAACGTGGAGCTTCTCCCTATTTTTGTGTCCAGCCAGGTACAACTAGGCAGCTGGGGGATGGAATCTGCAGCGCAGGGAGGCCCAAGCTTTTTGCCCTCCCCCCCCCCGCTGAAAATTGCAGTCCGCGGCCGCCCCGGAAAATGGCGCGTTCATAGAAGCTGGATGCTGTACCTGGCTGGCATACAAAAATATGGCGAAGCCCACGTCAAAAGTTTTGGGAAAAATTTATTAAAAAATAAATAATAATTTAGGGACTGCATCTTTATTAAGTCCTCAAATGTCATTTAGTGTTAAAATAAAGGATTTATTTAAAAAAAAAATGGCGTGGGATCCCCCATAATTTTAGTCTCTAGCGGAGGTTAAGCAGACGGCTGGGGCAGATGTTTGAAGCCTGGGAAGGGGGTAAAACCCACGGAGCTTCCCAGGCTACTAATATCAGCCCCCAGCTGAATACCTAGCCTTTACTAGCTATTAAAATGGGGGACCCCCCAAAAAAAAATGACGTGGGGTCCCCTCTATTTTAATAGCTAGCAAAGGCTAGGCAGACAGCTGGGGGCTGATATTAATAGCTCAGGAAGGGTGCCATGAATATTGGCCCCCTCCCAGGCTAGAAACACCAGCCGTCAGCCGCCCCAGAAATGGCGCATCCATAGGATGCGCCAATTCTGGCACTTAGCCTCGCTCTTCCACGCTGCCCTGGTGCGGTGGCAGGGGGTAATAGTGGTGGGGTTCATGTCAGCGCCAGCTGCCATGAAGCCCAGGTTAGTAATGATGGCCGTCTATATGACACCCCCATTACTAACCTACAAAGTGTTAAAAAGAAAAAACACACTACACCCAGAAAAAAATAATTTATTTGAAATAAAACACCATTTTATTTAATTCTTAGTTTACTAAAAAAAAAATAGTTACCTGTCCACGTTCCTGCGCTGATCTCCCATGCACAGCTGTCACATCTGGAGATGGTGACAGCTGTGCATGGCTGCTGTAAGCTCACGCTGCCGGGAACACGTCCGCTCCCGGCAGCGGGAGCCACTGACTGAGGTCACCGGAGTGCATTCAGGCAGCGCAGCTCCGGAGACCTCCTTTACGGCAGTGCTGTACCGTGGGAATTTCTCACGATACAGCAGTGCCGTAAAGGAGCTAACCGGAGCAGCGCTGCCTGAACTCCGGTGAACCCTTACGGCCCCGTCATTCTAGCGGCGGCAGCGGTTCAGAGCGGTCACATTCTATGTGGCTGCTCTGAACTGGAGATCTTCGTGGGACACTCGTGGACTACTACGGAGGGGTAAGGATAAGGTTGTGGTTTATTATTTTATATTTTATTACAGGAGATCGATGGCTTCGGGGAATTAGGTGTCTTGGTGAGTATAGGTGTAGTTTTTTATTTTTTACTTTATTTTAGGTGGCGATCGGCGGGGACAGGTAATGTATGAACTAATTTCTTTTAGGTAACCACTGGCCACCAATGACATGTATTTAACATTTATTGGGGACACAGTAGGGCAATTTAAATAGCAGGATCAGGCTGATGGGAACTACTGCTCCCATCGAGCTGATCCTGCTGGCAGGAGTGGACGGGGGACAGACATAGGCCGATGGGAGTAGTAGTGTCACATCGGCCTATGTCTGCCCGCACACACACCCGCACACACACCCGCACACACACACCCCGCACACACACCCGCACACACACACCCCGCACACACACCCGCACACACACCCGCACACACACACCCCGCACACACACCCCGCACACACACACCCCGCACACACACCCGCACACACACCCCGCACACACTAATCATGACGGGTCCGGGAGGTGAGGCTGACCTGTGCGGCCGTGGGAAAGTTGATGTGAGTTCATGCAGTCAAGCATGAACTCACATGAACCCTCTGAGGGCACCGCGGCTACTTCAAATGAACAGCTGATCGGCATCACCTGATACCTCAGCTGTTCATTTGAAATAACCGGCGGGAAAGCGCAGCACAGAACGGGAAAGCCGGCGGTGAAGTCTTTTCACTGCCGGCTTCCCCGCCCGGGTCCTTCGCTCCTTGGTGCTGCGCTCCCCGCCCGGTCCTAATTTACGATCGGGATGGGAGGTGGCGAGGGGAGCGGAGGATCGGGGTGGGAGGCTGCGGGGAAGCAGTATGGGGCTGCGTGATTGTTTAAAAGCCGGCGGCTTTTTACCGCGCGCCGGCTTTTAAACAATCAGGAGAATTCTCCCACGCTGGGATGGCATTCTGATGACAAGCTGGATCGCAGCTGAGCGCTGCCATCCAGCTTGTCATCCTTCAGAGACACTGCAGAGCGCAGGCATTATGGGAACTTCCGATTCCGGTATTCGATATTATAAAAGTATCGGAATTAAGTATCGGAATTCCGATACAGTGAATATCGGCCGATACCCGATATTTCAGTATCGGAATGCTCAACACTAATCAGAACCTATTTGTCCAATATGGAAGCCCCAATAAAGGAAAGAAAATTGCAAAAATACGCTAGCAAATTGGATTAAGAAAGCAATTTGTGAAACATACATAGTTCAAGATTTGCCTCCTCTGAAATCCTTGAAAGCTCTTTCTACTAGAGCTATGTGGGTCTATGTGGCGGAAAAAACTAGTGCATCCATTGAGCAGATTTGCAGGGCAGCTACATGGTCGTGTGTCCATACCTTTGCTAAACATTATAGACTAGATGTAATATCTAATAGAGACTTAGCATTTGGAAGGAAAGTCCTTCAGGCTGTTGTCGCTCCCTAAAATTCATTCTTTGGTATTACTCCAGGTGTGCTGTCATGGAGGGGATTGGAGAAAATAGAATTAGACTTACCAGTAATTCGGTTTCTAAGACCCTCCACAACAGCATGGGTAGTTCCCTCCATTTCTTTGATTGGAAAAATCCTTAGTGTTAATAAATATTTAGAGCATTCATACTGTGTGGTCCTTTGAAAACACTGGGGATTGTAGCAGGGAGGGGCTATTTAACATCTTGTTTTCCTGTCCCTAATTAGGATGGGGAGGCTACCTCAAGGTGTGCTGTCGTGGAGGGTCTTAGAAACAGAATTACCGGTAAGTCTAATTCTATTTTTTTTTTTTTTACCATTTTTATTCTTTTTTTCAACTATTAACTTGGTCACACTATATAAATACATGCCGGTTGCAAGGATTTATATAGTGTGACCAAGTTGTCAAGCACTTTCCAAGTGATGCTAAAATCGCTTGGAAAGCGGTTGACAACCCGCATGCGGACATGCATGTGAAAAATGCTTCACTTACGTTTGTCCCTGGCAGGAAAAACGAATGTAAAATCTGCATGCGTTTTTTCTGCCAGGGAGATGCAGAAACACTCAGGAAAAATCCGGAGCATTTCTGCATCGTGGGCATGTGGCGCCGCTGAGGGTTCAGTCGCCACAGAGGTACTGCACCTCACCCAGAGGTGTGGTGTCTCCCTTCACTCAGGTAAGATGGGAGTGCTGCAGAGAACCCCCCAAAACACCTGCATCCAACATTACACTGCTTCAGACCGGCTGGAAGGGCAACATGCAGAGCGCAGCTGCTGAGCCCTGTCCCTGGCTGGAGTGGGGGAAACCCAAAGGTAGGGGGAACCAGTAGTGGGTGTGGGTGGAGGAAGCAGTTAGAAGGAGCACACAGTAGGTATATAATGGGAAGCAATCTTAGGGTGGCAGTTCAGAACAGAATGGTCAGTCAGTACAGTACAGACGGTCAGTGAGGACTGTCTGGGAGCAGAGGCTCAGCAGGAGCTCTGCTCCACAAGAAGGGCCCGGGATAGAGGCCCCGGAGGGGAGCAGGGAGTAGGCTCCATTCTAAGAAGGGATCCCAGGGGTACGGCGCGTGCAGGACAGCACCCGTACGCCCCGCATCTGTCAGAAGACAGAGGGTTCTGTTGCCCCATTCTAATCTCCAGGGGGTCAGGTTGGTCCCGGATCCGACGTACAGGAAGGACTTCAGCATACCCCAGCGGGATTGAGAGTGGGCAGCGCAGGGCAGCAGGGAGAAGGACCTAGTGTGAAGACGGTCAAAGTAGGAACACGAGAAAGTGGGGTTCTGCCAAGCATTCCTAAACTTCCTGAGGAAGGATTGAACCCCTGCCAGGGTGAACACGGCGCAACGTGGGAGGCCTTCACCTGTAACTTGCACTTGTGTGTTTCCTGAAGAACTGTGAATTAAAATCTTGGACGACTGCACTGAGTTGCCTCCTGAGGCCCGCTCCACCTGTGGGGAGCCGTTCCATCTCTAGCTGCCCTAACATCTGCCTCAGAGGACTGTTGCAGCACTGGTGATCCTCACCAGACACCACAGGTGGCTTCACGACAAATCCTATAAATAATCCCTTTTGCACTGACCGCCCCGGGCCAGCCACCGTGATATTCCCCAAAGCAGCCATAAGGCCCGGCTGCCGTGTGCCCCACGGCCCAGGGGGCAGCGAGTCACCACTTGGCGTCACGAACAGGATACGTGACCAGCCTGCCATCTGCGGGTAATGTGCGCCTAAAGAAGTGTTTTCTTCCTTGAATGTGGCGCCCGCCCCAGAAGAACGGGCGCCATTATGTGCGTGCTAAAGAACAACAGAATGGAACCTCCCGTCGTGGGCCGGGTCCCAGAATGGCTCCAAAAGCAGGCCCTGCCCCTTGCAACAGTGACTGTCCGCATAGATGTGTCCGTCAAAGCGGGGAGGCTGACACAGGGAGTGACCGACAGCAAAGTGCCATGGGACCGCCCCCGAAAGAGGAGAGGCGGTGGAGAGAAGCTGCGTAAAGACCGGGAGGTGTCAGGCCGAGCTGACGCGGGAGCAGGTCGGAGTGATGTCCCTGTCCCAAATGCGGCTGGTGCTGCTCCATCCCTGGTCCCCCTGCAGCCTGAGGCTGATGACCAGGCTGGGTCAGCCTGCAGAAACCAGGGGTTCCCCCGGAGGGGGCCCCACTGTTAAACTGTTTTAGTTAACTGGACTGTACATAAGTTGCCCGGAAGGGTGCAGTTGACTTCATGTTTGCTACCCAGTTACCCGTCAGGGTACAGAGACTGACAGGCTGAGGACTGTGAGAAGCCGGACGTTGACATTGTACATAGTTTAGCACTTCTTAAAGTGCATCCTATTGGTTTTATAATTACAAATATACCTCAGAACAAAAACCCGTTTGGCGTGGCGGAAGACGAGGTCCAGGATTGGATCGTCTATGCCCTGCAGCCATGCCCAGGGCCTACGTTGAGGGTTTGAGGACGGGTCCCTCATGCTGCTACTGTTGCACCCTGGTGCTGGAACTGTCTTGAAAATTGTTTTATATGACAATACTCTTATGATGTTTTATAATGTAACCAGTAACGTTAAAAGAAATGTGCCTCCCATAAAGGGAAGAAATGCTGTTTTATGGTCAAATATGCGGATGCATCTTAAAAATTTTGCATGTCAGTTATGCCTGGTTTTGCTCTGTTCCAGCCCGCGGACGTGCTGTGTTTTACCCGGGGGGGGGGAATGTGGCGCCCCTGAGTGTTCAGTCGCCACAGCGGTACTGCACCTCACCCAGAGGTGTGGTGTCTCCCTTCACTCAAGTAAGATGGGAGTGCTGCTCAGAACCCCCCAAAACACCTGCATCCAACATGCAGAGTGCAGCTGCTGAGCCCTGTCCCTGGCTGGAGTGGGGGGAACCCAAAGGTAGGGGGAACCAGTAGTGGGTGTGGGTGGAGGAAGCCGTTAGAGGGAGCACTTATACAGTAGGTATATAATGGGAAGCCATCTTAGGGTGGCAGTTCAGAACAGAATGGTCAGTCAGTCTACCATTGGGCCCTATAAGACGTTCTTCATCTCCCGTTGCAGTGGGGTTTTTATTTGTCAAAAAAAAAGACTGGGGGTTGCGCCCCCGCCTTGATTTTCGCGAGTTTAATCGGATCACGGTCTGGGATGCATATCCTCTCCCTCTCATCCCTGACGTCTTTAGGAAAAAATTTGGCTCCTACGATTTGATTAAACTAGACCTCAGGGGGGCTTATAATCTCATTCACATTGAGGAGATGAGTGGAAGATGGCCTTCAATACTCCTGAGGGGCACTATGAAAAGCTTGTGATGGCATTTGGGTTGACTAATGCTCCCGCTTTCTTTCAACACTGTTAGTGACATTTTTAGTCATCTGGCAGGTAGATCACAACAAACCAATCTTGATGACATATTAATTTACTTACCTCCAGTCACATCAGGTACATATCAGGCAGGTCTTACAGATACTCAAAGATAATAAATTATTTGTCAAACCAGAGAAATGTATGTTCTCCATTCAGGGTTAGTTCTTATCATTCACCGTTTTTGCATGGATCTGGCCAAAGTCCGGACGGTACTGGATTGGTATTATATTCAAGACTTAAAGGCGTTACAAAGTTTTTTGGGTTTCGCCAGCTACTACTGTAAGTTCATCAAAAACTTTTCGGTAGTGGCCAAACCTCTGATGGACGATTTTGCCAAATAGAAAAAAAAAATTAAGATTTTATTATTTTACTTTCCATTCTTGTAGCTAAACACAATCCAGCTAAGTTTAAAATTGAAATGAAGCCCCTGTACCCCCCTCTCTAGGTGCTTCTGTACCAAGTCTTCCCTGGTCCAGGATGGTCTCTATATCACAGGCTCCAGCAATAACCTATTGACACATGATTGTGGCAGCCCTCACGTGCTGATATATCACAGTGCCAATAGAAGTGGGAAGCGGCACAGAAATCACAAAATAAAGGCAGTGTTTGTGGTAATGCAAGAATCCAGCAAGCAGAGTAATCCACACGTCATACAACAGCCCAACATGGATGATGAAAAGCTGCGTCTTCAGGCGTCTGTGTAAGAACATCACATTTTTGTTTTCCTTCCAGAATAAGCACCAAATGGAATAGCTGAATGCCAGGATACAGAGACCGGCGGGGGGCAGGGAAGCGCTGTCCGCTGGATTTTGTGCTGGTTTCACAAGCGGTCACCCTGCAGTTTTCTCCGGATAATGCTGTGGAGACTTTTCACAACACATCTAATAATTGTGAACCTTCCACTCACATGTTTATTATCTTGTCCGCTGGTCAGACTGGGGGGGATGAAAGCTGGACAAGGGATGAAGAATGATCCTTATTACATATAATGGGTGCACTGAGCGATTGTGAAAAGTCGCAGAGGACTGAGAGCAGAAGGGCAGAGGGTTTCCTCTTCCTCACAGGGACCAGCACAGAAGCCGGAGCAGAAGGGCAGAGGGTTTCCTCTTCCTCACAAGGACTAGCACAGAAGCCGGAGCAGAAGGGGAGACAAGGGCTGAGCCACTTACACAGACAGAAAGCTGAGGAGAGGAGGGCATGTTATTACTCCAGGAGCCGCTCCATTCATTCCCTATGTGGCATTCAAGCGCTGAGCTCGGCTTTTCCGGAGCCCCATAGAGAATGAATGGAGCTGCAGTTGATCCCTGACTTTCCACTCCTTCCCGATCAGACGATGGCTCGCAGCGGTCAGACCCCACGATCAGTAAGTGATCACCGAGCCTGTGGATAAGTGATAACTTGTTTTCTTCAGACATCCCCTTTAAGTAATGGAGCATGCCAGCAGAGAAGGTGGGAGGAGGCGCTGGTTACAAGGGAAACTTTACCTCTGGAGGCCGCATTTAGGGCATGTGAGGGGCGGACACTTCCCATATTCATCATTACTGAACCCCCGCTCTGTGCGGCTCTTATCTGAGCTGCAGGAGACGCAGCAGTTACTAATCAGCCGCTCTCTGTTCACTTGCAGCCGTCCGAGCTCTGCTGTGCCTGTTAGGGGTGAAGTTCGGGTCCTTGGAGGCATCTACTATGCAGCCTGCACAGCAGATCACAGCCCGAGCACAGCGTCTCCGGGTAAATCTCCACCTTGTGAGTTGCTTCTTGTGCAGCAGCCCCATGCAAGTTGCTCTGCTCTCCTCGGCCAACTCCTGCTGAATACTGAGCTCCTCTGCCCAATCTAGGAGCTCAATAGCCCTGATCACGTCAGTGGTAGCCCAGCGCTGCTGGATCAGATTTACAAATGGCAAACTAATCAGCCCTAGGTATTTCTAATATGTGCAGAGCAGGCGACATAAGTCTGACCGGTGTCCTCATAGACCTTTCCTCAGCCGGGGTCTAATAGGAGCAGTAAAATGGCCGTCATGGGGTCCATTGTTAGATCTCAGCTGCCATAGAAACTCATTGGCACCATGATCATGCCTCCCTCTCCTGTCTAAAGTGCCTAAATGCTGTGGAAGCCCCCTACTGTGTCATTCAATGGATTAAGCTGCCAGGATCAAGGTTGGCTCCACTGTGGGCAGCTGAGGCAGGAGCAGGACTGTGTTATACAGCCACACTTCTGCCGCAGATCTTGTAAGGACCTGCCTGATGATAATGTGTCCTATAGAGCAGGTCTTGGTACCGGACTGCCCTGTACATATTTACCACTAGCTGGGAACCAGTTACTTACAAGGTCTAGTTTCGAATGTGTTTCCAGGATCTGTAGTTATCAGCATTTTATCCTTAAGGCCGAGTTATAATATCACTGTAACACTCTCGCCCTGTACCTGTATACCTGCCCTGTGTGCTGCACAAAAGTATATAACAAAATGTGTGTACACAGATATCTATCTCCTGAATGGTATTACTGCTAGATCTCCTGTACATAGAAATATGAGGTTCTTAGCGCACATTTTGAGCAAATTGTGCGAGCCCATCTGCCAACGTCAAGGCGACCTCTTCAGATGGGTCCCTACACTAACATTACACTAACTTACTAACTGGGACTAGTTTTTGTATTATTATTATTACCACCATTTTTACTATTTATTATTATTGCATTAATGCAATTAATTGTAACTGTTATAAAACGAATTAAAAAAATGTAATTCTAATTTTTTTTTATTAATCTTGTGATTCTAATAATGGTATTACTAAAATCCCTATGCCTAAAGCTGTTGATCCAGAAGAAGGCAAAAACCCCAGGACACCTTCAGCCAATTTGTGTCACAGGGGAAAAATTCCTTCTTGACCCCGGGAAAAGGCGATCAGTCCTAGGACCCTGGATCAAACCTAATAATGTTATTACAAGTTATATAATATTACACTAATTATTGTACTACTGGAGTTATTTTAATTTGTTTTTAGAAATCTATTTGATATGGTTATTATTACATTGTGCTATCTTATTACAGTATTATTCTTCTTTCCTTTCACTACTAATACTGCCCTATACCTACAGTGTTGATCCAGAAGAAGGCAAAAACCCCAGGACACCTTCAGCCAATTTGTGTCACAGGGGGAAAATTCCTTCTTGACCCCGGGAAAAGGCGATCAGTCCTAGGACCCTGGATCAAACCTATTAATGTTATTACAAGTTATATAATATTACACTAATTATTGTACTACTGGAGTTATTTTAATTTGTTTTTATAAATCTATTTGATATGGTTATTATTACATTGTGCTATCTTATTACAGTATTATTCTTCTTTCCTATCACTACTAATACTGCCCTATACCTACAGTGTTGATCCAGAAGAAGGCAAAAACCCCAGGACACCTTCAGCCAATTTGTGTCACAGGGGAAAAATTCCTTCTTGACCCCGAGAAAAGGCGATCAGTCCTAGGACCCTGGATCACACTGCTATTCTACCTACTACTATTACTACTGTTATTTTATTACTTTCTTACTATTATCACTAGTATTATTACTCATATTACACTAATACGGATATACTACCACTATATTACTACCATCCCTTTCCCCCTAGGGATCTTAAGGTGCAGTTCTGTCCTCCTCCTCCTATTCTGTCCTCCTCCTCTTCCATCCTCCTCCACTTCCGTCCTCCTCCTCTTCCGTCCTCTTCCTCTTCCGTCCTTCTCCTCTTCTGTCCTCCTCCTCTTCCGTCCTCCTCCTCTTCCGTCCTCCTTCTCTTCCGTCCTCCTCCTCTTCTGTCCTCCGCCTCTTCCGTCCTCCGCCTCTTCTGTCCTCCGCCTCTTCCGTCCTCCGCCTTTTCTGTCCTCCGCCTCTTTCGTCCTCTTCCTCTTCCGTTCTCTTCCTCTTACGTCCTCCTCCTCTTCGGTCCTCCTCATCTTCCGTCCTCCTCCTCTTCCGTCCTCCTTCTCTTCCGTCCTCCGCCTCTTCCGTCCTCCGCCTCTTCTGTCCTCTGCCTCTTCCATCCTCCGCCTCTTCCGTCCTCCGCCTCTTCCGTCCTCCTTCTCTTCCATCCTCCTCCTCTTCCATCCTCCTCCTTTTCCATCCTCCTCCTCTTCTGTCCTCCTCCTCTTCCGTCCTCCGCCTCTTCCGTCCTCCATCTCTTCCGTCCTCCGCCTCTTCCGTCCTCTTCCTCTTCCGTCCTCCTCCTGAGACGTAATAAATAGCATTAAAGCTGCAGTAATTATTTATATTATATATACACACTGCTCAAAAAAATAAAGGGAACACTCAAATAACACATCCTAGATCTGAATGAATGAAATATTCTCATTGAATACTTTGTTCTGTACAAAGTTGAATGTGTTGACAACAAAATCACACAAAAATCATCAATGGAAATCAAATTTATTAACCAATGGAGGCCTGGATTCGGAGTCACCCCCAAAATTAAAGTGGAAAAACACACTACAGGCTGATCCAACTTTGATGTAATGTCCTTAAAACAAGTCAAAATGAGGCTCAGTATTGTGTGTGGCCTCCACGTGCCTGTATAACCTCCCTACAACGCCTGGACATGCTCCTGATGAGGTTGCGGATGGTCTCCTGTGGGATCTCCTCCCAGACCTGGACTAAAGCATCCACCAACTCCTGGACAGTCTGTGGTGCAACGTGACGTTGGTGGATGGAGTGAGACATGATGTCCCAGATGTGCTCAATGGGATTCAGGTCTGGGGAACGGGCGGGCTAGTCCATAGCTTCAATGCCTTCATCTTGCAGGAACTGCTGACATACTCCAGCCACATGAGGTCTGGCATTGGGCACAACCCCCATCTGTGGACATCTGGCCCTCATCCCACTCTCATGGAGTCGGTTTCTAACCGTTTATGCAGACACATGCACATTTGTGGCCTGCTGGAGGTCATTTTGCATGGCTCTGGAAGTGCTCCCCCACACAGCTCCATCAACCCGAAAACTGAAAATGTTTCGGGTCTCAGAACAAATGGTGACAGCATCAAAAAAAAGTTTTTTTCTTTTGCCAAAACTATTGGAGAAGTTTGGTCTTGCTGTAATCACACTGAGGAGTAGGATCCTATTACCAGGTCATTTTTACCACACAATGTACGCCGTTAAAACCGTTCCCAGAAAAACAATGTCAGGCTTTTTTTTTCGCACTTTTACTGCACTTGAAATGTTTTTCCCGTTTTCTAGCACTATGTGGTAAATGAATGGTGTCATTTATAAGGACAGCTCATCCTACAAAATAACAAGACCTCACACTATGTGGACAGATATCAAAAAGTTATAGCCCTTGGAAAAAGCGGAGGAAAAAACAGAAAAAAACATAAATTGGTTATGTCGGGAAGGGGTAAAGCTGAAGAAACGCATGTAAGAGCAGAATATGGAGGAAGGCCAGATATCACAGACTGGTGGATACTACCTGCTCCATCGCTGGCAGAATACTCCACCCCCATGGTGTCCGCTGATATCTTCTCTTGTAGCAACGTCTCCAAACTCTATAAAACATCGGGAACAGTCAGCAGAGGGTTTGATGATTGGCTCATATTGGCGATATACTCAGGGGCATTACTGGGGCCAGGGAAGATTGGGAATGAATAGCGTATTGACTGTTAGAGATGTGATCTCTTCCATTAAAGAGGATGTCTAGTTGGAACAAGTTATCACTGATCTCTGGATAGGTGATGACCTGTCCCAGTGGGAGCACCCCTTTATTATGTGGTATATATGGAGGATGTGATATCATGCAGAGTTCTAGCAGTATTACACTTCGGTCCGTTCTGCGTGCATCTGGGCCATTCCCTATGGAGGAGCGGAGCTGGGGGGAAATATCAGGATCTCGTCGCTGGATCCATCCAGATGGGAGATGTAACGAGTGCAGCGCCCCCCACTGGTGTCTCAGCGTATCATGTGTTGGGGAATAATAACTTATTGTCTGGTAAATGTGCTGATTCCTGTGAGTTGTGGTCGCTGAGTGCGTGTGATGGGATGTGGCTCCGTCCGTTATATTATATCACGTCTTATACCTATAATCTCTCGCTGATCGCAGGTGTCTGTCTTCACACTCAGATTAGAAGGAACAAACTGACGATATAGGACTTTTTTTTTTTTTCCAAATTCAAACCGAGCAATCCTATTGGCTGAGTATGAATGCAGTTACCATGGTGACAGAAGTAGCAGCAGATTTAAAGGGACAAAACACTAATATTGTACTAAAGTGTATTTTATTATATATTTCACATAACTGACTGGGTACACCTTGGTGCGGGTGGGATGGCTTTTTTTAAATCAAAAACCATGTTTACTAAGTACCCTATATTATATATATTCACTATTGCTTTTTACTTACTTATAGCAGGGTATGTGCTCATATTGTTTCTATCCTAAGTTTGTCTATTTTCTAATAGAGACATGACCAGTCCTCTTTAGAATTTTATAGTGACCCCATTGAGGTCATGGACTGATATTGGGGATTGCAGAGTTGGGGCAAGGTGACAGGTGACAGTAAGTGACATCAAATGAAGGCTATGGTGCATACACAGTAAATCAGTCGTGTTATTCCACAGAAATGCTGTTCTATAAAACACAAAATATCTTCATATGGTGAGGAGTTGTGTTGTGTTTTCATCATTTACATTCTAGCGTGGTGATCACATAAAATGTAAAATTCCTATTAAATAATTACTGAATGACAGTAGCCTGTATCCCTGGAGGACAAGTCATTTACCGCTTCACCAGGTTTGATGTTCTAATGCATTTAGATGTTTCAGTATTTGTATATATGTATATATATATTTTTTTCCCCCCTTAAGGGTATTCAAGCGCAGCCGGTGACCAACTTCTTCCTCGCCTTTGAAGCACAGCTTTCAATTATTCCTGTCGTAAACAAGGTAAAAAGCTTAGAGCCGAACACTATCAGACTCCTTCAGTCCCGCAGCAGGTAAATCTGTGAACATCGCCGGCACTCCTGCTGTTCCTAGTACCGATCCCTCTATGAGCGGCTGTGCAGTAATGAAGGCAGGATTCACCCCAAACTTGCTCGTCGTTTTTTTCGATTTCCAGTTCTGGTAATTAGTTATACACATGTATATATCCAGTGGTCAACTCACAACCTGTGTATGGAAAATGAATTGTTTGCTGTATGCATCGCATTTGTAGGATGCACACTGTTCATTTCATTATGGAGCGGAGTAGGAGGAGACTTTCATTACTGTTCCCTTTACTTCCTCCCTGCTGATAGGAAATGCCATGCTGTTTGCTTGTGTCCTGTGATTACAGCAGCCTGCAACAGTTTTCAAGCGTGCACTTCCCGGCTCAGGCATCAAGCAGTAAATGATAAAATTAAAACGCTGCTATCCCTTTGTTAGTCACTTTTTTATCTTCTTCCCCTTCTACGAATGCTGTAGTCCATTATTCTAGAACTGCTCTAAAATGGTTCTCTCTGGAGTGTTGGGATTTGGGTTTAGGGTGGGTTAGGGAATTGAAGTTCAGATACTTTGTTCATGTTTTATACTATGGAATTACTATGTCATGTATGTTATTTGAAAGATGGAAAATTTGTATTTGGAGTTTTTCAATAAAAATTATTTGATTAAAAAAAAATCATGAAATTAAAATTCCTCCCGTTCTTGAGAAAGAATAGGATTTTTACTAAGAGGTAAATTGCACGTTCCTTGTTTTACAGGCACTTTACATTTTTGCTAGTTTTCTGCGATTACACAATCCCTTTTAAAGGCCAGTGCCAGTTGTACATCTCTCCCTAAAGCCTTGCTCAGCACTATATTTTATGCCAGTTTTATTATATGGTTTCTAGATTTTGTCCAGCTTTGATAAATAATTAGTATTTATACTTTTGCTTTTAGGCTTCGTGCCCACGTTGCGGATTACAAGCGTTTTTGATGCGGAATTTCCGCAGCGGAAACGCTTGTAAAACGCATGGTAATCCGCACCCCATGGTCCCCAAGGGGATTCCGCAAGTTCTATGCACATGCTGCGGATATTTCCGTAGTTTTTATGCTGCGTTCAAAAATCCGCAGCATGTCAATTAATTTTGCGTTTCCACAAGCGGAATTGCCTTGTGCAATGCATTAAAAACGCAAGGCAATTCCGCATGTGGAATACGCGAGATAAACGCACGAAAAACGCGCGATAAATGTGTGCGGAATTCTGCATGCGTTTTTCCGGGAGAGGACTTGCAGAAATGAAGCAGAAATTTTCTGCTTCATTTCTGCAACGTGGGCACATAGCCTTAGATAGACTTGAAGAATGCAGATCCGGAGAGGGTGGAGAAACAAATTGAGAAGATGTTTGACATTCCCGCTAGTGACTGTATCCGGGTACAATGCGCTCCAGATCAAAATCATTCCTGTAGGCAAATTTAACTTCGCTGTCTGTACCTTGTCTTTTATTTTTTTTTCTACAAAATTTGGCTGGAAAAGGGGCAATGTAGCGAGGAATTTACATCAATTTTTGGTGTTAAAAAAACACAAAACTATTTTGTGACACATCATTTTTGCGCAAAAATGTGCAGCTTCCTTTTTTACAGCACTCTTGCAACTTTTAGAAATTGGGCTTGGTAAGCTACACAGGTCTAAGAACGACGGGTGACGTTAAAAGTGGATAAAGATACACGGTGGCTCAGTGGATAAAGATACACGGTGGCTCAGTGGATAAAGATACACGGTGGCTCAGTGGATAAAGATACACGGTGGCTCAGTGGATAAAGATACACGGTGGCTCAGTGGATAAAGATACACGGTGGCTCAGTGGATAAAGATACACCGTGGCTCAGTGGATAAAGATACACGGTGGCTCAGTGGTTAGCATTGTTGCTTTGCAGCACTGGGATCCTGGGTTCAAATTCCACCAAGGATGACATCTGCAAGAAGTTAGTATGTTCTTCCTGTGTTTGCATTGGTTTCTTCCAGGTTCTCCGGTTTCCTCCCACACTCCAAAGACATACTGATAGGGAATGTAGATTGTGAGCCCCAATGGGGACAGCGATGATAATGTCTGTAAAGCGCTGCGGAATAGGATGGTGCTATGTAAGTGAGTAAAATAAATAAATAAAGATGGAAGTGCTACATAAACATTTATCAAACATCGTGCAACTCTTTGATACATTTGGCACAAATAATGGTAACACAACCACAAGCAAAACTGACCTGAGGAAGTCCCTTTATGATACATTTTTCGGAAAGAATTTGAAAGATTTAAAGCGTTAGTGACGCGCTCCCTGGGCCAGTGCTGTTTGGGGATTACCCGGAGCCGGATCAGATGGGGGTTGTAGTCTCCGAGTGGCGGCGACCCGGTCCGTGCCCAGGGTGTCAAACTCAGTGTGTGGCAGTCTTTACAGATGTTGTTAAAGGTCCTTAGTGTCGACTACGCCACCCGTTGATTTGCGGTCAAAAGGCCGCCGCTGCAGAAGGGTCCGCTGAGGCTGGTGGTGTGTGTGCAGCTGTGATAGTATAACCCCCAACGGGAGGGGTATTAGCCTCAGGGGGTCAGATGTAGAGGATGGTGGTTGTGAAGGTGCAGGATGAATCAGCAAGAAGACTCAGAGTCGGGCTGTGCAGTTCAGGGGTTTTTACTTACGGGTGTTCTTATGGTCACTCTGGCCTGAAGCGACCACCCGAGCCGTGCTGCGTCCACCAGGTCCTGGACTCGGCCAACCCCCAAGTAATTCTGGAGCGTGGTCCTGAGCTCCCTTTCTGACTTTCCCTCTCTTCTGGCCGTTCTCACTAGGGATCCACTTATGTCCGGCTCCCTCGGGTCTCTTGGTGGGTACACCTCTTCTGGGTTCCCTGACCCTATCCTTGGTATGCCTTCCTAGTGGATTTAGTGAGGGTCGTGGCAGATCCTGCCCACAACCTCCGGTCTCTGGCTAAGGTGTGCTTTTCTCTCTGCCAGCTTGGGATCCGGTACCCTGGGTGCCAACCCTTCACCCTGCTGTTTGTATTCTGGGGTCTTGGGGTTCCTTCTTCTTCTCTCTGGGTCCTTCTGACTCCTCTCTCTCTCTCTCAGACTTGGCCTTGGAGCTGGGCCCAGCCGGAACCACAACTCCCTGTCAGCCCTTCTGGCTGAGCTTCTCTGCTCTGCTCCTCTGACTCTACAAAAGACCCTGTCCTAAGATGGTGCCCACCTTATATACTCCCTCTATGTGTGAGCTCAGGTGACCAGCACCCAATGAGCTCCTAGCATTACCCAGACTGCTCCCCCTATCTGCCCCTACACTACTGGGATGTTCCACCCCCCTCCCACTCCAGCCAGGGACAGACACTATCGTACCTGCACATATATTGGTGGGAGTACCGTCGATCTGTCCCCCGGAAATGGGATGTATGTAGTGTATGCAGCTATCTGAGCTCAGTCCCACACTCCATCCTTACCCGGGAGTGGAATACCACACCTCTGGCTTGAGGTGTAATACCCCTGTAGCAGCCGAGTCCTCAGGGTGCTACATTAGAAATGAACAAGATTATCCAATATCACAGAAAAAGGAAAAGTCTCCAGATGTCTTTATGCCGGATGCCGGTATGTGTCCATACCTAAAGAAGAGCTGTCAGAAGAATGGGTAAGGAATCCTTTAGTAAACATAAATATCCATAGGGGTTTTGAGTGTTAAGAAAAAAAGATCATCTGAAAGATTTTGTTATCTGCGTTTACATGATTGTAATAACATTACAGCCCCATTCAGACTTACAGGTTTTATCCATGAGAAACTGAGCAGAACGATATATAGGTTTGTGGGAGAAGATTCAGTATAAATTGTAATTCATTCATTAGATTTGAGAGTCCTCAGTGGTTGATACCTTTAATGGCTAACGGAAAAGATGGTAACAAATTGCAAGCTTTCCAAACTGCTCAGGCCTCTTCATCAGGCAGACCTGAGACCTGAGTAGTCTGGAAAGCTTGCAATTTGTTACCATCTTTTCCGTTAGCCATTAAAAGGTATCAACCACTGAGGACTCTCAAATCTAAATACTCTTCTATCTACTGGCTAACACAGTACAAAGATAGATATTTTTCCTGTATCAATTTATTCAGTGGAATCCTGCTGTTTGTATAGATGAGTCCAGTGGGCGGTCATGCTAGTGATTGACAGCTATCTTTGCCTGCATGGTCATACAGGGAACTGTCAATCACTTAGGACCGCCCACTGGACTAGTATAAATACTGCAGGACTTTCTCTGCATAAAATGCAAGTCTTACTGACTCTCTTCCCACAGATATGTCTATCAGTCTGATCAACTTCTCTGCTCTACAACATCCCCCTACAGATCTTATACCATTTCAACATGACAGGTTCCTTTAATCACCTGCAGATGACATAAGTAGCCATGTTCTGTGTGGCTTACGGAGGGGCTTGATTGCTTGTCAGCTTCAAACAGGTTTCATTTCTTGTGATTCATTGGAGCCGAGGTCTAAACTGTATTAAGAAATTAATTTCTCTGTTTATTTCTATTAGATCTCGGCGAAGCTTGGAACAAATGTGGAAAGTGTTCCTCAAGAAGTTGTCAGGAGGCTTCCACCGTGAGTATGGACTAATGCGGCTCTATCCATATCCATCTTCTCTTTATTAAAGGGAACCTGTCTCCTTGAAAAATGCTATGTACCTGCAGGTATAGGGTTAATCTGCAGATAAATATTGTTACAATGTTGCCCGGCCGCCTTATTGATAGTGCAGGTACTGGGAGAAAATTAACTTCTTTCCTCCCTGCAGCTGCCGGCCTTCACTCATCGTTGTACACGGAGCGGCTACAGTCTTGGATCACAGCACCGCTCACTATATCGGAGGTGACGGCTGTAAACCTGGCCCGGATTTTGATTGACAGCTTGCTCTGCACAGATGCGCTGCAGAACCACTTACAATCTGAGTGAAGGAGAGTAGTATGTTCACAGATAGAGAATATGGCTCATCCACGTGCGGATCTGCTCCACGTCCGATTACATATTTGTGGGAGAAACCCTAGTGGCAGCCTCATATTTCTGACATGGATCCTCTAGCACTATTTGTGAAACTGCGGCTCCCAGCATAACTTGATGAGAGACCGTCAGCCTGCTGGGATCTGTAGTTTCACTACAGCAGGATTGTCACAAGCTGCGGACCTCCGCTCACTCCAGCACTGGTCGGCATTTTCAGCACGTGAACGTACGCCATGCTTTCCGGAGACACAAGGGTGTAGATAACTTTATCAAACCCTTGACTGTAAGTTTGCTGAACCCTAAGTGGATTCGATTGTTCCCACAGTTTCAGTTTTGGACCATTTAAGGGGAATTTACAGGGTTCTGGCCACTGACCAGGGGGATCAGTATCCCTGTATGTCTTTGTATATACTTGATAAAGACCTATAACAGGTCGAAACGTTATGTGATGGCAGAATAAACTTTGTCTTTTGGAATTCATCACCCCGGACTGAACGCGGTTTACTTACCTTTATACCCCTTAACAGGATGTCTTATTTTTGTGTTTTAGTCCCAAGATTGAAAAGGGCAGCCCTCTTAAAGCCCTACTGTTTGACTCAACGTTTGATCACTACAGAGGCGTGGTAGCCAGCATCGCCCTGTGTGGAGGTGACGTGTGTAAAGGCAATAAATCATGTCTGCCCACTCTGGCAAGTGCTATGAAGTCAATGAGGTTGGTATACTGACCCCAGAGGAAGTACCAGCTGAAAAACTAAGTTTTTTTTAATAATCTTATTAGCCTTTCCCTCTGTATTGATGATCAGATCAAAGATCTAGACAGGGATTGTCTCACGCTGCATCTCCTTCCTGATTGTATCACTGAGAAGACAGAAGCTGCCCCATCCCATTCTCCAAGAAATGCAGAACCCAATGCATCTGCTGTCCGTGATCCGCTTATTGTCAGAGGACATCATTAGGGACTGCATTTTCTCATTGCTTAAGAAATTGTTGGGGGATCCTGCTAATCGCTGAATAATAAAACTGCAGCAACGCTCCATTTAAGGCAGTGTTTCCCAAACTCCAGTCCTCATGGCCCCCAACAGGTCAGGTTTTCCCCCCAACAGATCATGTTTTCAGGATTTCCTCAGTATTACACATGTGATGAAAGTATCATCAAGGAATCAGGAATTCTCTCACCTGTGCAATACTATAGAAATCCTGAAGACATGACCTGTGGGGACTGGAGTTTGGGAAACACTGATTTTAAAGGGACTGTCAGCACGGAATGACTGTTGAAACCAAATACAAGCGCTCCATGGATCACGGCGTGGGCCAATCATTTCTATACACCTTCCCACCTACTTGTTTTACCTCTGTCTCCTTCCTTCTCTGGTTCTATGAAGCCAGAGCTGTCAATCAAAGAAGAGAAGGGTGTGGATAGAGGGAAAACAAGCAGGTGGGAAGGTGTATATAAATGATTGGCCCCGTCATGAAGCACTGAGAGTTGGGACTTAGTTTGAACAGTCATTCTGTGCTGACAGTCCCTTTAGGTGGACGAGATCCAGATGCAGCTCATTTCACCGCGTAAGGTTGTTTGCCCACTATGCGCTCTCTACGGCGTCTCCAGACTCTGTCACGTCTGTCGCATGAGCTCAGTGTCAACCTGCTTTCATCTATGAAGAGCACAGTGCGCCAGTGGCGACTTTGCCAATCCTGGTGTTCTGTGGAAAATGCCAAGTGTCCTGCACGGTGTTGGGCTGTGAGCACAACCCCCATCTGTGGACGTCGGGCCCTCATACCACCCTCATGGAGTCGGTTTCTAACTGTTTGTGCAGACACATGCATATTTGTGGCCTGCTGGAGGTCATTTTGCAGGGCTCTGGCAGTGCTCCTCCTGTTCCTCCTTGCACAAAGGCGGAGGTAGCGGTCCTGCTGCTGGGTTGTTGCCCTCCTACGGCCCCCTGCACGTCTCCTGGTGTACTGGCCTGTCTCCTGGTAGCGCCTCCAGCCTCTAGACACTACTCTGACAGATGCAGCAAACCTTCGTGCCACAGCTTGCTTTGATGTGCCATGCTGGATGAGCTGCACTACCTGAGCAACTTCTGTGGGTTGTAGAGTCCGTCTCATGCTACCACGAGTGTGAAAGCACAACCAACATTCAAAAGTGACCAAAACATCAGCCAGAAAGCATTGGTACTGAGATGTGATCTGTGGTCCCCACCTGCAGAACCACTCCTTTATTGAGTGTGTCTTGATAATTGCCATTAATTTCCATCTATTGTCTATTCCATTTGCACAACAGCATGTGAAATTGATTGTCAATCAGTGTTGCTTCCTAAGTGGACAGTTTGATTTCACAGAAGTTTGATTTACTTGGAGTTATATTCTGTTGTTTAAGTGCTCCCTTTATATTTTTGAGCAGTTTACTTTTTTCCCCACTGTATATAGAGAAGATGCACAGCCCAAAAAGGGTGTTCTGTGTACCTATGTTCCCTGGAACTTGTAGGGTCTTATTTGTGGACCTAGGAAGGGGAAAATATTAAAAAATCCCCAAATCACCTCCCAAACCAGTGCCCTCTTATACTCATTGTTGTGTATCCCGCCATTATTCTGACATCAACATCAGGCAGGGGTGTCATGTGAGCACTACTTCTTCTGGCTTAGATGAAATATGAATGCTGCAACCAATCAGAAGCTGCAACACTCATGCGTTGCCCCCACCGGTTGTTAACCTCAGGTAACCAGTGGGGTATGCAGCGCTGGTCTGGAGATATCAATTTCTTTTAGTTTTCTCACCTCCCTTGGCCCATCAATAGTTGGTGTCTAGTAGTGGATAACCCAATTAAAGGGTTATTTCCCTCTCAGATATATCCACCAAATAAGCCATAAATGGCTAATAGATGTTGGCTCCACCTATGTAGCCCCCCGCAGCTATCGAGATAAGGCTGTATCTCTAGTTAATATGAACATAGAAGTGGCTGTGCATGATAGGCTTTCTCCATTCACTTCTATGGAGGTTCAGAATAATACAAAGGGTTGTAGATGTGTTAATAAAGACTACAATGGAAGTCTACTAACAATACATGGGCACTGATTCCCTGTGGGCACCTGAGATCAGCCACTGAAGCTGTAGGGGGCAGTGTTAGCTTATATGTGCACATTTATATGGAGGGTGTTTGTACATATCCCTATGGACCTGTCCCACATCTATGGATTATTTTACATAAATGAACACTGTCCCATTGTGCAGCAAAGGTCTATACAATAAACTGTGTACACCGCTGTCTAATGAGGATAATAGAACTGTACTGGTTATTGTATCATTATGGGATCTAATTGATGGCTGTCGTAGCGCAGTGTTTTAATAATTAATTTACTACATCTTTTTACAGAAAACCATATTGGCAGCACGGCATATACAGTAAAATGTTACATGCATATCACATCAAGTGAAAAATCCCCATGGAAATGCCTCTACTAAAGCACGCTGCTATAAAAACACTCTGTAAAGTAAGTCCACGCTGCAGCATGAATATAACGGGCGAACTAGAAAACAGGTTTGGCAAAAAAATGTATCCATCAGATAGATGTCAACTGTATACTTTTATAATATAGATCTGGACAGGGGTATATATAGCATAGACAGGATTGGGTTTATTAAGGATTGCATTCATACGACAACCCTACAAGGGAACCTGTCACGTGAAAGAAAGGCTATTAACCTGCAGATATGCAGTTAATCTGCAGGTTAATGGTCAAATGTATATAGAGGTCTCAAAAAGTCAGAAATCATAAAGGGATCTAATAATAAAATGTAACCTTTATTTATACAATGCTAAAAAGACATAAATATGATCTAGGACATAAACAAAAACTGCACCCAAAGCGTGAAAATATATGAAAGAAAAATATTATTTTTAAAACCAATTCAAATAGCTGTATGTGAACCTCTCTGATGACCCTCAAATGCTCCCATGAAGGGAGGAAAAAAGCCCCATGTTTAGGAAGTTGGTGAAATGACGTTGAAGGGAAAGGATCTAGGCTGAGGTCCTGGACCCATGGATGAATGGCCTATGGAGTTTGAAGATCGGTTGATCACTGGGCTGGATAAATGTGCTACAGTTGTGGAATCTGTCGTCTAGATTTGATGAACTTTCTTAAGGACTGTTGCTACTGGATACCTGTGTCTCTATTGTGTTATCTTGTCGTCTGGAGGAGTGAGGAATGTGAATACAAACTATACTGGTTGGCGATACGAAATCTGTGAGCCAACCAAAAGTGGTGAAATAGTGAGTATCGCCTGGTACAAAGGCAGTTGAACTACCGCCCCAGGAAGGGTATCTTGTGCACTGGGGGCAATGTATTTTGGCCATTTACCTAGAGTTATAGTAAAACCTTGGATGTAAGAGATAAACTATTGTTGCATCGTTAACTTGTCTAGGTGATTATTGCAACCCACAACCTCAGATCTTCACATACAGGATTAGAAAAACATTATTGTTTTCTTTCAAAAGCAATATCACATCTGTCCATAGATTGTGACTGGCATTGGACTTCAGCTCTACTGAAATAAATGGAGCTGAGCTGCAATACCACACTGAACCTGTAGACAGGTTGTGGTGCTGTTTTTAGACAAAAAACACAAGTTTTTAATCATGGACAACACCTTTGAAGAGTTAGGCTGCGTGCTCACTATGCGTTTTTGCCGCCGAATTTCCGCAGCGAAAACGCTTAAAAAACGCTTGGTAATACGTGCCGCATGGTCCCCAATGATAATCCGCATGTGCTGTGCACATACTGCGGAAATTTCCGCTGCGGATTATCATTGCTGAAAAATACGCAGCATGTCCATTAATTTTGCGGACACGCAGCGTAATTGCCGCCATTGACTTGCATTGAATCGCTTAATATCCGCATGACTACATGTGCACATGCGGATATTAAGCGATTCAATGTGCGGATGGTACCCGGGTCTGGAGAAGAGGGGACTCGGGTACCATAGAACGTCGCGTGACCTGTCCCATGACTAAATGACATCATGAAAGGTCCTTTCACACCACCGCGAGCCGTACAAGAGACCGGACGCAGCGGAGAAATGACCGGGGGCCATCAGAAGGTGAGTATAATGTTTTTTTTATTTTTTACCATTGTTATTCTTTTTTTTTAACTATTAACTTGGTCACACTATATAAATCCATGCCGGTTGCATGGATTTATATAGTGTGACCAAATTGTCAAGCACTTTTATAAGCAATGCTAAAATCGCTTGGAAAAGCGCTTGATAACCCGCATGCAGAAATGCATGCAAAAACGCTTGACAAACGCTTCTACCTGGCAGGAAAAACGCATGTAAAATCCGCATGCGTTCTTCCTGCCAGGGAGATGCAGCATTTCTGCATCGTGGGCACTTAGCCTTATGCAGTACTTCTCTCTTTTGTCAGATATTCAGGTGTAAAGAAACACTGCTGTACTCCCAGGAATAGCATTCACATTTTTACAACAGGTTCCCAGGGTCCGCCCGTGGTGTAGAGCTCCAGAGACATTTTTTTCTCTCTATTATTAATTAACGCTTACAATATTCTAAATCCAGATGTAGCAGCCACTAATAAGACAGCTGTAGTCCAGTACTAGCGCACAGTGATGTGGTGCGCTCCACTATTAACATAGCACAGCATATGGCGGCTGCTATATCAGTACTCTAGAATATAAAAAATAATTTCCATATTCTAAATAAACATGAGTGCAAATAATAATTATTTTATAGCGCCAACATATTCCGCAGCAATTTACAATACTTGTAAAAACAATATCAGACATTACATCGTAACACATAATTCAACAAAAACTAAAAGGAGTGAGGGCCCTGCTCGCAAGAGCTTACAATCTATTAGAAAATAGTGGGATGAGCAAAAGGGGCTTGTATTGTATAGTCCAGTCGTCATTCTAATAAATAGGGGTATTCACATAACGCTTCATGAACCAGTCATCAGCCAGTACCTGTATAAGGACAGATACAAAGTGCTACTGAGTGCACGGATTGTTGAGAATAGATGACAGAAGGTACAAGATTCTAAACATTTAAGAAGAGAGAACAGGCAATGATTAGATTAGTGAGGTACTGTGATAGGCTAGTCTAAAGAAATGTGGTTTTGGAGCACAGTTAAAATTGTGGATACTGGGAATTAACCAGATTGTTTGGGGTAATGCATTTCAGAGAACTGGAGCAGTATGAGAGAAGTTTTTGAGTGGGAGGTTTGGATTATAGAGAATGTCAGGATACAGTCATTAGCAGAACAGAAAACGGAGATAGGGTGGTAGACAGAGGTGAGGGAGGAGATGCAGAGTGGTACAGAACTGTGGAGAATGTTGTGGGTGATATTGATAAGTTTATATTGTACTCTTTAGCAGATGCAACCAGTGCAATGACTGGAACAGGGTGGAAGCATCGGTGTAACAGCTGGACAGAAATATGAGCTCCTCTGACGCATTTAGGATGGATTGGAGAGGAGAGTTTAGTAAGAGAGAGAATATTTAGTAGAGTTGCAGTAGTCCAGATGAGAATGAATCAGAGCAAGGGTTTGAGCATACAAACTATTATATCGGACAAGTGTTATCCTTGATTTTCACGGATAGCCCTAGTATCCATGTTATTATATGGGGCTGTGCACTTGACCCAGTCATCCGAGGGGAAAAAAAAAAAAAATTGGTGACGTCATATTTTCATCCGAGTGTTGGATCAAAATTGGCAATGCAAGTCTATGGGTCCGTGGAAAACATCTTACCTCACTCGGTAGACATCCGAGTGCAGTCCGATGTCCATGGAATGCCATAAATCGAGAAGGGTGAACAACATATTTTTTCCCACCTCTTAATGTGACTGAAAAGCCTAAATGGCAGTGGATCAGGCCTTCCCTTGGCCTCCGGCAGCTTATTGGTACCCCACAATCGCCTTAGCAGGAACTGCTCCATTTAAATGCCGCTGTCAGAAATTGACAGCAGAATCTAAATGGTTAACAGCTGCATTTGATGCTTAGCTCCGGCAATTGCTGTTTGAGACAGATGCCAGCAGTGTGACAGTCAGCGTTTACTGTGTGTGAACCAGGCACAGCTCCTGATCCCGCTTCATACACTCGGTCCCATTCTAAGGCAGAATTTTTAGGCGGGCATCTCACAGGGCAATATTTTGCCACCCATTGAGATAAACTTCTGACCGTCACCTGAAGCGAGATGCTAATCTGCAGTATATGTATAGAACCAGCGACGGACAAATGATTGGTGCAACCTGTGCAGCTGCACAGGAGCCCAAATGATAAGGGGGCCACTACCACCTCCAAAGCAGCTTCTGTCAGGCACATTGAGCCATATACCTTTTGTTTGTGTTTGTGTGACAGTAATGGGGCATTGCCTCGCACCACTATCAGAGGAGAGATGGTCGCACATGTGCAACTCACTCTCTTGTCTGCTATGACCTATGGAATCTGATTGGGCAACTGCTCCACTATTCCATGGCACTGGGTGTGACGAGTCACCCTGAGGGTGTGTGCACACATCATCATTTTCGGGTGGAAACTAGAATGTATTGGCTCCTTCCAGGTCCTGACTGCAGGACCTGGAAGGAGCCCATGCATTCTAGCATCTTTACTAGTGAGCCAGCTAGAATGTATGGGCTGTAGTCAGGAACTGGAAGGAGCCCATGCATTCTAGCATCTTTACTAGTGAGCCAGCTAGAATGTATGGGCTGTAGTCAGGACCTGGAAGGAGCCCATACAGTCTGGAAGATAGCAGAATCTATGGGGTCCTATCAGGTTTATATTATTGGAGGCAGCAGAATGTATGGGCTCCTGTCAGGTTTATATTATTGGAGGCAGCAGAATGTATGGGCTCCTGTCGGGTATATTTTATTGGAGGCAGCAGAATGTATGGGCTCCTGTTGCGTATATATTATTGGAGGCAGCAGAATGTATGGGCTCCTGTCGGGTATATTTTATTGGAGGCAGCAGAATGTATGGGCTCCTGTCGGGTTTATATTATTGGAGTTAGCAGAATGTATGGGCTCCTGTCAGGTATATATTATTGGAGGCAGCAGAATGTATGGGCTCCTGTCGGGTATATATTATTGGAGGCAGCAGAATGTATGAGCTCCTGTCAGGTTTATATTATTGGAGGCAGCAGAATGTATGGGCTCCTGTCAGGTATATATTATTGGAGGCAGCAGAATGTATGGGCTCCTGTCGGGTATATATTATTGGAGGCAGCAGAATGTATGGGCTCCTGTCGGGTATATATTATTGGAGGCAGCAGAATGTATGGGCTCCTGTCAGGTTTATATTATTGGAGGCAGCAGAATGTATGAGCTCCTGTCGGGTATATATTATTGGAGGCAGCAGAATGTATGGGCTCCTGTCGGGTATATATTATTGGAGGCAGCAGAATGTATGGGCTCCTGTCAGGTTTATATTATTGGAGGCAGCAGAATGTATGGGCTCCTGTCGGGTATATATTATTGGAGGCAGCAGAATGTATGGGCTCCTGTCAGGTATATATTATTGGAGGCAGCAGAATGTATGGGCTCCTGTCGGGTATATATTATTGGAGGCAGCAGAATGTATGGGCTCCTGTCGGGTATATATTATTGGAGGCAGCGGAATGTATGGGCTCCTGTCGGGTATATGTAGCGCCCCGAGGGTTCGGCCGCTACAGGGGTATTGCACCTCAGACTGGAGGTGTGATATTCCACTCCCAGGTAAGGATGGAGTGTGGACCAGGGCTCAGTTAGCTGCATGCAGCACACACACCCCATTTCCGAGGGACAGCTCAACGGTGCTCCCACTAGACATAAGTGCAGGCACGACCGACCATGTCCCTGCTGGAGTGGGGAGGGAGGGGTGGAACACCCAGTGCTGTAGGGGCAGATAGGGGGCGGTTCCTGAGCGTAGGAAGGAGCCCATTGGTTGCTGGTCACCTGGGCTCATGGCTAGAGGGAGGTATAAAAGGTGGGCACCATCTTAGCTCTAGGAGAAGTTCGTTCTGTGGAGAGGAGAAGACAGGGAGCAGCAGCTCAGGCTGAGTGCTGCTCCAGAGGCAGGCCTCGGAAAGAGGCCAGGGCCTGAGAGGAGAAGGAGAAGTGGGCCTGGAGAAGAGGCCGAGGAGGAGGTGAAGGGGAGCTGAGATTCTGGCTCATCTCAGCTCCAAGAGAAAGGAACAGAAACAGAAAGGAACTGCAAAGAAGGAGAGACAGAGAAACAGAAGGGCTCAGGAACAAGAAGGTGGAAGGGACCCTAAGAACCCACGAGAATCCAGGGTGCAGGGTCAGGCAGATTAAGGGTACCGGATCCCAAGTTGGTGGAGGAGAAACTACCCTCAGCCAAAGACCGGTCGTCGTGATCATTTATTGGTGCGACACCTCATCAAACCTGCTAGGAAGGCACCATATAGGACAGCGGAGGACGGGGCCCACGTTTAACTGCACAGGTCCGCGGCAGCTGGACAAAAGTGGGTCACTGGTGAGGCAGGCCAGAGAAAGGATAAAAGGGGGTCCTGTGCCATGCTCCTGAACTGCCTGGGAGTTGACCGAGCCCCTCACCTGGTGGACGCAGCACGGCTCGGGCGGTCACTGCTGGCCGAAGTGACCTGGAACAAACGAACTGTGAGTAAAGACCCTGGACTGTAACTTGTTGTCTGTGTGCTCCTTCGCGCCTCCAGCACTATCAGCACCGGGACTCGCACTACCATCACTCCCAACATCAACTACACTGCCCTGGGGCTGCACTCTTCCCGCGGGGAGTCACATCACCTCAGCTGCACCCATCATCAGCCCCAGCGGACTGCCTTGCAGCGGCGGTTCCTAATAACCGCAATCCACGGGTGGCGTAGTCGGACATTATTTGGAGCGCATAGCAGACTACCATTGACCTGACCACCCTGAGCCGCGGGACCGGGCCACCACTACTACTACCCCCATCGTTCCCCTATCGCCCGGATCCGCGTGCCCCACGGCCCAGGGGACGAGTCATATATATTATTGGAGGCAGCAGAGTGTATGGGCTCCTGTCGGGTATATATTATTGGAGGCAGCAGAATGTATGGGCTCCTGTCGGGTTTATATTATTGGAGGCAGCAGAATGTATGGGCTCCTGTCAGGTATATATTATTGGAGGCAGCAGAATGTATGGGCTCCTGTCGGGTATATATTATTGGAGGCAGCAGAATGTATGAGCGCCTGTCGGGTATATATTATTGGAGGCAGCAGAATGTATGGGCTCCTGTCGGGTATATATTATTGGAGGCAGCAGAATGTATGGGCTCCTGTCAGGTATATATTATTGGAGGCAGCAGAATGTATGGGCTCCTGTCTGGTATATATTATTGGAGGCAGCAGAATGTATGGGCTCCTTTCGTGTATATATTATTGGAGGCAGCAGAGTGTATGTGCTCCTGTCGGGTATATATTATTGGAGGCAGCAGAATGTATAGGCTCCTGTCGGGTGTATATTATTGGAGGCAGCAGAATGTATGGGCTCCAGTCAGGTATATATTATTGGAGGCAGCAGAATGTATGGGCTCCTGGCGGGTATATATTATTGGAGGCAGCAGAATATATGGGCTCCTTTCGGGTATATATTATTGGAGGCAGCAGAATGTATGGGCTCCTACCAGGTCCTGACTACAGCCCATTTGTGGCGCCCTGCTACGCCTAGGTGCCACAGATCCCAGTAGGGTGCATGGATGGACTTCTCCACAACAGGCCCTCATTACATTCATAGGCTCCTGTCGGGTGTATATTATTGGAGGCAGCAGAATGTATGGGCTCCAGTCAGGTATATATTATTGAAGGCAGCAGAATGTATGGGCTCCTGGCGGGTATATATTATTGGAGGCAGCAGAATATATGGGCTCCTTTCGGGTATATATTATTGGAGGCAGCAGAATGTATGGGCTCCTACCAGGTCCTGACTACAGCCCATATGTGGCGCCCTGCTACGCCTAGGTGCCACAGATCCCAGTAGGGTGCATGGATGGACTTCTCCACAAGAGGCCCTCATTACATTCATACACCTCCACCCTTCCACCTCACACCAGCAGAGGGAGCCCGTTAGGGACATATATATAGGGAAGGTGGAGCCAGGAGCTGAGTTAGTTCGGAGTTGTGAGAGAGTGTGCTGGCACTTAGACCAGTGAAGAGTAGAGTTGAGCCACCCCCGTAGAGTTCGGGTTCGGTTTGGTTCATCGAACACCAGTATTTTCGCCGAACTGTTCGTCAAATTCCGTCGAACCCCGTTAAAACCAATGGCAGGCATACAAAAACACGTAGAAACACGTAGAAAACACCTTCAAAGGTGTCAAAAATCTGACAAACTGCTCAGAAGACACAACTAACACATAGGAAAGTGACAAGTACTTATAGTCATGCGAAAAGAAAAGAGGTGGAGGAGTAAAAGGAGGGGGAGACACAGATATCGGCATGTCATGCCCTTCTAAAATCAAGAAAGGCTGGAGTAAAAATCTAAAATTAGCCTACCAACACCCAGACGTCGTGACAAGAAAATTAAAAAAAGAAATATTTTTAGGTAAAATGGCTGTTCCATTCAGAACACTTTCCTTACAAGACGTAGTGGTATCCTCGTTGTGAGATGTGCCAAAAACGGAACCCAATACATTTGGACTAATCCACCATTTGTCATATCCAAGGGGCAGGTCAGTAAACGACAACATCGACGCGGATCCAAGTACAGTAGTATATACTGTACATCCTTTGACAAGACAATCAGGCGGATAAAGAAGTTGGGAAGGGTCACCCTAATGGCCAAAATAGACATTGATGCGGCGTTCCGGTTACATACTTCCTGTGCCTCCGAATAGTGTCCACCTATTGGGCTGCTTCTGGGAAGGAGCATACTATATAGATCGCTGTTTTGCCCATGGGGTGGTCCAGATCCTGCTCACTTTTTGAGGCGTTTAGTTGCTTCCTCGAATGGGTTGTAATGAACGTTTCTAAGGGGGCACATATTATCCATTACCTCGACAACTTCTTATCCCTGGGCCCAAAAGATTCGCTACAGTGTGAATACACGCGGTAGTCCGTCTGTGAGAAGGAGAGAGCTGGAGGGAGAGCGGACACCACAGAGCCGAGGGGTTAGATGGAGAATGGAAGAAGGAAAGAGGGCGAGGGAGGTAAGGGAGTACAGTGGAAGGCCGCCGACCTGAGCTCCCCCACGTTCCTGCTGGGTGGGGAACAGCCCTGGGAAGAAAAGCCGCTTGCGCATCCCTTTGAGGTTACGGGCGCGAGCGGGCAGAGGGTCTACGCTGGAGTGCGAAGCCGACACGGCCAGTCCGTTCCTGCCCGTGCGACCTCCGTGTCTCCGGGTTTGTGCCAGAGCAGCCGTGGACCCTGACGGCCAGCCCCCCCTCTCCCAATACTGGTGCCTGTCCGCTGGTGGGTCGAGCCCCCCCGCGGTGGGGGGGGGGGGTAACATCTGCAGAAGAAAGACCATCTTCCAGCCAAACTAAGATGTCTACTTCTTTTCGTGGACAATGTGATACGATCCCTTTCTTACGGACACGCCCATCGCTACAAATTCCAGATGAGGCACAAAAACAGCAGGTGCTTCAACGGATATCAAGTGCTCCTTCATGTGGGCTCTCCTCCACCTCAACTTCAACATCACAAATACTCGAGTCCTCAGAGGTGTCACCCCAATCACACTTGCTTCCTCACAGCTCCCAAGTCTCCAGCTGCCGGTCTGAGTATGGGGTAACACAGATGGTTGAGTCTGCAGAGCTGTTTACTCACACTATAGCCTGGGAAACAGAGGTCTGCTCCAGAGCTTCTGTTAATCCAGATGAGGAATTGATCTGCACTGATGCCCAGAATCTTTATGAGTCAGATCCAGGACCAGATGAAGAAGGTTCTGAGCATAATGTAGACCCTCGTTCCCAAACTGTAGCTCCTGTTGGTGGAGACAATGATGAATACGATGATGAGACTCAAATACCTGATTGGAGCGACAACTTGACTTTTCGGTCAGGGCAGGAAGAGGTTGGCTCTGAGGACGACGGGTGTGAGAACACACAGGGTGATTATGACGAGGTTGGAGATCCCACTTACTGTCAACCCACAGTCAGCCAGTCGATGAGGTCAGCAGAGGAGGTGGAGGAGGATGGTATTGATGACGAGGTTAGGTTGCGCCTTCCTGGACAGAGATGGAGTACTGGAAGCACGTCAACAACTGCATCCTCAACCACAACTCTGCCTCTGACCACGAGTCGTGGTGGTTCTTCAGGTCACATGGGCTCTAAGCCTTGCATAGCCTGGGCATTTTTTCAGATCGATAAGGATGACCCAACTCGTGTTATCTGTAATATTTGTCATCAAAAGCTAAGTAGAGGCCAAAAAATCCATAGTTTGAGTACTTCATGCATGAACCGTCACATAGATATGAAGCATAAGTTGCAGTGGGAAGCTCACTGTGCTACAATGTGGCCTAGCGGGCCGGGGCAACCACCGTCTGCCCCATCTTGTCCATCCACGGCCTCTTCATCCTCTGTGGCTGGGGGGACAGCAGTCACACATGTTTTTGGACACAGACCTGCCACCTCTTTACCCGCAACAGCCAGTGTGATTGGCAGCTCATCATTTCATTTGGAAGTGGAAACACCAGCTGGTGTTGAGCGCTCTCCGACATCGAGAGCACCACCTTTGGATCAAGGCAACATAACTTTTCCGCCTGCATCTTCCTCACAGACAGGCAGTTTGCCGGGGCACCCTACTCAACCCCGTCTAAGCACAACAGCCAGCCCTCGGTCCCTCAGATGTGGACAAGTAAAAGACCATTTCCTCCTAGCCGTGACAAAGCTAAGAGGTTGAATTTCACCATCTGCAAGCTGTTGGCTACAGAAATGCTGCCTTTCCGCCTGGTGGACACAGAGGATTTTCGAGAACTTATGTCCGTCGCAGTGCTCCAGTACCAGATGCCCAGTCGGCACTACTTCTCAAAGAAAGGTGTGCCTGCGCTCCACCAGCATGTCGCACACAACATCACCGCTTCTTTGAGAAACTCTGTGTGTGACAGGGTGCATTTCACCAAAGACACTTGGACGAGTAGGCATGGACAGGGGCATTACATGTCGCTGACTGGGCACTGGGTAACTATGGTGACAGCAGGACAAGGGGCTGCTGTCCAAGTCTTGCTGTCCCCACGAGTTGTGCATCCATCCTCTTTATCTAGAAGTTCCTCCACTGCTTCTGCCTCCTCAACCTCCTCTCGGTCCTCCACCTGCACCCAAATCCTGTCTGGTAATGCCACCCGCTTTCTAACTGCGCAGAAGGGATCCTGCACACCTCCTTACTATGCTGGCAGCAGGGTTCAATGGCAACAGGCGGTGTTTACTTTGAAATGTCTGGGAAATGTGAGTCACACAGCTGAGGAGTTGTGGTCAGCTCTGGAGACCCAGTTTCATGAATGGTTGTCTCCACTGGACCTGCAACCAGGGAAGGCCATGTGCGACAATGCTGCAAACTTGGATGCGGCCCTTCGCCGGGGCAATGTCACACACGTGCTTTGTATGGCTCACGTGTTGAACCTGGTTGTCCTGCAATTTTTAGCCCACTATCCTGGACTAGATGGCCTTCTGCAGAGGGCACGGTCGCTGTGTGCTCACTTCCGCCGTTCGCATTCCGCAACTCAATGACTTACATCTCTACAGAAGTCGTTGGGCCTGCCAGTTCACTGGCTGAAATGCGATGTGCCGACACGGAGGAATTCAACTCTGCACATGTTGCAGCGACTGTGGCAGCACCGACAAGCCCTGGTGCAATACGTTCTGACGTATAGCCTGGGCCAACGAGATCCAGAGGTGGGGAAAATCACGCTGCAGGAGTGGTCTCAGATCAGGGACCTATGCACCCTTCTGCACAGTTTTGAAACGGCGACAAAGATGTTTAGTGCTGACGATGCCATTATCAGCATGACTATTCCGGTGATTTACATGCTGGAGCACATGTTAAACAGAATTCGGAGTCAGGTGGTGGGACAAGAGGAGGTGGAGGAAGTAGAGGAGGAGTCATATGCGGAAGGGATAACATCTCCAAGGTCCAGACTGCCGGCAGCACAAAGGCGGCAGGCATGGGAGGGTGGGGGAGAGGGATTAACCAGGGCGCATGGTAGCAGCCAAACAGTTGAGGAAGGTGCAGGAGCTGAGGAAGAAGTGGAGGACGAACTGGCGATGGGCATGGAAGACTCATCAGATAAGGGAGACCTTGATCACATTTCTGTTGTGCGAGGTTGGGGGGAGAGGGCAGAGGAAGGAAGCATGATTCTTACCTCGCTACCAACACAACAAGGACTTGGTCCTCCTGGATGCGCAAGACACATGAGGGCCTTCTTGCTGCACTACCTGCAACATGACCCTCGGATTGTCAGAATTCTAAGTAATCCCGACTACTGGGTTGCCACACTCTTAGATCCCCGATACAAAAGTAAATTTGCCGAAATAATTCCTGCCATAGAAAGGGATTCACGCATGCAGGAGTATCAGCAGAGGCTGTTGCAGAATCTTACATGTGCTTTTCCACAAAACACCAGTGGTGCATGTAGTGAATCTCACAGTTCTAACTTGCCAACCGTGGGACTGCCGAGTCTTCATCTCTCAAACCGTAACAGTAACACAGTATCTGCTGGTAACAGCAATTTTGTGGAATCGTTTCACCACTTTTTTAGACCATCCTTTGCAAGGCCACAGGAGACAAGAAGTCTGACACATAGTCAATGCCTAGAGAGGATGGTACAGGAGTATTTCCAAGTGAACATCGAAGCCATGACTGTGTCACTGGACCCTTGCTCATTTTGGGCTTCCAATCTGGAAAAATGGCCGGAGCTCGCCACTCACGCTTTGGAGATCTTGTCATGCCTTGCAGCCAGCATTCTCTCTGAACGTGTGTTCAGCGCTGCTGGTGGTGTGCTGACAGATAAGCGCACGCGGCTGTCCACTGAGAATGTAGACAGACTGACGTTCATAAACATGAACAAATCATGGATCCGCAAGGACTTTTCTACCCCTGTGTCATCCTGGGGAGACTAAAAGCTTGAGGATTTGGTAAAATCACCTCACCAACCATTTTAAGCAACTCTGGGGCAATTGATGCCACTTAAGTGGTGTCTGTGCCACAATTTTTGGAAAAAATGGAGACCCTTTTTGGAGTCCCCTTGCTGTGTTTTACGTGACGTTGGCATCATCAATTCCAGGTGGGTTGGGTCGCTCCCCCCCCCTTTTAACCGTAAGAAACTACATACACTATGGCTTGGGGTAACACAGATGGTTGAGTCTGAAGAGCTGTTTACTCAGAGGTCTGCTCCAAAGCTTCAGTGTCTGCTAGTCAGCGTAGTAGCCCAGCTCTGAAGCAAGCTACACCGCCTGTGTATCTAATAAGAATTTTTAACTGCATCTAGCCTAGACAATACTTTCAGCGTAGTAGCCCAGCTGTGAAGCAAGCTGCACCGCCTGTGTATCTAATAAGAATTTTTAAGTGCATCTAGCTTGGGCAGACTGTGGGGACCACCAACCAAACCCAGATGCTCAGCCCCCCTACCGCCCTCCTTTCCTTGACAATACAATAATGTAACTCTTACAACTGGATGGGTGAGGATCGGTCACAGCTTTACTAACTCTTTATACTCATTCCATTAGAAAGGCATTTTATTTCTAAAATAATTCAGCTTGTTGCAGCATGCCCTGTGTCTCCACACCGGCAAGTTGGCCAACACGTGTAACTCTCCAACATGTCCTTTCTATTTCCAGGCCACGGAGGATCATGCGTACTCATATGCAGGACTCTGACCCCCATCCATCACTCTTAACGCTTGTTCCACTCCATCCTGGAGTCCTGACAGGAATATGTCCAGTCCAATATCCATTAAGTGAACACCGTCAGGCTTTATCTCCTTCCAGTTGTCGGTGTCGTATCACTACACCGCCTCTGTCTCTTCTAAATTTTGCCATCCAAATATTTATTACCCACCTTGTCCATTCGATGGCCGTGATGTCTCGCGCACCTTGCCATACCGCTATCGGCACAATCTCTAACCATACTATAGTTAGTTTTGTGAAAAATTCTCTGAAGCGCTCAGTGTCTAGTTTCATTATTGCCATTAGTTATGCGCTCTTATGATGACCTGGGTAGTTTCCCCCGGCATGTATAACTAAGATGACCGGACCTCTTGCCTCTCTCCCTACCTTGATTACTTCCATTAGTACCTGTGGCCATTGCAGGCCTCTAATACCTCTCCAGTTGAAATATGTGTTATGAAGCTCTAATTTCCTCCCACCTGGGTGGACTTTCGCCCTTTTTTCTGCCCAATATGTATACGAGTGGGCTATCACCCACACTGTTGGCTTAGCGTCACCTGTAAAAGAAACAAACCACGTTAGGATAACAAGTTGGGTCTTATGTATCTCGCCAAACACGTGGATCGCTATCTCCCTATCCTCTGAACTTCCGTTTCTGACAGTCCTGCTCTTGCTGCTTCCGTGGCCGCGCCTATGCGGAATGAGTGTGTCCCGTAATCTTTGGGGTGGTTCCCTGCCGATATTAGGCATTTATTAAATATAGCTTGGAACTGGTATCTTGATAATGGCGTTCCATCAATGTGTGATAGGAAGAAATTACTTTGTGATCTGATGGTTATATATGTTTTTACTATTGTTACCCGACTCAGTGTACCGTTTGTGGGTTGTAGAAGTACCCAAGTGCCCCTGCCCGCTGGAACCGTTTTCGATTTGCGTATGCGTAGACGTATTGTATTATTGGCTATGACTACGTCCTGGTGTAATAAGCCTCCACTGGTGGTAATTTTGGATTGAGGGACTAATTCGCTTATGCATAGCGCCCCGAAGAAAGTGATTGCAAATGCAGTAGACAGTAGTGTTGCTTCAAATTGTGAGTGTCATGTTAATGGTGTTAGGGATATGATGTGAGAAATCAGTTTTAGTGACACGGGACGAGACATCTACACTCCTGACTTGGCTGACCCCTTTTCCACCCTTTTATGGATTGTCTGATGATGAATCTCTTTGTCACATCTTCCCAATTCAGTAGTTGGAAGTGAAATGCTACTCCGGTCAGACACCGCAGCACTGACGCCCCTGATATGCCCCTCATCATTAGCTGGTGGAGAAATTCTATGGTGACTTGTAATCTGGCTTGTTCACATTGGTCAACCCGTCTGCCTGCTACTAGTCGTGTCCACTCTTCCCATGCCTTACCATATGCTTGCCACGTCGATGCTCTGATTAATGGCATCAACTATTCGCCACTAGATCCCATAGGGAGGGTGGGCAACTGTTGCCCGATGTGTGGGAGTTGGGGAGGAGCTCTGTGAAAATCTGCCAATTGAATTGTGATAAAGCGTTAGCAGCAGTGTTAGACCCCTCAGCATCGTGGCTAGTGCGGACCCATGCATTGTGTTTTAGGCACAGGAATGCTAGCCGGCGTAGTAGGCCTAGCACTGGGAGAGACGATGATGCCATCTTACTAATGCAGTGCGCTAGGCTGGTGTTTTTTGTTATGAAGCGTATATTTTTGTTAGCCAGGTGCGCGCCCCATATTTCTATTGCTACCACTATTGGGAAGAGTTCCAAGAGTGTCTGTTTTTTTGTCAGCACTTGTTCTGCCCAATACGGAGGTTATAAGCTTGTGCACCATTGGTTATTTAGTATCGCTGCATATCCGTACAGATGGGCTACTCCAATGAGTAACAGACACTGCTACAGGCCCAAAAGGTTTTACTTGGCTAGATGCAGTAAAAAATTGTTATTAAATACAAAGGTGGTGTAGCTTGGTACAGATGGGCTACTCCAATGAGTAACAGACACTGCTACAGTCCCAAAATTATTTACTTGGCTAGATGCAGTAAAAAATTGTTATTAAATTCAAAGGTGGCGTAGCTTGGTACAGATGGGCTACTACAATGAGTAGCAGACACTGCTACAGGCCCAAAATTATGTACTGGGCTAGATGCAGTAAAAAAATGTTATTAAATGTTATTAAATTCCCTAGAGCCCCCACAGGCGTGCACTATCACCCCCCCTTCCCCAGAGCCCCCACAGGCGTGCACCATCATCCCCCCCTTCCCCAGAGCCTCCACAGGCATGCACCATCATCCCCCCCTTCTCCAGAGCCCCCACAGGTGTGCACCATCACCCCCCTTCTCTAGAGCCCCCACAGGCGTGCACCATAATCCCCCCCTTCCCTAGAGCCCCACAGGTATGCAGCATCACCCCCCCTTCCCCAGAGCCCCCACAGGCGTGCACCATCACCCCCCCCTTCCCCAGAGCCCCCACAGGCATGCACCATCATACCCCCCTCTTCCCCAGAGCCCCCACAGGCATGCACCATCACCCCCCCTTCCCCAGAGCCCCCACAGGTGTGCACCATCATCCCCCCCTTCCCTAGAGCCTCACAGACTTGCACCATCACCCCCCCTTCCCCAGAGCCACCACCGGTCCGCAGCATCCCCCCAGAGCCCCCACAATCCCTCGAGAGCCACCACAAGCCCGCAGCATCCCCCCAGAACCCCCACAATCCCTCCAGAGCCACCACCATCCCACAGCATCCCCCCAGAGCCCCCACAAACCCACAGCATCCCCCCCAGAGCACCCACAAACCTCGCAGCACGTCCCCAGAGCACCTACAAACCTCGCAACATGCACCCAGAGCCCCTACAAACATCGCAGCATGCCCCCAGTGCCCCCACAAACCTCGCAGCATGCCCCCAGAGCACCCACAAGCCTGCAGTGTCCCCACCAGCATCCCCCCAGAGTCACCACCAGCCCACAGCATCCCTCCAGAGCATGCACAAACCAGCAGCATCCCCCCCCAGAGCACCCACAAACCTCGCAACATGCACCCAGAGCCCCTACAAACCTCGCAGCATGCCCCCAGTGCCCCCACAAACCTCGCAGCATGCCCCCAGAGCACGCACAAGCCTGCAGCGTCCCCACCATCCCCCCAGAGCCACTACCAGCCTGCAGCATCCCCCTAGAGCCCCCACAAACCCGCAGAATCCCCCCAGAGCCCCCACAAACCTCGCAGCTTCCCCCCAGAGCCCCCAAAAGCCCCACAGCGTCCCCTCAGGCCCCGCAGCATCCCCCCAGAGCCCCCACAAACCTGCAGCATGACCCCAGAGCCCACAGCATGACCCCACAAACTTTGCAGCATGGCCCCAGAGCCCTCACAAACCTCGCAGCTTCCAGCCAGAGCCCCCACAAACCCTACAGCGTCCCCCCAAGCCCCGCAGCATCCCCCCAGAGCCCCCACAAACCTGCAGCATCACCCCAGAGCCCACAGGATGCCCCCACAAACTTTGCAGCATGGCCCCAGAGCCCCCACAAACCCGCAGCATCACCTCAAAGCCCGCAGCATCACCTCAAAGCCCACAGCATGCCCCCAGAATCTCTCCAGAGCCACCACCAGCCCGCAGCGTGCCCCCACAAACCTTGCAGAATCCCCCCAGAGCCCCCACCAGCCTGCAGCATCACCTCAGAGCCCCCACAAACCTGTAGCATGCCTCCAGAGCCCCCACAAGCCCACAGCGTGCCCCCCCAGAGCGACCACCAGCCCACAACATCCCCCCAGAGCCCCCACAAACCCACAGCATGCCTCCAGAGCCCCCAAACCTCACAGCGTCCCCCTAGAGTGCCCACAGTCCCGCAGCATGTGTCCCCCTAGAGTGCATGCAAACCTCGGAACCCCCCCCTAGAGTGCCCACAGTCCCCCCCAGAGCCCCCACAAGCCCGCAGCATCCACCAAAGCCCCCACAAGCCCACAGCATCCCCCCAAAGCCCGAAGCATCCCCCCAGAGCACCCACAAGCCAGCAGTGTCCCCCCCTGAGCCACCACAAGCCCTGCAGCATCCCCCAAAACCCCCACAAGCCCACAGCATCCCCCCAAAGCCCGAAGCATCCCCCCAGAGCCACCACAAGCCTGCAGCATCCGCCAGACCCCCACTATCCCCCCAGAGCCCCCACTAGCCCGCAGCATCCCCCCAGAGCCCCCACAAACCCGCAGCATGCCTCCAGAGCCCCCACAAGCCCACAGTATGCCCCCCAGAGCCACAACCAACCCGCAACATCCCCCCAGAGCCCCCACAAGCCTGTAGCATGCCTCCAGAGCCCCCAAACCTCACAGCATCCCCCTAGAGTGCCCACAGTCCCGCAGCATGCGTTCTCCTAGAGTGCATGCAAACCTCGCAGCGCCCCCCTAGAGTGCCCACAGTCCCCCCAGAGCCCCCACAAGCCCGTAGCATCCCTCCAGAGCCCCTACAAGCCTTGCAGAATCCCCCCAGAGTGCCCACAGTCTCCCCCAGCATCCCCACAGAGCCCGCAGCATGCCCCCACAGAGCCCGCAGCATGCCCCCCCAGAGAGCCCCAAGCGTGCATAATCCCCCCCCTCCAAAACCCGCAGCATGCCTCCACAGAGCCTGCTGCATGCCCACAGAGCCCCAACAAACCACAGCATGCCCTCACAAGCCCCGCAGCGTCACCCCAGAGCCCCCACAAGCACCCCAGTGTTACGCACGCGCCCGGACTGACTGGCGTGAGTGTGATTAGTGATCCCACTGGACCATGAACCGAGGAGTGCCTGGAGGGGCGTAACTAAATATCAACCCGATCCGACCAAGGTCGCACGGTGGCTAACGACTCCGTGAACCAGGGAGGAACCGAACAGAGGGACCAGGGGCTACTCCAGGTCAGACCCTGGTCACAGCTGTTGACCCACACCGGGGAATGCAGGAACAGGCAGGTAAGACTGGCGTACAGACAGCAGCTATAAGAATTAGGAAGTAACCGGGCCCCCGCCCTAAGCAGTCAGTCAAGAGACATGCACACAGCATGAACTCACAACATGAACTGGAGCTCGGTTTGCAGGCTGGACTGATGGGTAAGATTGCGGTCTTGCATGGTGGGAGGTGGTGCACCATGCAAGCACACCGCCAGGGATGTTACAGTACCCCCCCCCTTTACACCCCCTCTTCTTCAGGCCTGCAAGGGTCTTCTGCAGAGAATTTGGAGGCCAATCCTTCTCTTCAAGAGGATTACTTCTTCTGTCCACTAGAGGAAGCGAAGCTGGTCTCATCATCTTGGTGACTAGGATGCTTCCTCCTATCAAGCCATCCTCAGCAACAGATGAAGAGGGTGAAGTACCGGGAATAGCACACAGAAAAGTCTCTCTCCATTTGTTATCAGGTAGCACCCTGGTGGATTCAGGAGACAACTGGAGGTCCTCCGCCTGGTTGGAGAGGTGCAGATGTGACGCTCACAGCCCTCCCTGGGAAATGGGGTACTCGGAGCCGGGTTAGGTGTTGGGGAGGCAGTTGTGGCCAGGACCCGCTCCGTGCCCAGGGCCGTCACATAAAAGTTAATGGGCTATCAGGGTTGAGTGTTTGCTATCGACTACGCCACCTGTGATATCTGGTGATGGCCACAAGTGCTGCTGCAGTCCTCTGAGGTGGGGTGTTGTGGCAGCCGTAGTTGATACTACTCCCCACAGGCGGAGCAGGGCCTCAGGGCAGAGAGGCAGATGGAGGGAGTTGTAGTGGAGGAGTTCTGGTGCCGTGCGGTGCAGAAATAAAGAGACCGGAGGCCATAGGGGTAGACTTCCAGGGTTTTTACTCATGGTAGAGAATGCAGCTGCAAGGCTTCTCCCTGCTCCTCACGGGGGCTCTGCGGCCACCAGGACTGGGTGTCCGACAACCTCCGAGTAGTTCAGGTGCTTTAGTTAGGACCCCGCACAAGAGTGTTACTAGACTTCAAACCAAGTCCCCTCCTGTCCGTGTGTGTGTAGAAAGGCCGGGTCTCCCTCTGGACTATGCACAGAACAAGGGTAGGGGTGGCAACTCCGCTCCGTCCGTTACCCGGTGGGATCCACTGAGCCTTCCGGGCTTTCCTGACTAGGACGTAGAGTAGCAAAGTCAGGTGTCGGGGGCCGATACCCCTCTTGCAGCCGGAATCCCTCTGACTAGGCCAGAATAGCGAGGACAGGTGGCGTATACCGCTCCGTCTGCATCCCCCTGGGATCCTTTTGCGGTGGAGCTAGACTCCTCAGCTCCAGGCCTTCTTGGGTAGGGACCTTGACCGGGTAGAGACATCCGTTAACTCTAACCCGCTCCTCGACTCAAGGCCAGAGTACGGGAACCGTGTCCCCATCAACTGCAGGTTCACACAGAAAGCCACGTTCAGTGATGAAGATCACAATCAAAAGACCATAAGCCCAAGATGGCTGGTTATTAAATATGAATTTTTAAGTATAACCTACATGTGCGTCCTCCACCCTCACCCACTACATGGTTCCCCCCTAACTTTTGGTTCCCCAATCTCCTCTTATCCTGGCTGGGGCAGCACACTGGTGCCTATTAGCCCCCCCTACAGGTGGGAGAAGTGTGGTGTTGGATGTAGAGGTGGGGTCCTGACAGTTGCACCATCCTTACCTTGAAGGAGAGATACCACACCCCATTAAAGAGGTGCAGTATCCCTGTTGCTATCGAACCACCAGGGGCGCCACACAGAGACTCAGGGGTAATCACTGCTTCAAAGTTCACCTTGCCAGGCTTACAGGATGAAGTGGGCGAAGTACCAGGTACAAGGATGTAGGAAAGTTTCTCTCCGTTTATCAGGTAGCACCCCGGGGAATTCAGAAGACAACTGGAGGTCCTCTGCCTGGTTGGAGGGGTGCAGAGACTCTGGGGTAATCACTGCTTCAAAGTTCACTTTGCCAGGTTTACTAGATGAAGTGGGCAAAGTACCAGGTACAGGGTGCAGAAAAGTCTCTCTCCATTTATTATCAGATAGCACCCCGGAGGATTCTGGAGGCAACTGGGGTTCCTCCGCCTGGTTGGAGGGCGGCAGAGACTTGGAGGTAGCCACCGCCTTTATGGAATTGAGACCAGATTTATTAGAGATGGAGGGTCCTTGCTTTGGGACCATCTTCAATCTGGTTTCAGAGATGACATGTCTGTGAGGTGGGTCGGTACCTGAAGCCAGATCATTGGTACAATCGTCGAGACTGTGTGGGGACATCGCCTCCGTTTCTCTTCCTTCGGAGACTTCAGCGCACAGCGAGTCAGCGACTAGCAGATCTGGTGAAGAAGAAGAAGAAACTGCTAACTGTCCTGAAGATATGGGGACTGGACACCCCTTGTACCTTAGCAGTCCCCCAGGATACACCATACAGGATCTCCAGACCTGAGCGGGCACTAGATGTCTCGGCTCAGGACGACCTGTGGGTAAGCCAGTCAGCACCTGGAATGTGAACTTCTTCATGTGTAATGCTCCAATCTGGAGCTTAATTTGTACAGACATATTTTGACTGTTTCTGAGTAGGGCTCGTCCTTCTGCTGACAATGCCCAAACCGGCTTCTGAAGTTGTCGGACAGGAATCAGACACCGACTCTTCAAGGCTTTAAGCCCGAAACTTCCGGTTAATCCGAGGCCTTCACTTGCCACGGAGACAGTCATGGTCATCTGTGGAGAGGAAACACTAACGCCAAGGGCAGCCTCTCCTGCAGGCCTAATGTCTTGGGATTCTCCAACCTTCGCTGGACAAAGACCATGAGAGGGTCCCAAGCAATCGCAGCGGGACCGCAATCCAATTTTGTGACTGAGTTCTGGCCTCTGCTTTGCCTGAAGAACATAGTCATCCTTTATGGATTCAGTGTGGATAGTTACCTTTACAGGCTGGTGAACAGGAGGTCTTTGGGAGGACAGAACCTGGCGTGATGGTTTACCTCTACGCCTTGCACGTCTGGACTGCCTCTTGAGGTTGGGAAGAGAAGTATTCTGTGGAGCATAGTCATCCTGTGAGGATTCAGGGTGGGCAGTAGTCTCTTCAGGCTGGAGAACTGGTAGGCTACCTACACACACTACCCATCGGGGCTGCTCCGGGATATTGGGAAGGGAAGCTTTAGCAGAGGCTTCAGGATTAGGGTCATCGAAGACCATTAGAAAGGCCACCAGGAAGGCCTGCAGGTCAAAGATGATAGGATCCCATGCTTCCCATAGGGAAGTGATCCATTTCAAGGCATCACCCGCTAGGTAGGACATCAAGAATGCTACTTTAACCTGATCAGTAGGAAAATAGTGAGCATAGAACTTGAAATGCAGCATGCATTGCTCCACAAATGCACGGCTTCGTTTTGGATCCCCATAGTATCGTGGTGGATCCGCAGGAACGAGTGATGGTACAGTAGATCCATTTGGGCTGGTGCATAAACCGCCTGGGCCATAGCTTGAGGAAAAATTTTTTCTTGGTGCACGTATTCGCCAGACAAGGATTCAAAATGTCTTTGAGAGCGAAAGGCCGTGGGGCTCAACGGGAACCATGGCCTGAGCAAACTGTTACGCTCGCGCCCGGACTGACTGGCGTGAGCGTGATTAGTGATCCCACAGTACCATGAACCGAGGAGTGCCTGGAGGGGCGTAACTAAGTATCAACCCGATCCGACCAAGGTCGCACGGCGGCTAACGACTCCGTGAACCAGGGAGGAACCGAGAAGAGGGACCAGGGGCTACTCCAGGTCAGACCCCGGTCACAGCTGTTGACCCACAGCGGGGAATGCAGGAACAGGCAGGTAAGACTGGCGTACAGACAGGTGGTTATTGACAGGCACGGCTGGTATGCAGACAGGTGGGTACTGGTAAGCACGACTGGTATGCAGACAGGTGGGTGCTGGCAAGCACGGCTGGTATGCAGACAGGGGGGTATTGACAAGCACGGCTGGTATGCAGACAAGGGGTTACTAGCAGATAGGAGTGCAGGCTGGATAGGGTCCAGTACAGACTGGGAGACAAGAACAGAGCCGCAGATGCGGTAGACAAGCAGAGTAAAGCAAAACAGCCGGTGCGGTGGATAAGGCAGAGCAGAGAGGACCCGCCGGAGCGGTGAGCAAGGCAGAGCAGAGGGAAACCGCCAGAGCAGTGAGCAAGCAGAGCAGAACTAAACCGCAGGTGCGGAGAACAAGGCAGAGCACAGAGTAACCGCCGGAGCGGTGAGCTAGGCAGAGTAGAGTGGAACCGCTGGAGCGGTGAGCAAGCAGAGTAGAACTAAACCGCAGGTGCGGTGAACAAGGCAAAGCAGAGAGGAGCCGCCGGAGCGGTGAGCAAGGCAGAGCAGAGGGGAACCGCCGGAGCGGTGAGCAAGGCAGAGCAGAACTAAACCGCAGAGCTCTGTTCACATGGAACAGACTGAAAGATACAGGAAGATGGCTAGAACACAGGAGGTAGATACGGAGGAAGGGAAAAGGGACAAGCAGAACCAGATACAGACAAGGTACTGACAATTAAGTAGCGAGTGGACTCAAAACTCACAAACAGAAGTACAGAAACAACGAGTAGGAGTTAGGTGCTGGTTCAGACACTGCAGGAAAAGGGAAGGTACGAACATAGAGACAAACAGATAACAGGCTAGGATACAGTTCAGACAGGAACTGATACTGCAAGAGATACAAGAACAGGCCTGGGTATACAGCCCCCAGGGATGGCGGGAACGGACAAGATGGCACAGAAAACAGGTCTGGGAATGCTGCCCCAGAGATAGCGGAACAAAGAAGACACAGAACTGGACTTGGCAACTTCAGAGTCAAGGAGCACACTGAATGTTAGTGTTGCTCAGGCACCTCCTACTGGGTGGAGGGGGTTTAAATATCCAGTGACTCACAGAAATAGGCTGGAGACGCATTAGAGGTGCGCCCACAGCAGCTATAAGAATCAGGAAGTAACCGGGCCGCCGCCCTAAGCAGTCAGTCAAGAGACATGCACACAGCATGAACTGAAACACGGTTTGCAGGCTGCACTGATGGGTAAGATTGCGGTCTTGCATGGTGGGAGGTGGTGCACCATGCAAGCACACCGCCAGGGATGTTACACGCAGCATCCCCCAAGAGCCCCCACAAGCCCTGCAGCGTCCCCCCCATTGCCCACACAAGCCCACAGCATCCCCCCAGAGCCCCCACAAGCCCCGCAGCATTCCTCCAGAGCCCCCACAAGCCCACAGCATCCCCCAGAGCCCCCATCATTCCCCCAGAGCCCCCACAAACATGCAGCATCCCCCAGAGCCCCCACAAACCCCCAGCATCCCCCCAGAGCCCCCACAAACCCGCAGCATGCCCCCAGAGCCCCCACAAGCCCGCAGCATCCCCCCAGCATCCCCCCAGCCCGCAGCATCCCCCCCAGAGCACGCACAAACCCGCAGCATCCCCCCAGAGCCCCGACAAACCCGCAGCATCCCCCCAGAGTGCCCACAGTCCCCACAGAGCCCCCGCAAGCCC